>NW_027076252.1:0-300000 GCF_963932015.1 Anas acuta | reverse complement strand
TCTCCTACACCGGCTAGGGCTACGTTTAGGTTTGCTCGGAAAGAGCGAACCCGGAGGGTCCAGTTGCATGTGGGGCTGTGTAAAGGCTCCCCTGGGGAGTTCACTTGTACCCAAAGCCTTCCTTTGGGGGCACTATTGGATGGGCGAAAGGGGCTCGGAATGCGTTTCCTCGGGCCCGGATTTTCAGTCTTACGTGCAGGTAAGGGATATATTTAGGCTTGCTATGAAAGAGTGAACCCGGAGGGTCCCGTTGCATGTGGGGCTGCGTAAAGGCTCCCCTGGGGAGATCACTTGTACCCAAAGTCTTCCTTTGCAGGCACTTTTGGATCGGCAAAAGTGGCTCGCAACGCATTTTCTGGGGACAGGTTTTTAATTCTTCTCCCACGCCGGCTAGGGATATATTAAGGCTTGCTCGGAAACAGCGAACCCGGAGGGTCCAGTTGCATGTGGGGCTGTGTAAAGGCTCCCCTGGGGAGTTCACTTGTACCCAAAGCCTTCCTTTGCGGGCACTTTTGGATGGGCGAAAACGGCTCGCAACGCGTTTCCTAGGGCCCGATTTTTCAGTCGTCTCTGATGTCGCCTACGGATATGTTTCGGGTTGCCCTGAGTGAGTGAACCCGGAGGGTCCAGCTGCATGTGGGGCTGCGTAGAGGCTCCCCTGGGGAGTTCACTTGTACCCAAAGCCTTCCTTTGGGGGCACTTTTGGATGGGCGAAAGGGGCTCGCAACGCTTTTTTTGGGGCCCTATTTTTCAGTCTTCTTCGATGCAGGCTAGGGATATATATAGGCTTGCTGTGAAAGAGTGAACCTGGAGGGTCCAGTTGCATGTGGGGCTGCGTAAAGGCTCCCCTGGGGAGTTCACTTGTACCCAATGCCTTCCTTTGGAAGCACTTTTGGACGGGCGAAGGGGGCTCGCAACGGGTTTTCTGGAGCCCAGTTTTTCAGACGTCTTCTATGCCGGCTAGTGTTATATTAAGGCTTTCTGAGAAACAACGAACCCGGAGGGTCCAGTTGCATGTGGGGCTGCGTGAAGGCTCCCCTGGGGAGTTCACTTGTACCCAAAGCCTTCCTTTGGGGTCACTTTTGGATGGGCGAAAGGGGCTCGCAACGCGTTTTCTGGGGCCCAATTTTTCAGTCGTCTTCTATGCCGGCTAGTGTTACATTAAGGCTTGCTCGGAAACAACGAACCCGGAGGGTCCAGTTGCATGTGGGGCTGCATAAAGGCTCCCATGGGGAGTTCACTTGTACCCAAAGCCTTCCTTTGGGGGCACTTTTAGATGGTCCAAGGGGAATCGCAATGCGTTTTCTGAGGCCCGCTTTTTCAGTCGTCTGCCATGCGGGCCAGGGTTATATTTAGGGTTGTGGTGAAAGAGGAAATACGGAGGGTCCAGTTGCATGTGGGACTGCGTGAAGGCTCCCCTGGGAAGTTTACTTGTACCCAAAGCCTTCCTTTGCGGGCAATTTTGGATGGGCGAAAGGGGCTCGGAATGTATTTCCTGGCGCCCAGATTTTCAGTCTTCTCCCACGCCAGCTAGGGCTATATTTAGGGTTGCTCGGAAACAACGAACCCGGAGGGTCCAGTTGCATGTGAGGCTGCGTAAAGGCTCCCCTGGGGAGATCACTTGTACCCAAAGCCTTCCTTTGCGGGCACTTTTGGATGGGCGAAAGGGGCACGCAACGCGTTTCCTGGGGCCGAATTTTCAGTCTTAAGTGCAGGTAAGGGATATATTTAGGCTTGCTATGAGAGAGTGAACCCGGAGGGTCCAGTTGCATGTGGGGCTGCGTAAAGGCTCCCCTGGGGAGTTCACTTGTACCCAAAGCCTTCCTTTGGGGGCACTTTTGGATGGGCGAAAGGGGCTCACAACGCGTTTTCTGGGGCCCAATTTTAAGTCGTCTTCGATGACAGCTAGGGTTATATTTAGGGTTGCTCGGAAACAGTGAACCCGGAGGGTCCAGTTGCATGTGGGGCTGCGTGAAGGCTCCCCTGGGGAGTTCACTTGTACCCAAAGCCTTCCTTTGGGGGCACTTTTGGATGGGTGAAATAGGCTCGGAATGCGTTTCCTCGGGCCTGGATTTTCAGTCTTACGTGCAGGTAAGGGATATATTTAGGCTTCCTATGAAAGAGTGAACCCGGAGTGTCCCGTTGCATGTGGGGCTGCGTAAAGGCTCCCCTGGGGAGATCACTTGTACCCAAAGCGTTCCTCTGGGAGCACTTTTGGATGGGTAAAAGAGGCTCGGAATGCTTTTCCTGGGGCCAGGTTTTTAATTCTTCTCCCACGCCGGCTAGGGATATATTAAGGCTTGCTCGGAAACAGCGAACCCGGAGGGTCCAGTTGCATGTGGGGCTGCGTAAAGGCTCTCCTGGGGAGTTCACTTGTACCCAAAGCGTTCCTCTGGGAGCACTTTTGGATGGGCGAAAGGGGCTCGGAATGCGTTTCCTGGCGCCCAGATTTTCAGTCTTCTCCCACGCCAGCTAGGGCTATATTTAGGGTTGCTCGGAAACAACGAACCCGGAGGGTCCAGTTGCATGTGGGGCTGCGTAAAGGCTCCCCTGGGGAGTTCACTTGTACCCAATGCCTTCCTTTGGGGGCACTTTTGGATTGGCAAAAGGGGATCGCAACGCGTTTCCTGGGGCCGAATTTTAAGTCGTCTTCGATGCCAGCTAGTGTTATATTTAGGGTTGCTCGGAAACAGTGAAACCGGAGGGTCCAGTTGCATGTGGGGCTGCGTGAAGGCTCCCCTGGGGAGTTCACTTGTACCCAAAGCCTTCCTTTGCGGGCACTTTTGGATGGGTGAAAGGGGCTCGGAACGCGTTTCCTAGGGCCCGGATTATTTAGTCGTCTTCTATGCCGGCTATGGATATATTTAGGCTTGCTGTGAAAGAGTGAACCTGGAGGGTCCAGTTGCATGTGGGGCTGCGTAAAGGCTCCCCTGGGGAGTTCACTTGTACCCAAAGCCTTCCTTTGGGGGCACTTTTGGATGGGCGAAAGGGGCTCGCAACGCGTTTTCTCGGGCTTGGTTTTTCAGTCTTCTCCCACGCCGGCTAGGGCTATATTTAGGCTTGCTGTGAAAGAGTCAACCCGGAGGGTCCAGTTGCATGTGGGGCTGCGTAAAGGCTCCCCTGGGGAGTTCACTTGTACCCAAAGCCTTCCTTTGGGGGCACTTTTGGATGGGCGAAAGGGGCTAGCAACGTGTTTTCTGGGGCCTGATTTTTCAGTCGTCTCTGATGCCGGCTAGGGCTTTATTTAGGCTTCCTCGGAAAGAGCGAACCCGGAGGGTCCAGTTGCATGTGGGGCTGCGTGAAGGCTCCCCTGGGGAGTTCACTTGTACCCAAAGCCTTCCTTTGGGGGCACTTTTGGATGGGCGAAAGGGGCTCGCAATGCGTTTCCTGGGGCCGAATTTTAAGTCGTCTTCGATGCCAGCTAGGGTTATATTTAGGGTTGCTCGGAAACAGGGAACCCAGAGGGTCCAGTTGCATGTGGGGCTGCGTAAAGGCTCCCCTGGGGAGTTCACTTGTACCCAAAGCCTTCCTTTGGGGGCACTTTTGGATGGGTGAAAGGGGCTAGGAATGCGTTTCCTAGGGCCCGGATTTTTCAGTCGTCTTCTATGCCGGCTATGGATATATTTAGGCTTGCTGTGAAAGAGTGAATCTGGAGGGTCCAGTTGCATGTGGGGCTGCGTAAAGGCTCCCCTGGGGAGTTCACTTGTACCCAAAGCCTTCCTTTGGGGGCACTTTTGGATGGGCGAAAGGGGCTCGCAACGCGTTTTCTCGGGCTTGGTTTTTCAGTCTTCTTCCACGCCGGCTAGGGCTATATTTAGGCTTGCTGTGAAAGAGTCAACACGGAGGGTCCAGTTGCATGTGGGGCTGCGTAAAGGCTCCCCTGGGGAGTTCACTTGTACCCAAAGCCTTCCTTTGGGGTCACTTTTGGATGGGTGAAAGGGGTTCGCAACACGTTTTCTGGGGACAGATTTTTCAGACGTCTTCTATGCCGGCTATGGATATATTTAGGCTTGCTGTGAAAGAGTGAACCCGGAGGGTCCAGTTGCATGTGGGGCTGCGTAAAGGCTCCCCTGGGGAGTTCACTTGTACCCAAAGCCTTCCTTTGGGGGCACTTTTGGATGGGCGAAAGGGGCTCGGAATGCGTTTCCTCGGGCCCGGATTTTCAGTCTTACGTGCAGGTAAGGGATATATTTAGGCTTGCTATGAAAGAGTGAACCCGGAGTGTCCCGTTGCATGTGGGGCTGCGTAAAGGCTCCCCTGGGGAGATCACTTGTACCCAAAGCGTTCCTCTGGGAGCACTTTTGGATGGGCGAAAGGGGCTCGGAATGCGTTTCCTGGCGCCCAGATTTTCAGTCTTCTCCCACGCCAGCTAGGGCTATATTTAGTGTTGCTCGGAAACAACGAACCCGGAGGGTCCAGTTGCATGTGGGGCTGCGTAAAGGCTCCCCTGGGGAGTTCACTTGTACCCAAAGCCTTCCTTTGGGGGCACTTTTGGATTGGCAAAAGGGGATCGCAACGCGTTTCCTGGGGCCGAATTTTAAGTCGTCTTCGATGCCAGCTAGTGTTATATTTAGGGTTGCTCGGAAACAGTGAACCTGGAGGGTCCAGTTGCATGTGGGGCTGCGTAAAGGCTCCCCTGGGGAGTTCACTTGTACCCAAAGCCTTCCTTTGGGGGCACTTTTGGATGGGCGAAAGGGGCTCGCAACGCGTTTTCTCGGGCTTGGTTTTTCAGTCTTCTCCCACGCCGGCTAGGGCTATATTTAGGCTTGCTGTGAAAGAGTCAACCCGGAGGGTCCAGTTGCATGTGGGGCTGCGTAAAGGCTCCCCTGGGGAGTTCACTTGTACCCAAAGCCTTCCTTTGGGGGCACTTTTGGGTGGGCGAAAGGGGCTAGCAACGTGTTTTCTGGGGCCTGATTTTTCAGTCGTCTCTGATGCCGGCTAGGGCTATATTTGGATGGGCGAAAGGGGCTCGCAACGCGTTTTCTCGGGCTTGGTTTTTCAGTCTTCTCCCACGCCGGCTAGGGCTATATTTAGGCTTCCTGTGAAAGAGTCAACCCGGAGGGTCCAGTTGCATGTGGGGCTGCGTAAAGGCTCCCCTGGGGAGTTCACTTGTACCCAAAGCCTTCCTTTGGGGGCACTTTTGGGTGGGCGAAAGGGGCTAGCAACGTGTTTTCTGGGGCCTGATTTTTCAGTCGTCTCTGATGCCGGCTAGGGCTATATTTAGGCTTGGGGCACATTTATTAATGGGCGAATTAATTGGGGCACATTTATTTATAAAATGGGGGCACATTTATTGATGGGCGAAAGACGCTCGCAAAACTTTTTCTGGGGACAGATTTTTCAGTCGTCTTCTATGCCGGCTATGGATATATATAGGCTTGCTGTGAAAGAGTGAACCCGGAGGGTCCAGTTGCATGTGGGGCTGCGTGAAGGCTCCCCTGGGGAGTTCACTTGTACCCAAAGCCTTTCTTTGGGGGCACTTTTGGATGGGCGAAAGGGGCTCGCAATGCGTTTCCTGTGGCCGAATTTTAAGTAGTCTTCGATGCCATCTAGGGTTATATTTAGGGTTGCTCGGAAACAGGGAACCCAGAGGGTCCAGTTGCATGTGGGGCTGCGTAAAGGCTCCCCTGGGGAGTTCACTTGTACCCAAAGCCTTCCTTTGGGGGCACTTTAGGTTGGGTGAAAGGGGCTCGCAATGCGTTTCCTAGGGCCCAGATTTTTCAGTCGTCTTCTATGCCGGCTATGGATATATTTAGGCTTGCTATGAAAGAGTGAACCCAGAGGGTCCAGTTGCATGTGGGGCTGCGTGAAGGCTCCCCTGGGGAGTTCACTTGTACCCAAAGCCTTCCTTTGCGGGCACTTTTGGATGGGTGAAAGGGGCTAGGAATGCGTTTCCTAGGGCCCGGATTTTTCAGTCGTCTTCTATGCCGGCTATGGATATATTTAGGCTTGCTGTGAAAGAGTGAACCCGGAGGGTCCAGTTGCATGTGGGGCTGCGTAAAGGCTCCCCTGGGGAGTTCACTTGTACCCAAAGCCTTCCTCTGGGGGCACTTTTGGATGGACGTAAGGGTCTTGTAAGGCGTTTTCTTTGGCCCGCTTTTAAAATCATCTCCGATGCCGGCTAGGGCTATATTTAGGCCTGCTGTGAAAGAGCGAATAAGGAGGGTCCAGTTGCATGTGGGGCTGCATAAAGCCTCCCCTGGGGAGTTCACTTGTACCCAAAGCCTTCCTTTGGGGTCACTTTTGGATGGGTGAAAGGGGCTAGCAACGTGTTTTCTGGGGCCTGATTTTTCAGTCGTCTCTGATGACGGCTAGGGCTATATTTAGGCTTCCTCGGAAAGAGCGAACCCGGAGGGTCCAGTTGCATGTGGGGCTGCGTGAAGGCTCCCCTGGGGAGTTCACTTGTACCCAAAGCCTTCCTTTGGGGGCACATTTATTGATGGGCGAAAGGGGCTCGCAAAACTTTTTCTGGGGACAGATTTTTCAGTCGTCTTCTATGCCGGCTATGGATATATATAGGCTTGCTGTGAAAGAGTGAACCCGGAGGGTCCAGTTGCATGTGGGGCTGCGTAAAGGCTCCCCTGGGGAGTTCAGTTGTACCCAAAGCCTTTCTTTGGGGGCACTTTTGGATGGGCGAAAGGGGCTCGCAATGCGTTTCCTGGGGCCGAATTTTAAGTCGTCTTCGATGCCAGCTAGGGTTATATTTAGTGTTGCGCGGAAAGAGCGAACCCGGAGGGTCCAGTTGCATGTGGGGCTTCATAAACGCTCCCCTGGGGAGTTCAGAGGTACCCAAAGCCTTCCTTTGGGGACACTTTCGGATGGTCCAAGGGGAATCGCAATGCGTTTTCTGAGGCCCGCTTTTTCAGTCTTCTCGTATTGCGCTGAGGGTTATATTTAGTCTTGCGGTGAAAGAGTGAACCCGGAGGGTCCAGTTGCATGTGGGCCTGCATAAAGGCTCCCCTGGGGAGTTCACTTGTACCTAAAGCCTTCCTTTGGGGGCACTTCTGGATGGGCTAATGAGGCTTGTAGCGTATTTTCTGGGGCCCGATTTATCAGTCGTCTGCCATGCGGTCCAGGGATATATTTAGGGTTACTGTGATAGAGCGAATACGGAGGGTCCAGTTGCATGTGGGGCTGCATAAAGGCTCCCCTGGGGAGTTCACTTGTACTCAAAGCTTTCCTCTTGGGGCACTTTTGGATGGGCGAATGGGGCTCGTAACGCGTTTTCTGGGGCCCGAGTTTTCAGTCGACTGCCAGGCGGGCCAGGGATATATTTAGGGTTGCTGTGAAAGAGGAAATACGGAGGGTCCAGTTGCATGTAGGGCTGCGTAAAGGCTCCCCTGGGGAGTTCACTTGTACCCAAAGCCTTCCTCTGGGGGCACTTTTGGATGGACGAAAGGGTCTTGTAAGGCGTTTTCTTTGGCCCGCTTTTAAAATCATCTCTGATGCCGGCTAGGGCTATATTTAGGCTTGCTGTGAAAGAGCGAATAAGGAGGGTCCAGTTGCATGTGGGGCTGAATAAAGGCTCCCCTGGGGAGTTCACTTGTACTCAAAGCCTTCCTCTGGGGGCACTTTTGGATGGGCGAAAGGGGCTCGCAACGCGTTTTCTCGGGCTTGGTTTTTCAGTCTTCTTCCACGCCGGCTAGGGCTATATTTAGGCTTGCTGTGAAAGAGTCAACACGGAGGGTCCAGTTGCATGTGGGGCTGCATAAAGGCTCCCCTGGGGAGTTCACTTGTACCCAAAGCCTTCCTTTGGGGGCACTTTTGGATGGTCCAAGGAGAATTGCAATGCGTTTTCTGAGACCCGCTTTTTCAGTCTTCTCCCATTGCGCCGAGGGCTTTATTTAGGGTTGCTGTGAAAGAGCGAATAAGGAGGGTCCAGTTGCATGTGGGGCTGCGTAAAGGCTCCCCTGGGGAGTTCAGTTGTACTCAAAGCCTTCCTTTGGGGACACTTTTGGATGGGCGAACGGGGCTCGTAACATGTTTTCTGGGGCCCGAATTTTTAATCGTATGCCATGCGGGCCATGGTTATATTTAGAGTTGTGGTGAAAGAGGAAATACGGAGGGTCCAGTTGCATGTGGGGTTGCGTAAAGGCTCCCCTGGGGAGTTCAGTTGTACCCAAAGCCTTCCTCTGGGGGCACTTTTAGATGGGCGAAAGGGTCTTGTAAGGAGTTTTCTTTGGCCCGCTATTAAAATCATCTCCGATGCCGGCTATGGATATATTTAGGCTTGCTGTGAAAGAGTGAACCTGGAGGGTCCAGTTGCATGTGGGGCTGCGTAAAGGCTCCCCTGGGGAGTTCACTTGTACCCAAAGCCTTCCTTTGGGGGCACTTTTGGATGGGCGAAAGGGGCTCGCAACGCGTTTTCTCGGGCTTGGTTTTTCAGTCTTCTCCCACGCCGGCTAGGGCTATATTTAGGCTTGCTGTGAAAGAGTCAACCCGGAGGGTCCAGTTGCATGTGGGGCTGCGTAAAGGCTCCCCTGGGGAGTTCACTTGTACCCAAAGCCTTCCTTTGGGGGCACATTTATTGATGGGCGAAAGGGGCTCGTAAAACTTTTTCTGGGGACAGATTTTTCAGTCGTCTTCTATGCCGGCTATGGATATATATAGGCTTGCTGTGAAAGAGTGAACCTGGAGGGTCCAGTTGCATGTGGGGCTGCGTAAAGGCTCCCCTGGGGAGTTCACTTGTACCCAAAGCCTTCCTTTGGGGGCACTTTTGGATGGGCGAAAGGGGCTCGCAATGCGTTTCCTGGGGCCCAGATTTTTCAGTCGTCTTCTATGCTGGCTATGGATATATTTAGGCTTGCTGTGAAAGAGTGAACCCGGACGGTCCAGTTGCATGTGGGGCTGCGTGAAGGCTCCCCTGGGGAGTTCACTTGTACCCAAAGCCTTCCTTTGCGGGCACTTTTGGATGGGTGAAAGGGGCTAGGAATGCGTTTCCTAGGGCCCAGATTTTTCAGTCGTCTTCTATGCCGGCTATGGATATATTTAGGCTTGCTGTGAAAGAGTGAACCCGGAGGGTGCAGTTGAATGTGGGGCTGTGTAAATGCTCCCCTGGGGAGATCACTTGTACCCAAAGCCTTCCTTTGGGGGCACTTTTGGATGGGCGAAAGGGGCTCGCAACGCGTTTTCTCGGGCTTGGTTTTTCAGTCTTCTTCCACGCCGGCTAGGGCTATATTTAGGCTTGCTGTGAAAGAGTCAACACGGAGGGTCCAGTTGCATGTGGGGCTGCATAAAGGCTCCCCTGGGGAGTTCACTTGTACCCAAAGCCTTCCTTTGGGGGCACTTTTGGATGGTCCAAGGAGAATCGCAATGCGTTTTCTGAGACCCGCTTTTTCAGTCTTCTCCCATTGCGCCGAGGGCTTTATTTAGGGTTGCTGTGAAAGAGCGAATAAAGAGGGTCCAGTTGCATGTGGGGCTGCGTAAAGGCTCCCCTGGGGAGTTCAGTTGTACTCAAAGCCTTCCTTTGGGGACACTTTTGGATGGGCGAACGGGGCTCGTAACGCGTTTTCTGGGGCCCGAATTTTTAATCGTCTGCCATGCGGGCCAGGGTTATATTTAGAGTTGTGGTGAAAGAGGAAATACGGAGGGTCCAGTTGCATGTGGGGTTGCGTAAAGGCTCCCCTGGGGAGTTCAGTGGTACCCAAAGCCTTCCTCTGGGGGCACTTTTAGATGGGCGAAAGGGTCTTGTAAGGAGTTTTCTTTGGCCCGCTATTAAAATCATCTCCGATGCCGGCTATGGATATATTTAGGCTTGCTGTGAAAGAGTGAACCTGGAGGGTCCAGTTGCATGTGGGGCTGCGTAAAGGCTCCCCTGGGGAGTTCACTTGTACCCAAAGCCTTCCTTTGGGGGCACTTTTGGATGGGCGAAAGGGGCTCGCAACGCGTTTTCTCGGGCTTGGTTTTTCAGTCTTCTCCCACGCCGGCTAGGGCTATATTTAGGCTTGCTGTGAAAGAGTCAACCCGGAGGGTCCAGTTGCATGTGGGGCTGCGTAAAGGCTCCCCTGGGGAGTTCACTTGTACCCAAAGCCTTCCTTTGGGGTCACTTTTGGATGGGCGAAAGGGGCTAGCAACGTGTTTTCTGGGGCCTGATTTTTCAGTCGTCTCTGATGACGGCTAGGGCTATATTTAGGCTTCCTCGGAAAGAGCGAACCCGGAGGGTCCAGTTGCATGTGGGGCTGCGTGAAGGCTCCCCTGGGGAGTTCACTTGTACCCAAAGCCTTCCTTTGGGGGCACATTTATTGATGGGCGAAAGGGGCTCGCAAAACTTTTTCTGGGGACAGATTTTTCAGTCGTCTTCTATGCCGGCTATGGATATATTTAGGCTTGCTGTGAAAGAGTGAACCCGGAGGGTCCAGTTGCATGTGGGGCTGCGTAAAGGCTCCCCTGGGGAGTTCACTTGTACCCAAAGCCTTCCTTTGGGGGCACTTTTGGATGGGCGAATTAGGCTTTTAACGCATTTTCTGGGGCCCGAGTTTTCAGTTGACTGCCAGGCGGGCCAGGGCTATATTTAGGGTTGCTGTGAAAGAGTGAACCCGGAGGGTCCAGTTGCATGTGGGGCTGCATAAAGGCTCCCCGGGGGAGTTCACTTGTACCCAAAGCCTTCCTCTGGGGGCACTTTTGGATGGTCGAATGGGGTTTGTAGCACGTTTTCTGTGGCCCGAGTTTTCAGTCTTCTGCCATGCTGGCTAGGGTTATATTTAGGGTTGCTGTAAAGAGCGAACACGGAGGGTCCAGTTTCATGTGGGGCTGTGTAATGGCTCCCCTGGGGAGTTCAGATGTACCCAAAGCCTTCCTTTGGGGGCACTTTTGGATGGTCCAAGGGGAATCGCAATGCGTTTTCTTAGGCCCGCATTTCAGTCTTCTCCCATTGCGCCGAGGGATATATTTAGGCTTGCGGTGAAAGAGTGAACCCGGAGGGTCCAGTTGCATGTGGGGCTGCATAAAGGCTCCCCTGGGGAGTTCTGTTGTACCCAAAGCCTTCCTTTGGGGGCACTTTTGGATGGTCCAAGGGGAATCGCAATGCGTTTTCTTAGGCCCGCATTTCAGTCTTCTCCCATTGCGCCGAGGGATATATTTAGGCTTGCGGTGAAAGAGTGAACCCAGAGGGTCCAGTTGCATGTGGGGCTGCATAAAGGCTCCCCTGGGGAGTTCAGATGTACCCAAAGCCTTCCTTTGGGGGCACTTTTGGATGGGTGAATGGGGCTCGTAACACATTTCCTGTAGCCCGAGTTTTCAGTCGACTGCCAGGCGTGCTAGGGCTATATTTAGGCTTCCGGTGAAAGAGTGAACCCGGAGGGTCCAGTTGCATGTGGGGCTGCATAAAGGCTCCCCTGGGGAGTTCAGTTGTACCCAAAGCCTTCCTTTGGGGGCACTTCTAATGGGTAAATGGGGCTTAAAACGCATTTTCTTGAGCCCGAGTTTTCAGTCTTCTGCCATGGTGGCTAGGGGTATATTTCGGGTTGCTCGTAAACAGTGAACAAGGAGGGTCCAGTTGCATGTGGGGCTGCGTAAAGGCTCCCCTGGGGAGTTCACATGTACCCAAAGCCTTCCTTTGGGGGCACTTTTGGATGGGCAAATGGGGCTCGTAACACATTTTCTGTGGCCCGAGCTTTCAGTCGACTGCCAGGCGTGCTAGGGCTATATTTAGGCTTGCGGTGAAAGAGTGAACCCGGAGGGTTCAGTTGCATGTGGGGCTGCATAAAGGCTCCCCTGGGGAGTTCAATTGTACCCTAAGCCTTCCTTTGGGGGCACGTTTGGATGGGCGAAAGGGGCTCGGAACGCGTTTTCTTGAGCCCGTGTTTTCAGTCGTCTGCCATGCGGGCCAGGGTTATATTTAGGTTTATGTGAAAGAGCGAATACGGAGGGTCCAGTTGCATGTGGGTCTGCATAAAGGCTCCCCTGGGGAGTTCAGTTGTACCCAAAGTCTTCCTTTGGGGGCACTTCTGGATGGGCGAATGGGCCTTGAAACGCTTTTTCTGTGGCCCGATTTTTCAGTCCTCTGCCATGCTGGCTAGTGTTATATTTAGGGTTCCTCGTAAACAGCGAACACGGAGGGTCCAGTTGCATGTGGGGCTGCGTAAATGCTCCCCTGGGGAGTTCAGTTGTACCCAAAGCCTTCCTTTGGGGACACTTCTGGATCAGCAAATGGTGCTTGAAACGCTTTTTCTGGGGCTCGAGTTTTTAGTCTAATGCCAGGAGAGCCAGGGCTATATTTAGGCTTGCGGTGAAAGAGCGAATACGGAGGGTCCAGTTGCATGTGGGGCTGCATAAAGGCTCCCCTGGGGAGTTCACTTGTACCCAAAGCCTTCCTTTGGGGGCACTTCTGGATGGGCTAATGGGGCTTGAAACGCTTTTTCTGTGGCCCGATTTTTCAGTCCTCTGTCATGCTGGCTAGTGTTATATTTAGGGTTGCTCGTAAACAGCAAACACGGATGGTCCAGCTGCATGTGGGTCTGCGTAAAGGCTCCCCTGGGGAGTTCACTTGTACTCAAAGCCTTCCTCTGGGGGCAATATTGGATGGGCGAAAGGGGCTCGGAATGCGTTTTCTGAGGCCCGCTTTTTCATTCTTCTCCTTTTGCGGCTAGGGCTATGTTAAGGCTTGCTTAGAAAGAGTGAACGCGGAGGGTACAGTTGCATGTGGGGCTGCATAAAGGCTCCCCTGGGGAGTTCAGATGTACCCAAAGTCTTCCTTTGGGGGTACTTTTCGTTGGCCAAAGTGGAATCGCAATGCGTTTTCTGAGGCCCGCTTTTTCAGACTTCTCCCATTGCGCCGAGGGATATATTTAAGCTTGTGGTGAAAGAGCGAATAAGGAGGGTCCAGTTGCATGTGCGGCTACATAAAGGCTCCCCTGGGGAGTTCAGTTGTACCCAAAGCCTTCCTTTGGGGGCACTTTTGGATGGGCGAAAGGTTCTCTTAATGCGTTTTCTTTGGCCCTATTTTTCAGTCGACTGCCAGGCAGACCAGAGTTATATTTATGGTTGCTATGAAAGAGCGAATACGGAGGGTCCAGTTGCATGTGGGACTGCGTAAAGGCTCCCCTGGGGAGTTCAGTTGTACCCAAAGCCTTCTTCTGGGGGCACTTTTGGATGGGTGAAAGGGGCTCAGAACGCGTTTTCTGGGGCCTTAGTTTTCAGTCGTCTGCCATGCGGGCCAGTGTTATATTTAGGGTTGCTGTGAAAGAGCGAATACGGAGGGTCCAGTTGCATGTGGGGCTGCATAAAGGCTCCCCTGGGGAGTTCACTTGTACTCAAAGCCTTCCTGTGGGGGCACTTCTGGATGGCCTAATGGGGCTTGAAACGCTTTTTCTATGGCCCGAGTTTTCAGTCTTCTGCCATGCTGGTTGGGGTTATATTTAGGGTTGCTCGTAAACAGCGAACACGAAGGGTCCAGTTGCATGTGGGGCTGCGTCAAGGCTCCCCTGGGGAGTTCACTTCTACTCAACGCCTACCTCTGGGGGCACTTTTAGATGGGCGAAAGGGGCTCGGAATGCGTTTTCTGTGGCCCGAGTTTTCAGTCTTCTCCCTTTGCAGCTAGGGCTATATTTAGGCTTGAGTAGAAAGAGTGAACTTGGAGGGTCCAGTTGCATGTGGGGCTGCGTAAAGTCTCCGCTGGGGAGTTCACTTGTACCCAAAGCCTTCCTCTGGGGGCACTTTTGGATGGGCGAATGGGTCTTGTAAGGCGTTTTCTTTGGCCCGATTTTTCAGTCATTTCCGATGCCGGCTAGGGCTATATTTAAACTTGCTGTGAAAGAGCGAATAAGGAGGGTCCAGTTACATGTGGGGCTGCATAAAGGCTCCCCTGGGGAGTTCAGTTGTACCCAAAGCCTTCCTTTGGGGGCACTTTTGGATGGTCCAAGGGGAAACGTAATGCGTTTTCTGATGCCTGCTTTTTCACTCTTCTCCGATTGCGCCGAGGATTATATTTAGTCTTGCGGTGAAAGAGTGAACCTGGAGGGTCCACTTGTATGTGGGGCTTCATAAGGGCTCCCCTGGGGAGTTCAGTTGTACCCAAAGCCTTCCTTTGGGGGCACTTTTAGATGGGTGAATGGTGCATGTAACGCGTTTTCTGGGGCCCGAGTTTTCAGTCGTCTGCCATGCGGGCCTGGGCTATATTTAGGCTTCCGTAGAAAGAGTGAACTCGGATGGTCCAGTGTCATGTGGGGCTGCATAAAGTCTCCCCTGGGGAGTTCACTTGTACCCAAAGCCTTCCTTTGGGGGCACTTTTGGATGGGCGAAAGGGCCTTGTAAGGCGTTTTCTTTGGCCCGATTTTTCAGTCATCTCCGATGCTGGCTAGGGCTATATTTAGGCTTGCTGTGAAAGAGCGAATAAGGTGGGTCCAGTTGCATGTGGGTCTGCGTAAAGGCTCCCCTGGGGAGTTCAGTTGTACCCAAATCCTTCCTCTGGGGGCACTTCTGGATGGGCTAATGGGGCTTGAAACGCTTTTTCTGTGGCCCGAGTTTTCAGTCTTCTGCCATGCTGGCTAGGGTTATATTTAGGGTTGCTCGTAAATAGCGAACACGAAGGGTCCAGTTGCATGTGGGACTGCGTAAAGGCTCCCCTGGGGAGTACAGTTGTACCCAAAGCCTTCCTTTGGGGGCACTTTTGGATGGGCGAAAGGGTCTTGTAAGGCGTTTTCCTTGGCCCGATTTTTCAGTCATCTCTGAAGCCGGATAGGACTGTATTTAGGCTTGCTCTGGAAGAGCGAATAAAGAGGGTCCAGTTACATGTGGGGCTGCATAAAGGCTCCCCTGGGAAGTTCACTTGTACCCAAAGCCTTCCTCTGGGGGCACATTTGGATGTGCGAATCGGGCTTGTAACTCGTTTTCTGGGGCCGTATTTTTAGTCGTCTACCATGTAGTCCATGGATATATTTAGGCTTGCTGTGAGAGAGCGAATACGGAGGGTCCAGTTGCATGTGGGGCTACATAAAGACTCGCCTGGGGAGTTCAGTTGTACCCAAAGTCTTCCTTTGGGGGCACTTCTGGATGGGCCAATGGGGCTTGAAACGCATTTTTTGGGGCCCGAGTTTTCAGACTTCTGCCATGCTGGCTAGCGTTATATTTAGGGTTGCTAGTAAACAGGGAACGCGGAGGGTCCAGTTGCATGTGGGGCTGCATAAAAGCTCACGTAAGGAGTTCACTTGTACTCAAAGCCTTCCTCTGGGGACACTTCTGGATGGGCGAAAGGGGCTCGGAATGCGTTTTCTGGGGCCCAAGTTTTCAGTCGACTTCCAGGCAGGCTAGGGCTATATTTAGGGTTGATGTGAAAGAGCGAATACGGAGGGTCCAGTTGCATGTGGGGCTGCATAAAGGCTCCCCTGGGGAGTTCAGTTGTACCCAAAGTCTTCCTTTGAGGGCACTTTTAGATAGGCGAAAGGGTCTTGTAAGGCGTTTTCTTTGGCCCGATTTTTCAGTCTTCTACCATGCTGGCTAGGGTTATATATATAGTTGCTCGGAAACAGCGAATACGGAGGGTCCAGTTGCAAAGGCTCCCCTGGGGAGTTCACTTGTACCCAAAGCCTTCCTTTGGGGGCACTTCTGGATGGGCGAAAGAGACTCGCAATGCGTTTTCTGAGGCCCGCTTTTTCAGTCTTCTCCCTTTGCCGCTAGGGCTATATATCGGCTTGCGTAGAAGGAGAGAACGCAGAAGTTCCACTTGCATGTGGGGCTGCGTAAAGGCTCCCCTGGGGAGTTCAGTTGTACCCAAAGCCTTCCTTTGGGGGCACTTTTGGATGGGCGAAAGGTTCTTGCAAGGCCCTTTATTTGGCCCGATTTTTCAGTCATCTCCGATGCCGGCTAGGGCTATATTTAGGCTTGCTGTGAAAGAGGGAAAAAGGAGGGTCCAGTTGCATGTGGGTCTGCATTAAGGCTCCCCTGGGGAGTTCACTGGTACTCAAAGTCTTCCTCTGGGGGCACTTTTGGATGGGCGAAAGGGGCTCGGAATGCGTTTTCTGGGGCCCGAGTTTTCAGTCGTCTCCAATGCCGGCTAGGGATATATTTAGTGTTACTCGGAAACAGAGAACCCGGAAGGTCCAGTTCCATGTAGGGGCTGCATAAAGGCTCCCCTGGGGAGTTCACTTGTACCCAAAGCCTTCCTTTGGGGGCACTTTTGGACGGTCCAAGGGGAATCGCAATGCATTTTCTGAGGCCCGCTTTTCAGTCTTCTCCCTTTGCGCCGAGGGATATATTTAGGCTTGCGGTGAAAGAGTGAACCCGGAGGGTCCAGTTGCATGTGGGGCTGCATAAAGGCTCCCCTGGGGAGTTCACTTGTACCCAAAGCCTTCCTTTGGGAGCACTTCTGGATGGGCGAAAGAGGCTTGTAACGCTTTTCTTGGGCCCGAGTTTTCACTCGACTTCCAGGCGGGCCAGGGCTATATTTAGGGTTACTGTGAAAGAGCGAATAAGGAGGGTCCAGTTGCATGTGGGGCTGCATAAAGGCTCCCCTGGGGAGTTCAGTTGTACCCAAAGCCTTCCTTTGGGGGCACTTCTGGATGGGCGAAAGTGTCTTGTAAGGCGTTTTATTTGGCCCGATTTTTCAGTCATCTCCGATGCAGGCTAGGGCTATATTTAGGCTTGCTGTGAAAGAGCGAATACGGAGGGTCCAGTTGCATGTGGGGCTGCAGAAAGGCTCCCCTGGGGAGTTCACTTGTACCCAAAGCCTTCCTTTGGGGGCACTTTTGGATGGTCCAAGGGGAATTGCAATGGGTTTTTTGAAGCCCGCTTTTTCAGTCTTCTCCCTTTGCGGCTAGGGCTATCTTTAGTCTTGCTGTGAAAGAGCGAACACGGAGGGTCCAGTTGCATGTGGGGCTGCGTAAAGGCTCCCCTGGGGAGTTCACTTGTACCCAAAGCCTTCCTTTGGGGGCACTTTTGGATGGGCGAATGGGGCTTGTAGCACGTTTTCTGGGGCCCGATTTTTCAGTCGTCTGCCATGCGGGCCAGGGTTATATTTAGGGTTGCTGTGAAAGAGCGAACACAGAGGGTCCAGTTGCATGTGGGCCTGCATTAAGGCTCCCCTGGGGAGTTCAGTTGCACCCAAAGCCGTCCTTTGGGGGCGGCTGGGTGGGCGAAAGGGGCTTGAAACCCTTTTTCTGTGGCCCGAGTTTTCAGTCTTCTGCCATGGTGGCTAGGGGTATATTTAGGGTTGCTCGTAAACAGTGAACAAGGAGGGTCCAGTTGCATGTGGGGCTGCGTTAAGGCTCCCCTGGGGAGTTCAGTTGTACCCAAAGCCTTCCTCTGGGGGCACTTTTGGATGGGCGAATTAGGCTTTTAACGCATTTTTTGGGGCCCGAGTTTTCAGTCGACTGCCAGGCGGGCCAGGGCTATATTTAGGGTTGCTGTGAAAGAGCGAATACGGAGGGTCCAGTTGCATGTGGGGCTGCGTTAAGGCTCCCCTGGGGAGTTCAGTTGTACCCAAAGCCTTCCTCTGGGGGCACTTTTGGATGGGCGAATTAGGCTTTTAACGCATTTTCTGGGGCCCGAGTTTTCAGTTGACTGCCAGGCGGGCCAGGGCTATATTTAGGGTTGCTGTGAAAGAGTGAACCCGGAGGGTCCAGTTGCATGTGGGGCTGCATAAAGGCTCCCCTGGGGAGTTCACTTGTACCCAAAGCCTTCCTCTGGGGGCACTTTTGGATGGGCGAATTAGGCTTTTAACAGTTTTTCTGGGGCCCGAGTTTTCAGTCGACTGCCATGCTGGCTATTGTTATATTTAGGGTTGCTTGTAAACAGCGAACACGGGGGGTCCAGTTGCGTATGGGCCTGCATAAAGGCTCCCCTGGGGAGTTCACTTGTACCCAAAGCCTTCCTCTGGGGGCACTTTTGGATGGTCGAATGGGGCTTGTAGCACGTTTTCTGTGGCCCTAGTTTTCAGTCTTCTGCCATGCTGGCTAGGGTTATATTTAGGGTTGCTGTAAAGAGCGAACACGGAGGGTCCAGTTGCATGTGGGGCTGTGTAAAGGCTCCCCTGGGGAGTTCAGATGTACCCAAAGCCTTCCTTTGGGGGCACTTTTGGATGGTCCAAGGGGAATCGCAATGCGTTTTCTTAGGCCCGCATTTCAGTCTTCTCCCATTGCGCCGAGGGATATATTTAGGCTTGCGGTGAAAGAGTGAACCCGGAGGGTCCAGTTGCATGTGGGGCTGCATAAAGGCTCCCCTGGGGAGTTCTGTTATACCCAAAGCCTTCCTTTGGGGGCACTTTTGGATGGTCCAAGGGGAATCGCAATGCGTTTTCTTAGGCCCGCATTTCAGTCTTCTCCCATTGCGCCGAGGGATATATTTAGGCTTGCGGTGAAAGAGTGAACCCAGAGGGTCCAGTTGCATGTGGGGCTGCATAAAGGCTCCCCTGGGGAGTTCAGTTGTACCCAAAGCCTTCCTTTGGGGGCACTTCTGAATGGGTAAATGGGGCTTAAAACGCATTTTCTGGAGCCCGAGTTTTCAGTATTCTGCCATGGTGGCTAGGGGTATATTTAGGGTTGCTCGTAAACAGTGAACAAGGAGGGTCCAGTTGCATGTGGGGCTGCGTAAAGGCTCCCCTGGGGAGTTCAGTTGTACCCAAAACCTTCCTCTGGGGGCACTTTTGGATGGGCGAATTAGGCTTTTAACAGTTTTTCTGGGGCCCGAGTTTTCAGTCGACTGCCATGCTGGCTATTGTTATATTTAGGGTTGCTTGTAAACAGCGAACACAGGGGGTCCAGTTGCGTATGGGCCTGCATAAAGGCTCCCCTGGGGAGTTCACTTGTACCCAAAGCCTTCCTTTGGGGGCACTTTTGGATGGTCGAATGGGGCTTGTAGCACGTTTTCTGTGGCCCGAGTTTTCAGTCTTCTGCCATGCTGGCTAGGGTTATATTTAGGGTTGCTGTAAAGAGCGAACACGGAGGGTCCAGTTGCATGTGGGGCTGTGTAAAGGCTCCCCTGGGGAGTTCAGATGTACCCAAAGCCTTCCTTTGGGGGCACTTTTGGATGGGTGAATGGGGCTCGTAACACATTTCCTGTAGCCCGAGTTTTCAGTCGACTGCCAGGCGTGCTAGGGCTATATTTAGGCTTGCGGTGAAAGAGTGAACCCGGAGGGTCCAGTTGCATGTGGGGCTGCATAAAGGCTCCCCTGGGGAGTTCAGTTGTACCCAAAGCCTTCCTTTGGGGGCACTTCTAATGGGTAAATGGGGCTTAAAACGCATTTTCTGGAGCCCGAGTTTTCAGTCTTCTGCCATGGTGGCTAGGGGTATATTTAGGGTTGCTCGTAAACAGTGAACAAGGAGGGTCCAGTTGCATGTGGGGCTGCGTAAAGGCTCCCCTGGGGAGTTCAGTTGTACCCAAAGCCTTCCTCTGGGGGCACTTCTGGATGGGCGAGTTAGGCTTTTAACAGTTTTTCTGGGGCCCGAGTTTTCAGTCGACTGCCAGGCGGGTCAGGGCTATATTTAGGGTTGCTGCGAAAGAGCGAATACGGAGGGTCCAGTTGCATGTGGGGCTGCATAAAGGCTCCCCTGGGGAGTTCACTTGTACCCAAAGCCTTCCTTTGGGGGCACTTCTGGATGGGTGAATGGGGCTTGAAACGCATTTTCTGGAGCCCGAGTTTTCAGTCTTCTGCCATGGTGGCTAGCGATATATTTAGGGTTGCTCGTAAACAGTGAACAAGGAGGGTCCAGTTGCGTATGGGCCTGCATAAAGGCTCCCCTGGGGAGTTCAGTTGTACCCAAAGCCTTCCTTTGGGGGCACTTTTGGATGGTCGAATGGGGCTTGTAGCACTTTTTCTGTGGCCCGAGTTTTCAGTCTTCTGCCATGCTGGCTAGGGTTATATTTAGGGTTGCTCCTAAACAGCAAACACGGAGGGTCCAGTTGCATGTGGGGCTGCGTAAAGGCTCCCCTGGGGAGTTCAGATGTACCCAAAGCCTTCCTTTGGGGGCACTTTTGGATGGGCGAATGGGGCTCGTAACACATTTTCTGTAGCCCGAGCTTTCAGTCGACTGCCAGGCGTGCTAGGGCTATATTTAGGCTTGCGGTGAAAGAGTGAACCCGGAGGGTCCAGTTGCATGTGGGGCTGCATAAAGGCTCCCCTGGGGAGTTCAGTTGTACCCAAAGCCTTCCTTTGGGGGCACTTCTGGATGGGTGAATGGGGCTTGAAACGCATTTTCTGGAGCCCGAGTTTTCAGTCTTCTGCCATGGTGGCTAGGGGTATATTTAGGGTTGCTCGTAAACAGTGAACAAGGAGGGTCCAGTTGCATGTGGGGCTGCGTAAAGGCTCCCCTGGGGAGTTCACTTGTACCCAAAGCCTTCCTTTGGGGGCACTTTTGGATGGGCAAATGGGGCTCGTAACACATTTTCTGTGGCCCGAGCTTTCAGTCGACTGCCAGGCGTGCTAGGGCTATATTTACGGTTGCTGTGAAAGAGCGAATATGGAGGGTCCAGTTGCATGTGGGGCTGCCTTAAGGCTCCCCTGGGGAGTTCAGTTGTACCCAAAGCCTTCCTCTGGGGGCACTTTTGAATGGGCGAATTAGGCTTTTAATGCATTTTCTGGGGCCCGAGTTTTCAGTCGACTGCCAGGCGGGCCAGGGCTATATTTAGGGTTGCTGTGAAAGAGCGAATACGGAGGGTCCAGTTGCATGTGGGGCTGCATAAAGGCTCCCCTGGGGAGTTCAGTTGTACCCAAAGCCTTCCTTTGGGGGCACTTTTGGATGGGTGAATGGGGCTTGTAGCACGTTTTCTGTGGCCCGAGATTTCAGTCTTCTGCCATGCTGGCTAGGGTTATATTTAGGGTTGCTTGTAAACAGCGAACACGGGAGGTCCAGTTGCGTATGGGCCTGCATAAAGGCTCCCCTGGGGAGTTCAGTTGTACCCAAAGCCTTCCTTTGGGGGCACTTTTGGATGGTCGAATGGGGCTTGTAGCACTTTTTCTGTGGCCCGAGTTTTCAGTCTTCTGCCATGCTGGCTAGGGTTATATTTAGGGTTGCTCCTAAACAGCAAACACGGAGGGTCCAGTTGCATGTGGGGCTGCGTAAAGGCTCCCCTGGGGAGTTCAGATGTACCCAAAGCCTTCCTTTGGGGGCACTTTTGGATGGGCGAATGGGGCTCGTAACACATTTTCTGTAGCCCGAGCTTTCAGTCGACTGCCAGGCGTGCTAGGGCTATATTTAGGCTTGCGGTGAAAGAGTGAACCCGGAGGGTCCAGTTGCATGTGGGGCTGCATAAAGGCTCCCCTGGGGAGTTCAGTTGTACCCAAAGCCTTCCTTTGGGGGCACTTCTGGATGGGTGAATGGGGCTTGAAACGCATTTTCTGGAGCCCGAGTTTTCAGTCTTCTGCCATGGTGGCTAGGGGTATATTTAGGGTTGCTCGTAAACAGTGAACAAGGAGGGTCCAGTTGCATGTGGGGCTGCGTAAAGGCTCCCCTGGGGAGTTCAGTTGTACCCAAAGCCTTCCTCTGGGGGCACTTTTGGATGGGCGAATTAGGCTTTTAACAGTTTTTCTGGGGCCCGAGTTTTCAGTCGACTGCCAGGCGGGCCAGGGATATATTTAGGGTTGTTGCGAAAGAGCGAATACGGAGGGTCCAGTTGCATGTGGGGCTGCGTAAAGGCTCCCCTGGGGAGTTCACTTGTACCCAAAGCCTTCCTTTGGGGGCACTTTTGGATGGGCGAATGGGGCTCGTAACACATTTTCTGTGGACCGAGCTTTCAGTCGACTGCCAGGCGTGCTAGGGCTATATTTAGGCTTGCGGTGAAAGAGTGAACCCGGAGGGTCCAGTTGCATGTGGGGCTGCATAAAGGCTCCCCTGGGGAGTTCAGTTGTACCCAAAGCCTTCCTTTGGGGGCACTTCTGGATGGGTGAATGGGGCTTGAAACGCTTTTTCTGGAGCCCGAGTTTTCAGTCTTCTGCCATGGTGGCTAGGGGTATATTTAGGGTTGCTCGTAAACAGTGAACAAGGAGGGTCCAGTTGCATGTGGGGCTGCGTTAAGGCTCCCCTGGGGACTTCAGTTGTACCCAAAGCCTTCCTCTGGGGGCACTTTTGGATGGGCGAATTAGGCTTTTAACGCATTTTCTGGGGCCCGAGTTTTCAGTCGACTGCCAGGCGGGCCAGGGTTATATTTAGGGTTGCTGTGAAAGAGCAATTACGGAGGGTCCATTTGCATGTGGGGCTGTGTAAAGGCTCCCCTGGGGAGTTCAGTTGTACCCAAAGCCTTCCTCTGGGGGCACTTTTGGATGGGCGAATTAGGCTTTTAACGCATTTTCTGGGGCCCGAGTTTTCAGTCGACTGCCAGGCGGGCCAGGGCTATATTTAGGGTTGCTGTGAAAGAGTGAACCCGGAGGGTCCAGTTGCATGTGGGGCTGCATAAAGGCTCCCCTGGGGAGTTCAGTTGTACCCAAAGCCTTTCTTTGGGGGCACTTCTGGATGGGTGAATGGGGCTTGAAACGATTTTCTGTGGCCCGAGTTTTCAGTTTTCTGCCATGCTGGCTAGTGTTATATTTAGGGTTGCTTGTAAACAGCGAACACGGGGGGTCCAGTTGGGTATGGGCCTGGATAAAGTCTCCCCTGGGGAGTTCACTTGTACCGAAAGTCTTCCTTTGGGGGCACTTCTGGATGGGTGAATGGGGCTTGAAACGCATTTTCTGGAGCCCGAGTTTTCAGTCTTCTGCCATGGTGGCTAGGGGTATATTTAGGGTTGCTCGTAAACAGTGAACAAGGAGGGTCCAGTTGCATGTGGGGCTGCGTAAAGGCTCCCCTGGGGAGTTCAGTGGTTCCCAAAGCCTTCCTTTGGGGGCACTTTTGGATGGGCGAATGGGGCTTGTAGCACGTTTTCTATGGCCCGAGTTTTCAGTTTTCTGCCATGCTGGCTAGGGTTATATTTAGGGTTGCTGTAAAGAGCGAACACGGAGGATCCAGTTGCATGTGTGGCTGTGTAAAGGCTCCCCTGGGGAGTTCAGATGTACCCAAAGCCTTCCTTTGGGGGCACTTTTGGATGGGCGAATGGGGCTCGTAACACATTTTCTGTGGCCCGAGCTTTCAGTCGACTGCCAGGCGTGCTAGGGCTATATTTACGGTTGCTGTGAAAGAGCGAATATGGAGGGTCCAGTTGCATGTGGGGCTGCGTTAAGGCTCCCCTGGGGAGTTCAGTTGTACCCAAAGCCTTCCTCTGGGGGCACTTTTGGATGGTCCAAGGGGAATCGCAATAAGTTTTCTTAGGCCCGCTTTATCAGTTTTCTCCCATTGCGCCGAGGGCTATATTTAGGCTTGCGGTGAAAGAGTGAACCCGGAGGGTCCAGTTGCATGTGGGGCTGCATAAAGGCTCCCCTGGGGAGTTCAGTTGTACCCAAAGCCTTCCTTTAGGGGCACTTCTGGATGGGTGAATGGGGCTTGAAACGCATTTTCTGGAGCCCGAGTTTTCAGTCTTCTGCCATGGTGGCTAGGGGTATATTTAGGGTGGCTCGTAAACAGTGAACAAGGAGGGTCCAGTTGCATGTGGGGCTGCATAAAGGCTCCCCTGGGGAGTTCACTTGTACCCAAAGCCTTCCTCTGGGGGCACTTTTGGATGGGCGAATTAGGCTTTTAACATTTTTTCTGGGGCCCGAGTTTTCAGTCGACTGCCAGGTGGGCCAGGGATATATTTAGGGTTGCTGTGAAAGAGCGAATACGGAGGGTCCAGTTGCATGTGGGGCTGCATAAAGGCTCCCCTGGGGAGTTCAGTTGTACCCAAAGCCTTCCTTTGGGGGCACTTTTGGATGGGTGAATGGGGCTTGAAACGCATTTTCTGGAGCCCGAGTTTTCAGTCTTCTGCCATGGTGGCTAGGGGTATATTTAGGGTTGCTCGTAAACAGTGAACAAGGAGCGTCCAGTTGCATGTGGGGCTGCGTAAAGGCTCCCCTGGGGAGTTCACATGTACCCAAAGCCTTCCTTTGGGTCACTTTTGGATGGGCGAATGGGGCTCGTAACACATTTTCTGTGGCCCGAGCTTTCAGTCGACTGCCAGGCGTGCTAGGGCTATATTTACGGTTGCTGTGAAAGAGCGAATATGGAGGGTCCAGTTGCATGTGGGGCTGCGTTAAGGCTCCCCTGGGGAGTTCAGTTGTACCCAAAGCCTTCCTTTGGGGGCACTTTTGGATGGTCCAAGGGGAATCGCAATACGTTTTCTTAGGCCCGCTTTATCAGTCTTCTCCCAATGCGCCGAGGGCTATATTTAGGCTTGCGGTGAAAGAGTGAACCCGGAGGGTCCAGTTGCATGTGGGGCTGCATAAAGGCTTCCCTGGGGAGTTCAGTTGTACCCAAAGCCTTCCTTTGGGGGCACTTCTGGATGGGTGAATGGGGCGTGAAACGCATTTTCTGGAGCCCGAGTTTTCAGTCTTCTGCCATGGTTGCTAGGGGTATATTTAGGGTTGCTCGTAAACAGTGAACAAGGAGGGTCCAGTTGCATGTGGGGCTGCGTAAAGGCTCCCCTGGGGAGTTCACTTGTACGCAAAGCCTTCCTCTGGGGGCACTTTTGGATGGGCGAATTAGGCTTTTAACGCATTTTCTGGGGCCCGAGTTTTCAGTCGACTGCCAGGCGGGCCAGGGCTATATTTAGGGTTGCTATGAAAGAGTGAACCCGGAGGGTCCAGTTGCATGTGGGGCTGCGTAAAGGCTCCCCTGGGGAGTTCAGTTGTACCCAAAGCCTTCCTTTGGGGGCACTTTTGGATGGTCGAATGGGGCTTGTAGCACATTTTCTGTGGCCCGAGTTTTCAGTCGACTGCGAGGCGTGCTAGGGCTATATTTAGGCTTGCGGTGAAAGAGTGAACCCGGAGGGTCCAGTTGCATGTGGGGCTGCATAAAGGCTCCCCTGGGGAGTTCAGTTGTACCCAAAGCCTTCCTTTGGGGGCACTTCTGGATGGGTGAATGGGGCTTGAAACGCTTTTTCTGTGGCCGAGTTTTCAGTTTTCTGCCATGCTGGCTAGTGTTATATTTAGGGTTGCTTGTAAACAGCGAACAAGGAGGGTCCAGTTGCATGTGGGGCTGCATAAAGGCTCCCCGGGGGAGTTCACTTGTACCCAAAGCCTTCCTCTGGGGGCACTTTTGGATGGGCGAATTAGGCTTTTAACGCATTTTCTGGGGCCCGAGTTTTCAGTCGACTGCCAGGCGGGCCAGGGCTATATTTAGGGTTGCTGTGAAAGAGCGAATACGGAGGGTCCAGTTGCATGTGGAGCTGCGTTAAGGCTCCCCTGGGGAGTTCAGTTGTACCCAAAGCCTTCCTTTGGGGGCACTTTTGAATGGTCCAAGGGGAATCGCAATGCGTTTTCTGAGGCCCGCTTTTTCAGTCTTCTCCCATTGCGCCGAGGGCTATATTTAGGCTTGCGGTGAAAGAGTGAACCCGGAGGGTCCAGTTGCATGTGGGGCTGCATAAAGGCTCCCCGGGGGAGTTCACTTGTACCCAAAGCCTTCCTCTGGGGGCACTTTTGGATGGTCCAAGGGGAATCGCAATACGTTTTCTTAGGCCCGCTTTTTCAGTCTTCTCCCATTGCGCCGAGGGATATATTTAGGCTTGCGGTGAAAGAGTGAACCCGGAGGGTCCAGTTGCATGTGGGGCTGCATAAAGGCTCCCCTGGGGAGTTCACTTGTACCAAAGCCTTCCTTTGGGAGCACTTCTGGATGGGCGAAAGAGGCTTGTAACGCTTTTCTTGGGCCCGAGTTTTCACTCGACTTCCAGGCGGGCCAGGGCTATATTTAGGGTTACTGTGAAAGAGCGAGTAAGGAGGGTCCAGTTGCATGTGGGGCTGCATAAATGCTCCCCTGGAGAGTTCACTTGTACCCAAAGCCTTCCTTTGGGGGCACTTCTGGATGGGCGAAAGTGTCTTGTAAGGCGTTTTATTTGGCCCGATTTTTCAGTCATCTCCGATGCAGGCTAGGGCTATATTTAGGGTTGCTGTGAAAGAGCGAATAAGGAGGGTCCAGTTGCATGTGGGGCTGCATAAAGGCTCCCCTGGGGAGTTCACTTGTACCCAAAGCCTTCTTCTGGGGGCACTTTTGGATGGGGGAATGGGGCTTGTAACTCGTATTTTGGGGACCTATTTTTCCGTCGTCTGCCATGCGGGCCAGGGATACATTTAGTGTTGTTCGGAAACAGCGAACCCGGAGGGTCCAGTTGCATGTGGGGCTGCATAAGGGCTCCCCTGGGGAGCTCAGATGTACCCAAAGCCTTCCTTTGGGGGCACTTTTGGATGGTCCAAGGGGAATTGCAATGGGTTTTTTGAAGCCCGCTTTTTCAGTCTTCTCCCTTTGCGGCTAGGGCTATCCTTAGTCTTGCTGTGAAAGAGCGAACCCGGAGGGTCCAGTTGCATGTGGGGCTGCGTAAAGGCTCCCCTGGGGAGTTCACTTGTACCCAAAGCCTTCCTTTGGGGGCACTTTTGGATGGGCGACTGGGGCACATAACGCATTTTCTGGAGCCCAAGTTTTCAGTCGACTTCCAGGCGGGCCAGGGCTATATTTAGGGTTTCTGTGAAAGAGCGAATACGGAGGGTCCAGTTGCATGTGGGGCTGCATAAAGGCTCCCCTGGGGAGTTCAGTTGTACCCAAAGTCTTCTTTTGAGGGCACTTTTAGATAGGCAAAAGGGTCTTGTAAGGCGTTTTCTTTGGCCCGATTTTTCAGTCATCTCCTAAGCCGGCTAGGGCTATATTTAGGCTTGCTGTTAAAGAGTGAATAAGGAGTGTCCAGTTGCATGTGGGGCTGCATAAAGGCTCCCCTGGGGAGTTCACTTGTACTCAAAGTCCTCCTCTGGGGGCACTTTTGGATGGACCAAGTAGAATCGCATTGCTTTTTCTGAGGCCCGCTTTTTCAGTCTTCTCCCTTTGAGGCTAGGGCTATAGTTAGGGTTGCTGTGAAAGAGTGAACCCGGAGGGTCCAGTTGCATGTGGTGCTGCCTAAAGGCTCCCCTGGGGAGTTCACTTGTACCCAAAGCCTTCCTTTGGGGGCACTTTTGGATTGTCGAATGGGGCTTGTAGCACGTTTTCTGGGGCCCGATTTTTCAGTCGTCTGCCATGCGGGCCAGGGTTATATTTAGGGTTGCTGTGAAAGAGCGAATACGGAGGGTCCAGTTGCATGTGGGCCTGCATTAAGGCTCCCCTGGGGAGTTCAGTTGTACCCAAAGCCGTTTTTTAGGGGCACTTCTGGATGGGCGAAAGGGGCTTGAAACGCTTTTTCTGTGGCCCGAGTTTTCAGTCTTCTGCCATGCTGGCTAGGGTTATATTTAAGGTTGCTGTAAAGAGCGAACACGGAGGTTCCAGTTGCATGTGGGGCTGCGTAAAGGCTCCCCTGGGGAGTTCAGTTGTACCCAAAGCCTTCCTTTGGGGGCACTTCTGGATGGGTGAATGGGGCTTGAAACGCATTTTCTGGAGCCCGAGCTTTCAGTCTTCTGCCATGCTGGCAAGGGTTATATTTAGGGTTGCTGTGAAAGAGCGAACACGGAGGGTCCAGTTGCATGTGGGGCTGCGTAAAGGTTCCCCTGGGGAGTTCAATTGTACCCAAAGCCTTCCTTTGGGGGCACTTCTGGATGGGTGAATGGGGCTTGAAACGCATTTTCTGGAGCCCGAGTTTTCAGTCTTCTGCCATGGTGGCTAGGGGGATATTTAGGGTTGCTCGTAAACAGTGAACAAGGAGGGTCCTGTTGCATGTGGGGCTGCGTTAAGGCTCCCCTGGGGAGTTCAGTTGCACCCAAAGCCGTCCTTTGGGGGCGGCTGGATGGGCGAAAGGGGCTTGAAACGCTTTTTCTGTGGCCCGAGTTTTCAGTCTTCTGCCATGGTGGCTAGGGGTATATTTAGGGTTGCTCGTAAACAGTGAACAAGGAGGGTCCAGTTGCATGTGGGGCTGCGTTAAGGCTCCCCTGGGGAGTTCAGTTGTACCCAAAGCCTTCCTCTGGGGGCACTTTTGGATGGGCGAATTAGGCTTTTAACGCATTTTCTGGGGCCCGAGTTTTCAGTCGACTGCCAGGCGGGCCAGGGCTATATTTAGGGTTGCTGTGAAAGAGCGAATACGGAGGGTCCATTTGCATGTGGAGCTGCGTTAAGGCTCCCCTGGGGAGTTCAGTTGTACCCAAAGCCTTCCTTTGGGGGCACTTTTGAATGGTCCAAGGGGAATCGCAATGCGTTTTCTGAGGCCCGCTTTTTCAGTCTTCTCCCATTGCGCCGAGGGCTATATTTAGGCTTGCGGTGAAAGAGTGAACCCGGAGGGTCCAGTTGCATGTGGGGCTGCATAAAGGCTCCCCGGGGGAGTTCACTTGTACCCAAAGCCTTCCTCTGGGGGCACTTTTGGATGGTCCAAGGGGAATCGCAATACGTTTTCTTAGGCCCGCTTTTTCAGTCTTCTCCCATTGCGCCGAGGGATATATTTAGGCTTGCGGTGAAAGAGTGAACCCGGAGGGTCCAGTTGCATGTGGGGCTGCATAAAGGCTCCCCTGGGGAGTTCACTTGTACCAAAGCCTTCCTTTGGGAGCACTTCTGGATGGGCGAAAGAGGCTTGTAACGCTTTTCTTGGGCCCGAGTTTTCACTCGACTTCCAGGCGGGCCAGGGCTATATTTAGGGTTACTGTGAAAGAGCGAGTAAGGAGGGTCCAGTTGCATGTGGGGCTGCATAAATGCTCCCCTGGAGAGTTCACTTGTACCCAAAGCCTTCCTTTGGGGGCACTTCTGGATGGGCGAAAGTGTCTTGTAAGGCGTTTTATTTGGCCCGATTTTTCAGTCATCTCCGATGCAGGCTAGGGCTATATTTAGGGTTGCTGTGAAAGAGCGAATAAGGAGGGTCCAGTTGCATGTGGGGCTGCATAAAGGCTCCCCTGGGGAGTTCACTTGTACCCAAAGCCTTCTTCTGGGGGCACTTTTGGATGGGGGAATGGGGCTTGTAACTCGTATTTTGGGGACCTATTTTTCCGTCGTCTGCCATGCGGGCCAGGGATACATTTAGTGTTGTTCGGAAACAGCGAACCCGGAGGGTCCAGTTGCATGTGGGGCTGCATAAGGGCTCCCCTGGGGAGCTCAGATGTACCCAAAGCCTTCCTTTGGGGGCACTTTTGGATGGTCCAAGGGGAATTGCAATGGGTTTTTTGAAGCCCGCTTTTTCAGTCTTCTCCCTTTGCGGCTAGGGCTATCCTTAGTCTTGCTGTGAAAGAGCGAACCCGGAGGGTCCAGTTGCATGTGGGGCTGCGTAAAGGCTCCCCTGGGGAGTTCACTTGTACCCAAAGCCTTCCTTTGGGGGCACTTTTGGATGGGCGACTGGGGCACATAACGCATTTTCTGGAGCCCAAGTTTTCAGTCGACTTCCAGGCGGGCCAGGGCTATATTTAGGGTTTCTGTGAAAGAGCGAATACGGAGGGTCCAGTTGCATGTGGGGCTGCATAAAGGCTCCCCTGGGGAGTTCAGTTGTACCCAAAGTCTTCTTTTGAGGGCACTTTTAGATAGGCAAAAGGGTCTTGTAAGGCGTTTTCTTTGGCCCGATTTTTCAGTCATCTCCTAAGCCGGCTAGGGCTATATTTAGGCTTGCTGTTAAAGAGTGAATAAGGAGTGTCCAGTTGCATGTGGGGCTGCATAAAGGCTCCCCTGGGGAGTTCACTTGTACTCAAAGTCCTCCTCTGGGGGCACTTTTGGATGGACCAAGTAGAATCGCATTGCTTTTTCTGAGGCCCGCTTTTTCAGTCTTCTCCCTTTGAGGCTAGGGCTATAGTTAGGGTTGCTGTGAAAGAGTGAACCCGGAGGGTCCAGTTGCATGTGGTGCTGCCTAAAGGCTCCCCTGGGGAGTTCACTTGTACCCAAAGCCTTCCTTTGGGGGCACTTTTGGATTGTCGAATGGGGCTTGTAGCACGTTTTCTGGGGCCCGATTTTTCAGTCGTCTGCCATGCGGGCCAGGGTTATATTTAGGGTTGCTGTGAAAGAGCGAATACGGAGGGTCCAGTTGCATGTGGGCCTGCATTAAGGCTCCCCTGGGGAGTTCAGTTGTACCCAAAGCCGTTTTTTAGGGGCACTTCTGGATGGGCGAAAGGGGCTTGAAACGCTTTTTCTGTGGCCCGAGTTTTCAGTCTTCTGCCATGCTGGCTAGGGTTATATTTAAGGTTGCTGTAAAGAGCGAACACGGAGGTTCCAGTTGCATGTGGGGCTGCGTAAAGGCTCCCCTGGGGAGTTCAGTTGTACCCAAAGCCTTCCTTTGGGGGCACTTCTGGATGGGTGAATGGGGCTTGAAACGCATTTTCTGGAGCCCGAGCTTTCAGTCTTCTGCCATGCTGGCAAGGGTTATATTTAGGGTTGCTGTGAAAGAGCGAACACGGAGGGTCCAGTTGCATGTGGGGCTGCGTAAAGGTTCCCCTGGGGAGTTCAATTGTACCCAAAGCCTTCCTTTGGGGGCACTTCTGGATGGGTGAATGGGGCTTGAAACGCATTTTCTGGAGCCCGAGTTTTCAGTCTTCTGCCATGGTGGCTAGGGGGATATTTAGGGTTGCTCGTAAACAGTGAACAAGGAGGGTCCTGTTGCATGTGGGGCTGCGTTAAGGCTCCCCTGGGGAGTTCAGTTGCACCCAAAGCCGTCCTTTGGGGGCGGCTGGATGGGCGAAAGGGGCTTGAAACGCTTTTTCTGTGGCCCGAGTTTTCAGTCTTCTGCCATGGTGGCTAGGGGTATATTTAGGGTTGCTCGTAAACAGTGAACAAGGAGGGTCCAGTTGCATGTGGGGCTGCGTTAAGGCTCCCCTGGGGAGTTCAGTTGTACCCAAAGCCTTCCTCTGGGGGCACTTTTGGATGGGCGAATTAGGCTTTTAACGCATTTTCTGGGGCCCGAGTTTTCAGTCGACTGCCAGGCGGGCCAGGGCTATATTTAGGGTTGCTGTGAAAGAGCGAATACGGAGGGTCCAGTTGCATGTGGAGCTGCGTTAAGGCTCCCCTGGGGAGTTCAGTTGTACCCAAAGCCTTCCTTTGGGGGCACTTTTGAATGGTCCAAGGGGAATCGCAATGCGTTTTCTGAGGCCCGCTTTTTCAGTCTTCTCCCATTGCGCCGAGGGCTATATTTAGGCTTGCGGTGAAAGAGTGAACCCGGAGGGTCCAGTTGCATGTGGGGCTGCATAAAGGCTCCCCGGGGGAGTTCACTTGTACCCAAAGCCTTCCTCTGGGGGCACTTTTGGATGGGCGAATTAGGCTTTTAACAGTTTTTCTGGGGCCCGAGTTTTCAGTCTTCTGCCATGGTGGCTAGGGGTATATTTAGGGTTGCACGTAAACAGTGAACAAGGAGGGTCCAGTTGCATGTGGGGCTGCATAAAGGCTCCCCTGGGGAGTTCAGTTGTACCCAAAACCTTCCTCTGGGGGCACTTTTGGATGGGCGAATTAGGCTTTTAACAGTTTTTCTGGGGCCCGAGTTTACAGTCGACTGCCATGCTGGCTATTGTTATATTTAGGGTTGCTTGTAAACAGCGAACACAGGGGGTCCAGTTGCATGTGGGGCTGCATAAAGGCTTTCCTGGGGAGTTCACTTGTACCCAAAGCCTTCCTTTGGGGGCACTTTTGGATGGTCGAATGGGGCTTGTAGCACGTTTTCTGTGGCCCGAGTTTTCAGTCTTCTGCCATGCTGGCTAGGGTTATATTTAGGGTTGCTGTAAAGAGCGAACACGGAGGGTCCAGTTGCATGTGGGGCTGTGTAAAGGCTCCCCTGGGGAGTTCAGATGTACCCAAAGCCTTCCTTTGGGGGCACTTTTGGATGGGTGAATGGGGCTCGTAACACATTTCCTGTAGCCCGAGTTTTCAGTCGACTGCCAGGCGTTCTAGGGCTATATTTAGGCTTGCGGTGAAAGAGTGAACCCGGAGGGTCCAGTTGCATGTGGGGCTGCATAAAGGCTCCCCTGGGGAGTTCAGTTGTACCCAAAGCCTTCCTTTGGGGGCACTTTTGGATGGGCGAATGGGGCTTAAAACGCATTTTCTGGAGCCCGAGTTTTCAGTCTTCTGCCATGGTGGCTAGGGGTATTTTTAGGGTTGCTCGTAAACAGTGAACAAGGAGGGTCCAGTTGCATGTGGGGCTGCGTAAAGGCTCCCCTGGGGAGTTCAGTTGTACCCAAAGCCTTCCTCTGGGGGCACTTTTGGATGGGCGAATTAGGCTTTTCACAGTTTTTCTGGGGCCCGAGTTTTCAGTCGACTGCCATGCTGGCTATTGTTATATTTAGGGTTGCTTGTAAACAGCGAACATGGGGGGTCCAGTTGCGTATGGGCCTGCATAAAGGCTCCCCTGGGGAGTTCACTTGTACCCAAAGCCTTCCTTTGGGGGCACTTTTGGATGGTCGAATGGGGCTTGTAGCACGTTTTCTGTGGCCCGAATTTTCAGTCTTCTGCCATGCTGGCTAGGGTTATATTTAGGGTTGCTGTAAAGAGCGAACACGGAGGGTCCAGTTGCATGTGGGGCTGTGTAAAGGCTCCCCTGGGGAGTTCAGATGTACCCAAAGCCTTCCTTTGGGGGCACTTTTGGATGGGTGAATGGGGCTCGTAACACATTTTCTGTAGCCCGAGTTTTAAGTCGACTGCCAGGCGTGCTAGGGCTATATTTAGGCTTGCGGTGAAAGAGTGAACCCGGAGGGTCCAGTTGCATGTGGGGCTGCATAAAGGCTCCCCTGGGGAGTTCAGTTGTACCCAAAGCCTTCCTTTGGGGGCACTTCTGAATGGGTAAATGGGGCTTAAAACGCATTTTCTGGAGCCCGAGTTTTCAGTCTTCTGCCATGGTGGCTAGGGGTATATTTAGGGTTGCTCGTAAACAGTGAACAAGGAGGGTCCAGTTGCATGTGGGGCTGCATAAAGGCTCCCCTGGGGAGTTCAGTTGTACCCAAAACCTTCCTTTGGGGGCACTTTTGGATGGGCGAATTAGGCTTTTAACAGTTTTTCTGGGGCCCGAGTTTACAGTCGACTGCCATGCTGGCTATTGTTATATTTAGGGTTGCTTGTAAACAGCGAACACAGGGGGTCCAGTTGCATGTGGGGCTGCATAAAGGCTCCCCTGGGGAGTTCACTTGTACCCAAAGCCTTCCTTTGGGGGCACTTCTGGATGGTCGAATGGGGCTTGTAGCACGTTTTCTGTGGCCCGAGTTTTCAGTTTTCTGCCATGCTGGCGAGGGTTATATTTAGGGTTGCTGTAAAGAGCGAACACGGAGGATCCAGTTGCATGTGGGGCTGTGTAAAGGCTCCCCTGGGGAGTTCACTTGTACCCAAAGCCTTCCTTTGGGGGCACTTTTGTATGGGCGAATGGGGCTCGTAACACATTTTCTGTGGCCCGAGCTTTCAGTCGACTGCCAGGCGTGCTAGGGCTATATTTACGGTTGCTGTGAAAGAGCGAATATGGAGGGTCCAGTTGCATGTGGGGCTGCGTTAAGGCTCCCCTGGGGAGTTCAGTTGTACCCAAAGCCTTCCTTTGGGGGCACTTTTGGATGGTCCAAGGGGAATCGCAATAAGTTTTCTTAGGCCCGCTTTATCAGTCTTCTCCCATTGCGCCGAGGGCTATATTTAGGCTTGCGGTGAAAGAGTGAACCCGGAGGGTCCAGTTGCATGTGGGGCTGCATAAAGGCTCCCCTGGGGAGTTCACTTGTACCCAAAGCCTTCCTTTGTGGGCACTTCTGGATGGGTGAATGGGGCTTGAAACGCATTTTCTGGAGCCCGAGTTTTCAGTCTTCTGCCATGGTGGCTAGGGGTATATTTAGGGTGGCTCGTAAACAGTGAACAAGGAGGGTCCAGTTGCATGTGGGGCTGCATAAAGGCTCCCCTGGGGAGTTCACTTGTACCCAAAGCCTTTCTCTGGGGGCACTTTTGGATGGGCGAATTAGGCTTTTAACGCATTTTCTGGGGCCCGAGTTTTCAGTCGACTGCCAGGCGTGCTAGGGCTATATTTAGTCTTGCGGTGAAAGAGTGAACCCGGAGGGTTCAGTTGCATGTGGGGCTGCATAAAGGCTCCCCTGGGGAGTTCAGTTGTACCCAAAGCCTTCCTTTGGGGGCACTTCTGGATGGGTGAATGGGGCTTGAAACGCATTTTCTGGAGCCCGAGTTTTCAGTCTTCTGCCATGGTGGCTAGGGGTATATTTAGGGTTGCTCGTAAACAGTGAACAAGGAGGGTCCAGTTGCATGTGGGGCTGCGTAAAGGCTCCCCTGGGGAGTTCACTTGTACCCAAAGCCTTCCTTTGGGGGCACTTTTGGATGGGCGAATGGTGCTTGTAGCACGTTTTCTGTGGCCCGAGTTTTCAGTTTTCTGCCATGCTGGCTAGTGTTATATTTAGGGTTGCTTGTAAACAGCGAACACGGGGGGTCCAGTTGCGTATGGGCCTGCATAAAGTCTCCCCTGGGGAGTTCACTTGTACCCAAAGCCTTCCTTTGGGGGCACTTCTGGATGGGCGAATGGGGCTTGAAACGCATTTTCTGGAGCCCGAGTTTTCAGTCTTCTGCCATGGTGGCTAGGGGTATATTTAGGGTTCCTCGTAAACAGTGAACAAGGAGGGTCCAGTTGCATGTGGGGCTGCGTAAAGGCTCCTCTGGGGAGTTCAGTTGTACCCAAAGCCTTCCTTTGGGGGCACTTTTGGATGGTCGAATGGGGCTTGTAGCACGTTTTCTGTGGCCCGAGGTTTCAGTTTTCTGCCATGCTGGCTAGTGTTATATTTAGGGTTGCTGTAAAGAGCGAACACGGAGGGTCCAGTTGCATGTGGGGCTGTGTAAAGGCTCCCCTGGGGAGTTCAGATGTACCCAAAGCCTTCCTTTGGGGGCACTTTTGGATGGGCGAATGGGGCTCGTAACACATTTTCTGTGGCCCGAGCTTTCAGTCGACTGCCAGGCGTGCTAGGGCTATATTTAGGCTTGCGGTGAAAGAGTGAACCCGGAGGGTCCAGTTGCATGTGGGGCTGCGTTAAGGCTCCCCTGGGGAGTTCAGTTGTACCCAAAGCCTTCCTTTGGGGGCACTTTTGGATGGTCCAAGGGGAATCGCAATGCGTTTTCTTAGGCCCGCTTTTTCAGTCTTCTCCCATTGCGCCGAGGGATATATTTAGGCTTGCGGTGAAAGAGTGAACCCGGAGGGTCCAGTTGCATGTGGGCCTGCATAAAGGCTCCCCTGGGGAGTTCACTTGTACGCAAAGCCTTCCTTTGGGGGCACTTCTCGATGGGCGAAATGGGCTTGAAACGCTTTTTCTGTGGCCCGTGTTTTCAGTCTTCTGCGATGCTGGCAAGGGTTATATTTAGGGTTGCTGTAAAGAGCGAACACGGAGGGTCCAGTTGCATGTGGGGCTGTGTAAAGGCTCCCCTGGGGAGTTCAGATGTACCCAAAGCCTTCCTTTGGGGGCACTTTTGGATGGGCGAATAGGGCTCGTAACACATTTTCTGGGGCCCAAGCTTTCAGTCGACTGCCAGGCGTGCTAGGGCTATATTTAGGCTTGCGGTGAAAGAGTGAACCCGGAGGGTCCAGTTGCATGTGGGGCTGCATAAAGGCTCCCCTGGGGAGTTCAGTTGTACCCAAAGCCTTCCTCTGGGGGCACTTTTGGATGGGCGAATTAGGCTTTTAACGCATTTTCTGGGGCCCGAGTTTTCAGTCGACTGCCAGGCGGGCCAGGGCTATATTTAGGGTTGCTATGAAAGAGCGAATACGGAGGGTCCAGTTGCATGTGGGGCTGCGTAAAGGCTCCCCTGGGGAGTTCAGTTGTACCCAAAGCCTTCCTTTGGGGGCACTTTTGGATGGTCCAAGGGGAATCGCAATGCGTTTTCTTAGGCCCGCTTTTTCAGTCTTCTCCCATTGCGCCGAGGGTTATATTTAGGCTTGCGGTGAAAGAGTGAACGCGGAGGGTCCAGTTGCATGTGGGGCTGCATAAAGGCTCCCCTGGGGAGTTCAGTTGTACCCAAAGCCTTCCTTTGGGGGCACTTCTGGATGGGTGAATGCGGCTTGAAACGCATTTTCTGTGGCCCGAGCTTTCAGTCGACTGCCAGGCGTACTAGGGCTATATTTAGGCTTGCGGTGAAAGAGTGAACCCGGAGGGTCCAGTTGCATGTGGGGCTGCATAAAGGCTCCCCGGGGGAGTTCACTTGTACCCAAAGCCTTCCTTTGGGGGCACTTTTGGATGGGCGACAGGGGTTGTAACGCATTTTCTGGGGCCCGAATTTTCAGTCGTCTGCCAGGCGGGCCAGGGCTATATTTAGAGTTGCTGTGAAAGGGCGAATACGGAGGGTTCAGTTACATGTGGGGCTGTATAAAGGCTCCCCTGGGAAGTTCACTTGTACCCAAAGCCTTCCTCTGGGGGTACTTTTGGATGGACGAAAGGGTCTTGTAAGGCGTTTCCTTTGGCCTGATTTTTCAGTCATCTCTGATGGCGGCTAGGGATATATTTAGGCTTGCTGTGAAAGAGTGAATAAGGAGGGTCCAGTTGCATGTGGGGCTGCATAAAGGCTCCCCTGGGGAGTTCACTTGTACTCAAAGCCTTCTTCCGGGGGCACTTTTGGATGGGCGAATGGGGTTCGGAATGCGTTTTCTGGGGCCCGACTTTTCAGTCGTCTCCAATGCCGGCTAGGGCTATATTTAGTGTTGCTCGGAAAGAGCAAACCCGGAGGGTCCAGTTGCATGTGGGGCTCCATAAAGGCTCCCCTGGGGAGTACAGATGTACAAAAAGCCTTCCTATGGGGGCACTTTTGGATGGTCCAAGGGGAATCGCAATGCGTTTTCTGAGGCCAGGCTTCTTCAGTCTTCTCACATTGCGCCGAGTGTTATATTTATGCTTACGGTGAAAGAGTGAATAAGGAGGGTCCAATTGCATATGGGGCTGCATAAAGGCTCCCCTGGGGAGTTCAGTTGTACCCAAAGTCTTCCTTTGGGTGCACTTCTGGATGGGCGAATGGGGCTTGAAATGCTTTTTCTGTGGCCAGAGCTTTCTGTCTTCTGCCATGCTGGCTAGTGTTATATTTAGGGTTGCTCGTAAACAGCAAACACGGAGGGTCCAGTTGCATGTGGGGCTGCGTAAAGGCTCCCCTGGGCAGATCACTTGTACCCAAAGCCTTCCTTTGGGGGCACTTTTGGATGGGCGAATGGGGCTTGTAACGCATTTTCTGGGGCCCGAATTTTCAGTCGACAGCCAGGCAGGCCAGGGTTATATTTAGGGTTGCTGTGAAAGAGCGAATACGGAGGGTCCAGTTGCATGTGGGGCTGCATAAAGGCTCCCCTGGGGAGTTCACTTGTACTCAAAGCCTTCTTCCGGGGGCACTTTTGGATGGGCGAAAGGGGCTCGGAATGAGTTTTCTGGGGCCCGAGTTTTCAGTAGTCTCCAATGCCAGCTAGGGCTATATTTAGTGTTGCTCGGAAACAGCGAACCCGGAGGGTCCAGTTGCATGTGGGGCTGCGTAAAGGCTCCCCTGGAGAGTTCATTTGTACTCAAAGCCTTCCTTTGGGGTCACTTTTGGATGGGCGAAAGTGGCTTGGAATGAGTTTTCTGGGGCCTGAGTTTTCAGTCGTCTCCTATGACGGCTAGGGCTATATATAGTGTTGCTCGGAAAGAGCAAACCCGGAGGGTCCAGTTGCATGTGGGGCTGCGGAAAGGCTCCCCTGGGGAGTTCAGTTGTACCCAAAGCCTTCCTTTGGGGGCACTTTTGAATGGGCGAAAGGGTCTTGTAAGGCATTTTCTGGGGTCTGACATTTCAGACTTCTGCCATGCTGGCTAGGGTTATATTTATGGTTTCTCGGAAACAGTGAATATGGAGCGTCCAGTTGCATGTGGGGCTGCATAAAGGCTCCCCTGGGGAGTTCATTTGTACTCAAAGCCTTCCTCTGGGAGCACTTTTGGATGGGCGAAAGGGTCTTGTAAGGCATTTTCTGGGGTCCGACTTTTCAGTCTTCTGCCATGCGGGCTAGGGTTATATTTAGGGTTTCTCGGAAACAGTGAATACGGAAGGTCCAGTTGCATGTGGGGCTGCAGAAAGGCTCCCCTGGGGAGTTCACTTGTACTCAAAGAGTTCGTCTGGGGGCACTTTTGGATGAGCGAAAGGGTCTTGTAAGGTGTTTTCTTTGGCCCGATTTTTCAGTCATCTCCAATGCCCGCTATGGCTATATATAGGCTTGCTGTGAAAGAGCGAATAAGGAAGGTCCAGCTGCATGTGGGGCTGCATAAAGGCTCCCCTGGGGAGTTCACTTGTACTCAAAGCCTTCCTCTGGGGGCACTTTTGGATGGGCGAAAGGGGCTCGCAACGCGTTTTCTCGGGCTTGGTTTTTCAGTCTTCTTCCACGCCGGCTAGGGCTATATTTAGGCTTGCTGTGAAAGAGTCAACACGGAGGGTCCAGTTGCATGTGGGGCTGCATAAAGGCTCCCCTGGGGAGTTCAGTGTTACCCAAAGCCTTCCTCTGGGGGCACTTTTAGATGGGCGAATTAGGCTTTTAACAGTTTTTCTGTGGCCCGAGTTTTCAGTTTTCTGCCATGCTGGCTAGGGTTATATTTAGGGTTGCTTGTAAACAGCGAACACGGGGGGTCCAGTTGCGTATGGGCCTGCATACAGGCTCCCCTGGGGAGTTCAGTTGTACCCAAAGCCTTCCGTTGGGGGCACTTTTGGATGGGCGAATGGGGCTTGTAGCACGTTTTCTGGGGCCCGATTTTTCAGTCGTCTGCCATGGGGGCCAGGGTTATATTTAGGGTTGCTGTAAAAGAGCGAATACGGAGGGTCCAGTTGAATGTGGGGCTGCATAAAGTCTCCCCTGGGGAGTTCACTTGTACGCAAAGCCTTCCTTTGGGGGCACTTCTCGATGGGCGAAATGGGCTTGAAACGCTTTTTCTGTGTCCCGAGTTTTCAGTCTTCTGCGATGCTGGCTAGTGTTATATTTTGGGTTGCTGTTAAGAGCGAACACGGAGGGTCCAGTTGCATGTGGGGCTGTGTAAAGGCTCCCCTGGGGAGTTCAGATGTACCCAAAGCCTTCCTATGGGGGCACTTTTGGATGGGCGAATGGGGCTCGTAACACATTTTCTGTGGCCCGAGCTTTCAGTCGACTGCTAGGCGTGCTAGGGCTATATTTAGGGTTGCTGTGTAAGAGCAAATACGGAGGGTCCAGTTGCATGTGGGGCTGCGTTAAGGCTCCCCTGGGGAGTTCAGTTGTACCCAAAGCCTTCCTTAGGGGGCACTATTGGATGGTCCAAGGGGAATCGCAATGCGTTTTCTTAGGCCCGCTTTTTCAGTCTTCTCCCATTGCGCCGAGGGCTATATTTAGGGTTGCTGTGAAAGAGTGAACCCGGAGGGTCCAGTTGCATGTGGGCCTGCATAAAGGCTCCCCTGGGGAGTTCAGCTGTACCCAAAGCCTTCCTTTGGGGGCACTTTTGGATGGTCGAATGGGGCTTGTAGCACGTTTTCTGGGGCCCGATTTTTCAGTCGTCTGCCATGCGGGCCAGGGTTATATTTAGGGTTGCTGTGAAAGAGCGAATACGGAGGGTTCAGTTACATGTGGGGCTGCATAAAGGCTCCCCTGGGGAGTTCACTTGTACCCAAAGCCTTCCTTTGGGGGCACTTCTCGATGGGCCAAAGGGGCTTGAAACGCTTTTTCTGTGGCCCGAGTTTTCAGTCTTCTGCGATGCTGGCTAGGGTTATATTTAGGGTTGCTGTAAAAAGCGAACACGGAGGGTCCAGTTGCATGTGGGGCTGTGTAAAGGCTCCCCTGGGGAGTTCAGATGTACCCAACGCCTTCCTTTGGGGGCACTTTTGGATGGGCGAATGGGGCTCGTAACACATTTTCTGTGGCCCGAGCTTTCAGTCGACTGCCAGGCGTGCTAGGGCTATATTTAGGCTTGCGGTGAAAGAGTGAACCCGGAGGGTCCAGTTGCATGTGGGGCTGCATAAAGGCTCCCCTGGGGAGTTCACTTGTACCCAAAGCCTTCCTCTGGGGGCACTTTTGGATGGGCGAATTAGGCTTTTAACGCATTTTCTGGGGCCCGAGTTTTCAGTCGACTGCCAGGCAGGCCAGGGCTATATTTAGGGTTGCTGTGAAAGTGCAAATACGGAGGGTCCAGTTGCATGTGGGGTTGCGTTAAGGCTCCCCTGGGGAGTTCAGTTGTACCCAAAGCCTTCCTTTGGGGGCACTTTTGGATGGGTGAATGGGGCTTGAAACGCATTTTCTGGAGCCCGAGTTTTCAGTCTTCTGCCATAGTGGCTAGGGGTATATTTAGGGTTGCTCGTAAACAGTGAACAAGGAGGGTCCAGTTGCATGTGGGGCTGCCTAAAGGCTCCCCTGGGGAGTTCAGTTGTACCCAAAGCCTTCCTCTGGGGGCACTTTTGGATGGGCGAATTAGGCTTTTAACGCATTTTCTGGGGCCCGAGTTTTCAGTCGACTGCCAGGCGGGCCAGGGCTATATTTAGGGTTGCTGTGAAAGAGTGAACCCGGAGGGTCCAGTTGCATGTGGGGCTGCATAAAGGCTACCCTGGGGAGTTCAGTTGTACCCAAAGCCTTCCTTTGGGGGCACTTCTGGATGGATGAATGGGGCTTGAAACGCTTTTTCTGTGGCCCGAGTTTTCAGTTTTCTGCCATGCTGGCTAGTGTTATATTTAGGGTTGCTTGTAAACAGCGAACACGGGGGGTCCAGTTGCGTATGGGCCTGCATAAAGGCTCCCCTGGGGAGTTCAGTTGTACCCAAAGCCTTCCTTTGGGGGCACTTTTGGATGGTCGAATGGGGCTTGTAGCACGTTTTGTGGGGCCCGATTTTTCAGTCGTCTGCCATGCTGGCCAGGGTTATATTTAGGGTTGCTGTGAAAGAGCGAATACTGAGGATCCAGTTGCATGTGGGGCTGCATAAAGGCTCCCCTGGGGAGTTCACTTGTACCCAAAGCCTTCCTTTGGGGGCACTTCTGGATGGGCAAAAGGGGCTTGAAACGCTTTTTCTGTGGCCCGAGTTTTCAGTTTTCTGCCATGCTGGCTAGGGTTATATTTAGGGTTGCTGTAAAGAGCGAACACGGAGGGTCCAGTTGCATGTGGGGCTGTGTAAAGGCTCCCCTGGGGAGTTCAGATGTACCCAACGCCTTCCTTTGGGGGCACTTTTGGATGGGCGAATGGGGCTCGTAACACATTTTCTGTGGCCCGAGCTTTCAGTCGACTGCCAGGTGTGCTAGGGCTATATTTAGGCTTGCGGTGAAAGAGTGAACCCGGAGGGTCCAGTTGCATGTGGGGCTGCGTTAAGGCTCCCCTGGGGAGTTCAGTTGTACCCAAAGCCTTCCTTAGGGGGCACTTTTGGATGGTCCAAGGGGAATCGCAATGCGTTTTCTTAGGCCCGCTTTTTCAGTCTTCTCCCATTGCGCCGAGGGCTATATTTAGGGTTGCTGTGAAAGAGTGAACCCGGAGGGTCCAGTTGCATGTGGGCCTGCATAAAGGCTCCCCTGGGGAGTTCAGCTGTACCCAAAGCCTTCCTTTGGGGGCACTTTTGGATGGTCGAATGGGGCTTGTAGCACGTTTTTTGGGGCCCGATTTTTCAGTCGTCTGCCATGCGGGCCAGGGTTATATTTAGGGTTGCTGTGAAAGAGCGAATACGGAGGGTCCAGTTGGATGTGGGGCTGCGTAAAGGCTCCCCTGGGGAGTTCACTTGTACCCAAAGCCTTCCTTTGGGGGCACTTCTCGATGGGCGAAAGGGGCTTGAAACGCTTTTTCTGTGGCCCGAGTTTTCAGTCTTCTGCGATGCTGGCTAGGGTTATATTTAGGGTTGCTGTAAAAAGCGAACACGGAGGGTCCAGTTGCATGTGGGGCTGTGTAAAGGCTCCCCTGGGGAGTTCAGATGTACCCAACGCCTTCCTTTGGGGGCACTTTTGGATGGGCGAATGGGGCTCGTAACACATTTTCTGTGGCCCGAGCTTTCAGTCGACTGCCAGGCGTGCTAGGGCTATATTTAGGCTTGCGGTGAAAGAGTGAACCCGGAGGGTCCAGTTGCATGTGGGGCTGCATAAAGGCTCCCCTGGGGAGTTCAGTTGTACCCAAAGCCTTCCTCTGGGGGCACTTTTGGATGGGCGAATTAGGCTTTTAACGCATTTTCTGTGGCCCGAGCTTTCAGTCGACTGCCAGGCGTGCTAGGGCTATATTTAGGCTTGCGGTGAAAGAGTGAACCCGGAGGGTCCAGTTGCATGTGGGGCTGCATAAAGGCTCCCCTGGGGAGTTCAGTTGTACCCAAAGCCTTCCTTTGGGGGCACTTTTGGATGGTCGAATGGGGCTTGTAGCACGTTTTTTGGGGCCCGATTTTTCAGTCGTCTGCCATGCGGGCCAGGGTTATATTTAGGGTTGCTGTGAAAGAGCGAATACGGAGGGTCCAGTTGGATGTGGGGCTGCGTAAAGGCTCCCCTGGGGAGTTCACTTGTACCCAAAGCCTTATTTTGGGGGCACTTTTGGATGGTCCAAGGGAATCGCAATGCGTTTTCTGAGGCCCGCTTTTTCAGTCTTTTCCGTTTGCGGCTAGGGCTATATTTAGTCTTGCTGTGAAAAAGCGAATACGGAGGGTCCAGTTGCATATCGGGCTGTATAAAGGCTCCACTGAGGAGTTTAGTTGTACCCAAAGTCTTCCTTTGGGGGCACTTCTGGATGAGCTAATGGGGCTTGAAATACTTTTTTTGTGGCCAGAGCTTTCAGTCTTCTGCCATGCTGGCTAGTGTTATATTTAGGGTTGCTCGTAAACAGCAAACACGGAGGGTCCAGTTGCATGTGGGGCTGCGTAAAGGCTCCCCTGGGGAGTTCACTTGTACCCAAAGCCTTCCTTTGGGGGCACTTTTGGATGGGCGACAGGGGTTGTAACGCATTTTCTGGGGCCCGAATTTTCAGTCGACCAGCAGGCGGGCCAGGGTTATATTTAGGGTTGCTGTGAAAGAGCGAATACGGAGGGTCCAGTTGCATGTGGGGCTGCGGAAAGGCTCCCCTGGGGAGTTCAGTTGTACCCAAAGCCTTCCTTTGGGGGCACTTTTGAATGGGCGAAAGGGTCTTGTAAGGCATTTTCTGGGGTCTGACATTTCAGACTTCTGCCATGCTGGCTAGGGTTATATTTATGGTTTCTCGGAAACAGTGAATATGGAGCGTCCAGTTGCATGTGGGGCTGCATAAAGGCTCCCCTGGGGAGTTCACTTGTACTCAAAGCTTTCCTTTGGGGGCACTTTTGGATGGGCGAAATGGTCTTGTAAGGCATTTTCTTTAGCCCGATTTTTCAGTGATCTCCAATGCCGGGTAGGGATATATTTAGTGTTGCTTGGAAAGAGCGAACCCGTAGGGTCCAGTTGCATGTGGGGCTGCATAAAGGCTCCCCTTGGGAGTTCAGATGTACCCAAAGACTTTCTCTGGGGGCACTTTCGGATGGTCCAAGGGGAATCGCAATGCGTTTTCTGAGGCCCGCTTTTTCAGTCTTCTCCCATTGCGCCAAGGGATATATTTAGGCTTGCGGTGAAAGAGTGAAAACGGAGGGTCCAGTTGCATGTGGGGCTGCATAAAGGCTCCCCTGGGGAGTTCACTTGTACTAAAAGCTTTCCTCTGGGGGGACTTTTGGATGGGCGAATGGGGCTTGGAATGAGTTTTCTGGGGCCCGAGTTTTCAGTCGTATCCCATGCCGGCTTGGGTTTTGTTTAGTGTTGCTCGGAAACAGCGAACCCGGAGGGTCCAGTTGCATGTGGGGCTGCGTAAAGGCTCCCCTGGGGAGTTCACTTTTAACTAAACCTTCCTTTGTTGGTACTTTTGGATGGTCGAAGGGGAATCGCAATGCATATTCTGAGGCCCACTTTTTCAGTCTCCTCCCATTGCGCCGAGGGCTATATATAGGCTTGCGTAGAAAGAGTGAACCCGGAGGGTCCAGCTGCATGTGGGGCTGCATAAAGGCTCCCCTGGGGAGTTCACTTGTACTCAAAGCCTTCCTTTGGGGGCACTTTTGGATGGGCGAAAGGGTCTTGTAAGGCATTTTCTGGTGTCCGAGTTCTCAGTCTTCTGCCATGCTGGCTAGGGTTATATTTATGGTTGTTCGGAAAAAGCGAATACGGAGGGTCCAGTTGCATGTGGGGCTGCATAAAGGCTCCCCTGGAGAGTTCTCTTGTACCCAAAGTCTTATTTTGGGGGCACTTTTGGATGGTACAAGGGAATCGCAATGCGTTTTCTGAGGCCCGCTTTTTCAGTCTTTTCCGTTTGCGGCTAGGGCTATATTTAGTCTTGCTGTGGAAAAGCGAATACGGAGGGTCCAGTAGCATATCGGGCTGTATAAAGGCTCCACTGAGGAGTTCAGTTGTACCCAAAGTCTTCCTTTGGGTGCACTTCTGGATGGGCGAATGGGGCTTGGAATGCTTTTTCTGTGGCCAGAGCTTTCAGTCTTCTGCCATGCTGGCTAGTGTTATATTTAGGGTTGCTCGTAAACAGCAAACACGGAGGGTCCAGTTGCATGTGGGGCTGCGTAAAGGCTCCCCTGGGGAGTTCACTTGTACCCAAAGCCTTCCTTTGGGGGCACTTCTGGATGGGCGAATGGGGCTTGAAATGCTTTTTCTGTGGCCAGAGCTTTCAGTCTTCTGCCATGCTGGCTAGTGTTATATTTAGGGTTGGTCGTAAACAGCTAACACGGAGGGTCCAGTTGCATGTGGGGCTGCATAAAGGCTCCCCTGGGGTGTTCAGTTGTACCCAAAGGCTTCCTTTGAGGGCACTTCTGGATGGGCGAATGGGGCTTGAAATGCTTTTTCTGTGGCCAGAGCTTTCAGTCTTCTGCCATGCTGGCTAGTGTTATATTTAGGGTTGCTCGTAAACAGCAAACCCGGAGGGTCCAGTTGCATGTGGGGCTGCATAAAGGCTCCCCTGGGGTGTTCAGTTGTACCCAAAGGCTTCCTTTGGGGGCACTTTTGGATGGGCGAAAAGGTCTTGTAATGTGTTTCCTTTGGCACGATTTTTCAGTGATTTCCGATGCCGGCTAGGGTTATATTTAGGCTTGCTGTGAAAGAGCGAATAAGGAAGGTCCAGTTGCATGTGGGGCTGCATAAAGGCCCCCCTGGGGAGTTCATTTGTACCCAAAGTCTTCCTTTGGCTGCACTTTTGGATGGGCGAATGGGGCTTGTAAAGCGTTTTCTGGGGCCCGTGTTTGCAGTCGTCTCCCATGCCGGCTAGGGCTATGTTAAGTGTTGCTCGGAAAGAGCGAACCCGGAGGGTCCAGTTGCATGTGGGGCTGCATAAAGGCTCCCCTGGGGAGTTCACTTGTACTCAAAGCCTTTCTTTGGGGGCAGTTTTGGGTGGTCCAAGGGGAATCGCAATGCGTTTTCTGAGGCCCTCTTTTTCAGTCTGCTCCCATTGCGCCGAGGCCTATATTTAGTCTTGCGGTGAAAGAGTGAACACGGAGGGTCCAGTTGCATGTGGGGCTGCATAAAGGCTCCCCTGGGGAGTTCACTTGTACTCAAAGAGTTCGTCTTGGTGCACTTTTGGATGGGCGAAAGGGTCTTGTAAGGTGTTTTCTTTGGCCCAATTTTTCAGTCATCTCCGATGCCGGCTAGGGATCTATTTAAGCTTGCTGTGAAAGAGCGAATAAGGAGGGTCCAGTTGCATGTGGGGCTGCATAAAGGCTCCCCTGGGGAGTTCACTTGTACCCAAAGCCTTCATGTGGGGGCACTTTTGGATGGGCGACGGAGGTTGTAACGCATTTTCTGGGGCCCGAATTTTCAGTCGACTACCAGGCGGGCCAGGGTTATATTTAGGGTTGCTGTGAAAGAGCGAATACGGAGGGTCCAGTTGCATGTGGGGCTGTATAAAGGCTCCCCTGGGGAGTTCAGTTGTACCCAAAGCCTTCCTTTGGGGGCACTTTTGAATGGGCGAAAGGGTCTTGTAAGGCGTTTTCTTTGGCCCGATTTTTCAGTCATCTCCGATGCCGGCTAGGGCTATATTTAGGCTTGCTGTGAAAGAGCGAATAAGGGGTGTCCAGTTGCATGTGGGACTGCATAAAGGCTCCCCTGGGGAGTTCACTTGTACTCAAAGCCTTCCTTTGGGGGCACTTTTGGATGGGCGAAAGGGTCTTGTAATGCATTTTCTGGGGTCCGACATTTCAGACTTCTGCCATGCTGGCTTGTGTTATATTTAGGGTTGGTCGTAAACAGCTAACACGGAGGGTCCAGTTGCATGTGGGGCTGCATAAAGGCTCCCCTGGGGTGTTCAGTTGTACCCAAAGGCTTCCTTTGGGGGCACTTCTGGATGGGCGAATGGGGCTTGAAATGCTTTTTCTGTGGCCAGAGCTTTCAGTCTTCTGCCATGCTGGCTAGTGTTATATTTAGGGTTGCTCGTAAACAGCAAACACAGAGGGTCCAGTTGCATGTGGGGCTGCATAAAGGCTCCCCTGGGGTGTTCAGTTGTACCCAAAGGCTTCCTTTGGGGGCACTTTTGGATGGGCGAAAAGGTCTTGTAATGTGTTTCCTTTGGCACGATTTTTCAGTGATTTCCGATGCCGGCTAGGGTTATATTTAGGCTTGCTGTGAAAGAGCGAATAAGGAAGGTCCAGTTGCATGTGGGGCTGCATAAAGGCCCCCCTGGGGAGTTCATTTGTACCCAAAGTCTTCCTTTGGCTGCACTTTTGGATGGGCGAATGGGGCTTGTAAAGCGTTTTCTGGGGCCCGTGTTTGCAGTCGTCTCCCATGCCGGCTAGGGCTATGTTAAGTGTTGCTCGGAAAGAGCGAACCCGGAGGGTCCAGTTGCATGTGGGGCTGCATAAAGGCTCCCCTGGGGAGTTCACTTGTACTCAAAGCCTTTCTTTGGGGGCAGTTTTGGGTGGTCCAAGGGGAATCGCAATGCGTTTTCTGAGGCCCTCTTTTTCAGTCTGCTCCCATTGCGCCGAGGCCTATATTTAGTCTTGCGGTGAAAGAGTGAACACGGAGGGTCCAGTTGCATGTGGGGCTGCATAAAGGCTCCCCTGGGGAGTTCACTTGTACTCAAAGAGTTCGTCTTGGTGCACTTTTGGATGGGCGAAAGGGTCTTGTAAGGTGTTTTCTTTGGCCCAATTTTTCAGTCATCTCCGATGCCGGCTAGGGATCTATTTAAGCTTGCTGTGAAAGAGCGAATAAGGAGGGTCCAGTTGCATGTGGGGCTGCATAAAGGCTCCCCTGGGGAGTTCACTTGTACCCAAAGCCTTCATGTGGGGGCACTTTTGGATGGGCGACGGAGGTTGTAACGCATTTTCTGGGGCCCGAATTTTCAGTCGACTACCAGGCGGGCCAGGGTTATATTTAGGGTTGCTGTGAAAGAGCGAATACGGAGGGTCCAGTTGCATGTGGGGCTGTATAAAGGCTCCCCTGGGGAGTTCAGTTGTACCCAAAGCCTTCCTTTGGGGGCACTTTTGAATGGGCGAAAGGGTCTTGTAAGGCGTTTTCTTTGGCCCGATTTTTCAGTCATCTCCGATGCCGGCTAGGGCTATATTTAGGCTTGCTGTGAAAGAGCGAATAAGGGGTGTCCAGTTGCATGTGGGACTGCATAAAGGCTCCCCTGGGGAGTTCACTTGTACTCAAAGCCTTCCTTTGGGGGCACTTTTGGATGGGCGAAAGGGTCTTGTAATGCATTTTCTGGGGTCCGACATTTCAGACTTCTGCCATGCTGGCTTGTGTTATATTTAGGGTTGGTCGTAAACAGCTAACACGGAGGGTCCAGTTGCATGTGGGGCTGCATAAAGGCTCCCCTGGGGTGTTCAGTTTTACCCAAAGGCTTCCTTTGGGGGCACTTCTGGATGGGCGAATGGGGCTTGAAATGCTTTTTCTGTGGCCAGAGCTTTCAGTCTTCTGCCATGCTGGCTAGTGTTATATTTAGGGTTGCTCGTAAACAGCAAACACAGAGGGTCCAGTTGCATGTGGGGCTGCATAAAGCCTCCCCTGGGGAGTTCAGTTGTACCCAAAGCCTTCCTCTGGGGGCACTTTTGGATGGGCGAAAAGGTCTTGTAATGTGTTTTCTTTGGCACGATTTTTCAGTGATCTCCGATGCCGGCTAGGGTTATATTTAGGCTTGCTGTGAAAGAGCGAATAAGGAAGGTCCAGTTGCATGTGGGGCTGCATAAAGGCTCCCCTGGGGAGTTCAGTTGTACCCAAAGTCTTCCTTTGGCTGCACTTTTGGATGGGCGAATGGGGATCGGAATGCGTTTTCTGGGGCCCGAGTTTGCAGTCGTCTCCCATGCCGGCTAGGGCTATGTTAAGTGTTGCTCGGAAAGAGCGAACCCGGAGGGTCCAGTTGCATATGGGGCTGCATAAAGGCTCCCCTGGGGAGTTCACTTGTACTCAAAGCTTTCCTTTGGGGGCACTTTTGGATGGGCGAAATGGTCTTGTAAGGCATTTTCTTTAGCCCGATTTTTCAGTGATCTCCAATGCCGGGTAGGGATATATTTAGTGTTGCTTGGAAAGAGCGAACCCGTAGGGTCCAGTTGCATGTGGGGCTGCATAAAGGCTCCCCTTGGGAGTTCAGATGTACCCAAAGACTTTCTCTGGGGGCACTTTCGGATGGTCCAAGGGGAATCGCAATGCGTTTTCTGAGGCCCGCTTTTTCAGTCTTCTCCCATTGCGCCAAGGGATATATTTAGGCTTGCGGTGAAAGAGTGAAAACGGAGGGTCCAGTTGCATGTGGGGCTGCATAAAGGCTCCCCTGGGGAGTTCACTTGTACTAAAAGCTTTCCTCTGGGGGGACTTTTGGATGGGCGAATGGGGCTTGGAATGAGTTTTCTGGGGCCCGAGTTTTCAGTCGTATCCCATGCCGGCTTGGGTTTTGTTTAGTGTTGCTCGGAAACAGCGAACCCGGAGGGTCCAGTTGCATGTGGGGCTGCGTAAAGGCTCCCCTGGGGAGTTCACTTTTAACTAAACCTTCCTTTGTTGGTACTTTTGGATGGTCGAAGGGGAATCGCAATGCATATTCTGAGGCCCACTTTTTCAGTCTCCTCCCATTGCGCCGAGGGCTATATATAGGCTTGCGTAGAAAGAGTGAACCCGGAGGGTCCAGCTGCATGTGGGGCTGCATAAAGGCTCCCCTGGGGAGTTCACTTGTACTCAAAGCCTTCCTTTGGGGGCACTTTTGGATGGGCGAAAGGGTCTTGTAAGGCATTTTCTGGTGTCCGAGTTCTCAGTCTTCTGCCATGCTGGCTAGGGTTATATTTATGGTTGTTCGGAAAAAGCGAATACGGAGGGTCCAGTTGCATGTGGGGCTGCATAAAGGCTCCCCTGGAGAGTTCTCTTGTACCCAAAGTCTTATTTTGGGGGCACTTTTGGATGGTACAAGGGAATCGCAATGCGTTTTCTGAGGCCCGCTTTTTCAGTCTTTTCCGTTTGCGGCTAGGGCTATATTTAGTCTTGCTGTGGAAAAGCGAATACGGAGGGTCCAGTAGCATATCGGGCTGTATAAAGGCTCCACTGAGGAGTTCAGTTGTACCCAAAGTCTTCCTTTGGGTGCACTTCTGGATGGGCGAATGGGGCTTGGAATGCTTTTTCTGTGGCCAGAGCTTTCAGTCTTCTGCCATGCTGGCTAGTGTTATATTTAGGGTTGCTCGTAAACAGCAAACACGGAGGGTCCAGTTGCATGTGGGGCTGCGTAAAGGCTCCCCTGGGGAGTTCACTTGTACCCAAAGCCTTCCTTTGGGGGCACTTCTGGATGGGCGAATGGGGCTTGAAATGCTTTTTCTGTGGCCAGAGCTTTCAGTCTTCTGCCATGCTGGCTAGTGTTATATTTAGGGTTGGTCGTAAACAGCTAACACGGAGGGTCCAGTTGCATGTGGGGCTGCATAAAGGCTCCCCTGGGGTGTTCAGTTGTACCCAAAGGCTTCCTTTGAGGGCACTTCTGGATGGGCGAATGGGGCTTGAAATGCTTTTTCTGTGGCCAGAGCTTTCAGTCTTCTGCCATGCTGGCTAGTGTTATATTTAGGGTTGCTCGTAAACAGCAAACCCGGAGGGTCCAGTTGCATGTGGGGCTGCATAAAGGCTCCCCTGGGGTGTTCAGTTGTACCCAAAGGCTTCCTTTGGGGGCACTTTTGGATGGGCGAAAAGGTCTTGTAATGTGTTTCCTTTGGCACGATTTTTCAGTGATTTCCGATGCCGGCTAGGGTTATATTTAGGCTTGCTGTGAAAGAGCGAATAAGGAAGGTCCAGTTGCATGTGGGGCTGCATAAAGGCCCCCCTGGGGAGTTCATTTGTACCCAAAGTCTTCCTTTGGCTGCACTTTTGGATGGGCGAATGGGGCTTGTAAAGCGTTTTCTGGGGCCCGTGTTTGCAGTCGTCTCCCATGCCGGCTAGGGCTATGTTAAGTGTTGCTCGGAAAGAGCGAACCCGGAGGGTCCAGTTGCATGTGGGGCTGCATAAAGGCTCCCCTGGGGAGTTCACTTGTACTCAAAGCCTTTCTTTGGGGGCAGTTTTGGGTGGTCCAAGGGGAATCGCAATGCGTTTTCTGAGGCCCTCTTTTTCAGTCTGCTCCCATTGCGCCGAGGCCTATATTTAGTCTTGCGGTGAAAGAGTGAACACGGAGGGTCCAGTTGCATGTGGGGCTGCATAAAGGCTCCCCTGGGGAGTTCACTTGTACTCAAAGAGTTCGTCTTGGTGCACTTTTGGATGGGCGAAAGGGTCTTGTAAGGTGTTTTCTTTGGCCCAATTTTTCAGTCATCTCCGATGCCGGCTAGGGATCTATTTAAGCTTGCTGTGAAAGAGCGAATAAGGAGGGTCCAGTTGCATGTGGGGCTGCATAAAGGCTCCCCTGGGGAGTTCACTTGTACCCAAAGCCTTCATGTGGGGGCACTTTTGGATGGGCGACGGAGGTTGTAACGCATTTTCTGGGGCCCGAATTTTCAGTCGACTACCAGGCGGGCCAGGGTTATATTTAGGGTTGCTGTGAAAGAGCGAATACGGAGGGTCCAGTTGCATGTGGGGCTGTATAAAGGCTCCCCTGGGGAGTTCAGTTGTACCCAAAGCCTTCCTTTGGGGGCACTTTTGAATGGGCGAAAGGGTCTTGTAAGGCGTTTTCTTTGGCCCGATTTTTCAGTCATCTCCGATGCCGGCTAGGGCTATATTTAGGCTTGCTGTGAAAGAGCGAATAAGGGGTGTCCAGTTGCATGTGGGACTGCATAAAGGCTCCCCTGGGGAGTTCACTTGTACTCAAAGCCTTCCTTTGGGGGCACTTTTGGATGGGCGAAAGGGTCTTGTAATGCATTTTCTGGGGTCCGACATTTCAGACTTCTGCCATGCTGGCTTGTGTTATATTTAGGGTTGGTCGTAAACAGCTAACACGGAGGGTCCAGTTGCATGTGGGGCTGCATAAAGGCTCCCCTGGGGTGTTCAGTTTTACCCAAAGGCTTCCTTTGGGGGCACTTCTGGATGGGCGAATGGGGCTTGAAATGCTTTTTCTGTGGCCAGAGCTTTCAGTCTTCGGCCATGCTGGCTAGTGTTATATTTAGGGTTGCTCGTAAACAGCAAACCCGGAGGGTCCAGTTGCATGTGGGGCTGCATAAAGGCTCCCCTGGGGTGTTCAGTTGTACCCAAAGGCTTCCTTTGGGGGCACTTTTGGATGGGCGAAAAGGTCTTGTAATGTGTTTTCTTTGGCACGATTTTTCAGTGATCTCCGATGCCGGCTAGGGTTATATTTAGGCTTGCTGTGAAAGAGCGAATAAGGAATGTCCAGTTGCATGTGGGGCTGCATAAAGGCTCCCCTGGGGAGTTCAGTTGTACCCAAAGTCTTCCTTTGGCTGCACTTTTGGATGGGCGAATGGGGCTTGTAAAGCGTTTTCTGGGGCCCGAGTTTGCAGTCGTCTCCCATGCCGGCTAGGGCTATGTTAAGTGTTGCTCGGAAAGAGCGAACCCGGAGGGTCCAGTTGCATATGGGGCTGCATAAAGGCTCCCCTGGGGAGTTCACTTGTACTCAAAGCCTTTCTTTGGGGGCAGTTTTGGGTGGTCCAAGGGGAATCGCAATGCGTTTTCTTAGGCCCTCTTTTTCAGTCTGCTCCCATTGCGCCGAGGCCTATATTTAGTCTTGCGGTGAAAGAGTGAACACGGAGGGTCCAGTTGCATGTGGGGCTGCATAAAGGCTCCCCTGGGGAGTTCACTTGTACTCAAAGAGTTCGTCTTGGTGCACTTTTGGATGGGCGAAAGGGTCTTGTAAGGTGTTTTCTTTGGCCCGATTTTTCAGTCATCTCCGATGCCGGCTAGGGATCTATTTAAGCTTGCTGTGAAAGAGCGAACCCGGAGGGTCCAGTTGCATGTGGGGCTGCATAAAGGCTCCCCTGGGGAGTTCACTTGTACCCAAAGCCTTCATGTGGGGGCACTTTTGGATGGGCGAATGGTGCTTGTAACGCGTTTTCTGGGGCCCGAATTTTCAGTCGTCTGCCAGGCGGGCCAGGGGTATATTTAGAGTTGCTGTGAAAGAGCGAATACGGAGGGTTCAGTTACATGTGGGGCTGCATAAAGGCTCCCCTGGGAAGTTCACTTGTACCCAAAGCCTTCCTCTGGGGGTACTTTTGGATGGACGAAAGGGTCTTGTAAGGCGTTTCCTGTGGCCCGATTTTTCAGTCATCTCCGATGGCGGCTAGGGATATATTTAGGCTTGCTCTGAAAGAGCGAATAAGGAGGGTCCAGTTGCATGTGGGGCTGCATAAAGGCTCCCCTGGGGAGTACAGATGTACACAAAGCCTTCCTATGGGGGTACTTTTGGATCGTCCAAGGGGAATCGCATTGCGTTTTCTGAGGCCAGGCTTCTTCAGTCTTCTCACATTGCGCCGAGGGCTATATTTAGGCTTACGGTGAAAGAGTGAATAAGGAGGGTCCAATTGCATATGGGGCTGCATAAAGGCTCCCCTGGGGAGTTCACTTGTACCCAAAGTCTTCCTTTGGGTGCACTTCTGGATGGGCGAATGGGGCTTGAAATGCTTTTTCTATGGCCAGAGCTTTCTGTCTTCTGCCATGCTGGCTAGTGCTATATTTAGGGTTGCTCGTAAACAGCAAACACGGAGAGTCCAGTTGCATGTGGGGCTGCGTAAAGGCTCCCCTGGGGAGTTCACTTGTACCCAAAGCCTTCCTTTGGAGGCACTTTTGGATGGGCGAAAGGGTCTTGTAAGGCGTTTTCTTTGGCCCGATTTTTCAGTCATCTCCGATGCCGGCTAGGGCAATATTTAGGGTTGCTGTGAAAGAGCGAATACGGAGGGTCCAGTTGCATGTGGTGCTGCGGAAAGCCTCCCCTGGGGAGTTCACTTATCCCCGAAGCCTTCATTTGGGGTCACTTTTGGATGGGCGAAAGGGTCTTGTAAGGCGTTTTCTTTGGCCCGATTTTTCAGTCATCTCCGATGCCGGCTAGGGCAATATTTAGGCTTGCTGTGAAAGAGCGAATAAGGAGGGTCCAGTTGCATGTGGGGCTGCGGAAAGGCTTTCCTGGGGAGTTCACTTGTACTCAGAGCCTTCCTCTGGGGGCACTTTTGGATGGGCGAAAGGGTCTTGTAATGCATTTTCTGGGGTCCGACTTTTCAGTCTTCTGCCATGCGGGCTAGGGTTATATTTAGGGTTTCTCGGAAACAGTGAATAAGGAGGGTCCAGTTGCATGTGGGGCTGCATAAAGGCTCCCCTGGGGAGTTCACTTGCACTCAAAGCTTTCCTTTGGGGGCACTTTTGGATGGGCGAAATGGTCTTGTAAGGCATTTTCTTTGGCCCGATTTTTCAGTGATCTCCAATGCCGACTAGGGATATATTTAGTGTTGCTTGGAAAGAGCGAACCCGGAGGGTCCAGTTGCATGTGGGGCTGCATAAAGGCTCCCCTTGGGAGTTCAGATGTACCCAAAGACTTTCTCTGGGGGCACTTTCGGATGGTCCAAGGGGAATCGCAATGCGTTTTCTGAGGCCCGCTTTTTCAGTCTTCTCCCATTGCGCCAAGGGATATATTTAGGCTTGCGGTGAAAGAGTGAAAACGGAGGGTCCAGTTGCATGTGGGGCTGCATAAAGGCTCCCCTGGGGAGTTCACTTGTACTAAAAGCTTTCCTCTGGGGGCACTTTTGGATGGACGAAAGGGTCTTGTAAGGCATTTTCTGGGGTCCGACTTTTCAGTCTTCTGCCATGCGGGCTAGGGTTATATTTAGGGTTTCTCGGAAACAGTGAATACGGAGGGTCCAGTTGCATGTGGGGCTGTATAAAGGCTCCCCTGGGGAGTTCACTTGTACTCAAAGCTTTCCTTTGGGGGCACTTTTGGATGGGCGAAAGGGTCTTGTAAGGCATTTTCTGGGGTCCGACTTTTCAGTCTTCTGCCATGCTGGCTAGGGATATATTTATGGTTGTTCGGAAAAAGCGAATACAGAGGGTCCAGTTGCATGTGGGGCTGCATAAAGGCTCCCCTGGGGTGTTCAGTTGTACCCAAAGCCTTCCTTTGGGGGCACTTCTGGATGGGCGAATGGGGCTTGAAACGCTTTTTCTGTGGCCAGAGCTTTCAGTCTTCTGCCATGCTGGCTTGTGTTATATTTAGGGTTGCTCGTAAAAAGCTAACACGGAGGGTCCAGTTGCATGTGGGGCTGCGTAAAGGCTCCCCTGGGGAGTTCAGTTGTACCCAAAGCCTTATTTTGGGGGCACTTTTGGATGGGCGAATGGGGCTTGTAACGCTTTTTCTGGGGCCCGAGTTTACAGTCGTCTCCCATGCCGGCTAGGGCTATGTTTAGTATTGCTCGGAAAGAGCGAACCCGGAGGGTCCAGTTGCATGTGGGGCTGCATAAAGGCTCCCCTGGGGAGTTCACTTGTACCCAAAGCCTTCCTTTGGAGGCACTTTTGGATGGGCGACGGGGGTTGTTACGCATTTTCTGGGGCCCGAATTTTCAATCGACTACCATGCGGGCCAGGGTTATATTTAGGGTTGCTGTGAAAGAGCGAATACGGAGGGTCCAGTTGCATGTGGGGCTGTGGAAAGGCTCCCCTGGGGAGTTCAGTTGTACCCAAAGCCTTCCTCTGGGGGCACTTTTGAATGGGCGAAAGGGTCTTGTAAGGCGTTTTCTTTGGCCCGATTTTTCAGTCATCTCCGATGCCGGCTAGGGCAATATTTAGGCTTGCTGTGAAAGAGCGAATAAGGAGTGTCCAGTTGCATGTGGGGCTGCATAAAGGCTCCCCTGGGGAGTTCACTTTTAACTAAACCTTCCTCTGGGGGCACTTTTGGATGGGCGAAAGGGTCTTGTAAGGCATATTCTGGGGTCCGACATTTCAGACTTCTGCCATGCTGGCTAGGGTTATATTTATGGTTTCTCGGAAACAGTGAATACGGTGGGTCCAGTTGCATGTGGGGCTGCATAAAGGCTCCCCTGGGGAGTTCACTTGTACTCAAAGCATTTCTTTGGGGGCAGTTTAGAATGGTCCAAGGGGAATCGCAATGCGATTTCTGAGGCCCACTTTTTCAGTCTGCTCCCATTGCGCCGAGGCCTATATTTAGTCTTGCGGTGAAAGAGTGAACACGGAGGGTCCAGTTGCATGTGGGGCTGCATAAAGGCTCCCCTGGGGAGTTCACTTGTACTCAAAGAGTTCGTCTGGGTGCACTTTTGGATGGGCGAAAGGGTCTTGTAAGGTGTTTTCTTTGGCCCAATTTTTCAGTCATCTCCGATGCGGGCTAGGGATCTATTTAAGCTTGCTGTGAAAGAGCGAATAAGGGGTGTCCAGTTGCATGTGGGGCTGCATAAAGGCTCCCCTGGGAAGTTCAGTTGTACCCAAAGCCTTCATTTGGGGGCACTTTTGGATGGGCAAATGGTGCTTGTAACGCGTTTTCTGGGGCCCGAATTTTCAGTCGTCTGCCAGGCGGGCCAGGGGTATATTTAGAGTTGCTGTGAAAGAGCGAATACGGAGGGTTTAGTTACATGTGGGGCTGCATAAAGGCTCCCCTGGGAAGTTCACTTGTACCCAAAGCCTTCCGCTAGGGGTACTTTTGGATGGACGAAAGGGTCTTGTAAGGCGTTTCTTTGGCCCGATTTTTCAGTCATCTCCGATGGCGGCTAGGGCTATATTTAGGCTTGCTGTGAAAGAGCGAATAAGGAGGGTCCAGTTGCATGTGGGGCTGCATAAAGGCTCCCCTGGGGAGTACAGATGTACACAAAGCCTTCCTCTGGGGGCACTTTTGGATGGGCGAAAGGGTCTTGTAAGGCATTTTCTGGGGTCCGACATTTCAGACTTCTGCCATGCTGGCTAGGGTTATATTTATGGTTTCTCGGAAACAGTGAATACGGTGGGTCCAGTTGCATGTGGGGCTGCATAAAGGCTCCCCTGGGGAGTTCAATTGTACTCAGAGCTTTCCTTTGGGGCCACTTTTGGATGGGCGAAAGGGTTTTGTAAGGCATTTTCTGGGGTCCGACATTTCAGACTTCTGCCATGCTGGCTAGGGTTATATTTATGGTTTCTCGGAAACAGTGAATACGGAGGGTCCAGTTGCATGTGGGGCTGCATAAAGGCTTCCCTGGGGAGTTCATTTTTACTCAAAGCCTTCCTCTGGGGGCACTTTTGGATGGACGAAAGGGTCTTGTAAGGCATTTTCTGGGGTCCGACTTTTCAGTCTTCTGCCATGCGGGCTAGGGTTATATTTAGGGTTTCTCGGAAACAGTGAATACGGAGGGTCCAGTTGCATGTGGGGCTGTATAAAGGCTCCCCTGGGGAGTTCACTTGTACTCAAAGCTTTCCTTTGGGGGCACTTTTGGATGGGCGAAAGGGTCTTGTAAGGCATTTTCTGGGGTCCGACTTTTCAGTCTTCTGCCATGCTGGCTAGGGATATATTTATGGTTGTTCGGAAAAAGCGAATACAGAGGGTCCAGTTGCATGTGGGGCTGCATAAAGGCTCCCCTGGGGTGTTCAGTTGTACCCAAAGCCTTCCTTTGGGGGCACTTCTGGATGGGCGAATGGGGCTTGAAACGCTTTTTCTGTGGCCAGAGCTTTCAGTCTTCTGCCATGCTGGCTTGTGTTATATTTAGGGTTGCTCGTAAAAAGCTAACACGGAGGGTCCAGTTGCATGTGGGGCTGCGTAAAGGCTCCCCTGGGGAGTTCAGTTGTACCCAAAGCCTTATTTTGGGGGCACTTTTGGATGGGCGAATGGGGCTTGTAACGCTTTTTCTGGGGCCCGAGTTTACAGTCGTCTCCCATGCCGGCTAGGGCTATGTTTAGTATTGCTCGGAAAGAGCGAACCCGGAGGGTCCAGTTGCATGTGGGGCTGCATAAAGGCTCCCCTGGGGAGTTCACTTGTACTCAAAGAGTTCGTCTGGGTGCACTTTTGGATGGGCGAAAGGGTCTTGTAAGGTGTTTTCTTTGGCCCGATTTTTCAGTCATCTCCGATGCGGGCTAGGGATCTATTTAAGCTTGCTGTGAAAGAGCGAATAAGGAGGGTCCAGTTGCATGTGGGGCTGCATAAAGGCTCCCCTGGGGAGTTCAGTTGTACCCAAAGCCTTCATTTGGGGGCACTTTTGGATGGGCAAATGGTGCTTGTAACGCGTTTTCTGGGGCCCGAATTTTCAGTCGTCTGCCAGGCGGGCCAGGGGTATATTTAGAGTTGCTGTGAAAGAGCGAATACGGAGGGTTCAGTTACATGTGGGGCTGCATAAAGGCTCCCCTGGGAAGTTCACTTGTACCCAAAGCCTTCCGCTGGGGGTACTTTTGGATGGACGAAAGGGTCTTGTAAGGCGTTTCTTTGGCCCGATTTTTCAGTCATCTCCGATGGCTGCTAGGGCTATATTTAGGCTTGCTGTGAAAGAGCGAATACGGAGGGTCCAGTTGCATGTGGGGCTGCATAAAGGCTCCCCTGGGGAGTTCACTTGTACTCAAAGCCTTCTTCCGGGGGCACTTTTGGATGGGCGAAAGGGGCTCGGAATGAGTTTTCTGGGGCCCGAGTTTTCAGTAGTCTCCAATGCCAGCTAGGGCTATATTTAGTGTTGCTCGGAAACAGCGAACCCGGAGGGTCCAGTTGCATGTGGGGCTGCATAAAGGCTCCCCTGGAGAGTTCATTTGTACTCAAAGCCTTCCTTTGGGGTCACTTTTGGATGGGCGAAAGTGGCTTGGAATGAGTTTTCTGGGGCCTGAGTTTTCAGTCGTCTCCTATGATGGCTAGGGCTATATATAGTGTTGCTCGGAAAGAGCAAACCCGGAGGGTCCAGTTGCATGTGGGGCTGCATAAAGGCTCCCCTGGGGAGTTCACTTGTACCCAAAGCCTTATTTTGGGGGCACTTTTGGATGGTCCAAGGGAATCGCAATGCGTTTTCTGAGGCCCGCTTTTTCAGTCTTTTCCGTTTGCGGCTAGGGCTATATTTAGTCTTGCTGTGAAAAAGCGAATACGGAGGGTCCAGTTGCATATCGGGCTGTATAAAGGCTCCACTGAGGAGTTTAGTTGTACCCAAAGTCTTCCTTTGGGGGCACTTCTGGATGGGCTAATGGGGCTTGAAATACTTTTTTTGTGGCCAGAGCTTTCAGACTTCTGCCATGCTGGCTAGTGTTATATTTAGGGTTGCTCGTAAACAGCAAACACGGAGGGTCCAGTTGCATGTGGGGCTGCGTAAAGGCTCCCCTGGGGAGTTCACTTGTACCCAAAGCCTTCCTTTGGGGGCACTTTTGGATGGGCGACAGGGGTTGTAATGCATTTTCTGGGGCCCGAATTTTCAGTCGACTACCAGGCGGGCCAGGGTTATATTTAGGGTTGCTGTGAAAGAGCGAATACGGAGGGTCCAGTTGCATGTGGGGCTGCGGAAAGGCTCCCCTGGGGAGTTCAGTTGTACCCAAAGCCTTCCTTTGGGGGCACTTTTGAATGGGCGAAAGGGTCTTGTAAGGCATTTTCTGGGGTCTGACATTTCAGACTTCTGCCATGCTGGCTAGGGTTATATTTATGGTTTCTCGGAAACAGTGAATATGGAGCGTCCAGTTGCATGTGGGGCTGCATAAAGGCTCCCCTGGGGAGTTCACTTGTACTCAAAGCTTTCCTTTGGGGGCACTTTTGGATGGGCGAAATGGTCTTGTAAGGCATTTTCTTTAGCCCAATTTTTCAGTGATCTCCAATGCCGGGTAGGGATATATTTAGTGTTGCTTGGAAAGAGCGAACCCGGAGGGTCCAGTTGCATGTGGGGCTGCATAAAGCCTCCCCTGGGGAGTTCAGATGTACCCAAAGACTTTCTCTGGGGGCACTTTCGGATGGTCCAAGGGGAATCGCAATGCGTTTTCTGAGGCCCGCTTTTTCAGTCTTCTCCCATTGCGCCAAGGGATATATTTACGCTTGCGGTGAAAGAGTGAAAACGGAGGGTCCAGTTGCATGTGGGGCTGCATAAAGGCTCCCCTGGGGAGTTCACTTGTACTAAAAGCTTTCCTCTGGGGGGACTTTTGGATGGGCGAATGGGGCTTGGAATGAGTTTTCTGGGGCCCGAGTTTTCAGTCGTATCCCATGCCGGCTTGGGTTTTGTTTAGTGTTGCTCGGAAACAGCGAACCCGGAGGGTCCAGTTGCATGTGGGGCTGCGTAAAGGCTCCCCTGGGGAGTTCACTTTTAACTAAACCTTCCTTTGTTGGTACTTTTGGATGGTCGAAGGGGAATCGCAATGCATATTCTGAGGCCCACTTTTTCAGTCTCCTCCCATTGCGCCGAGGGCTATATATAGGCTTGCGTAGAAAGAGTGAACCCGGAGGGTCCAGCTGCATGTGGGGCTGCATAAAGGCTCCCCTGGGGAGTTCACTTGTACTCAAAGCCTTCCTTTGGGGGCACTTTTGGATGGGCGAAAGGGTCTTGTAAGGAATTTTCTGGTGTCCGAGTTCTCAGTCTTCTGCCATGCTGGCTAGGGTTATATTTATGGTTGTTCGGAAAAAGCGAATACGGAGGGTCCAGTTGCATGTGGGGCTGCATAAAGGCTCCCCTGGGGAGTTCTCTTGTACCCAAAGCCTTATTTTGGGGGCACTTTTGGATGGTCCAAGGGAATCGCAATGCGTTTTCTGAGGCCCGCTTTTTCAGTCTTTTCCGTTTGCGGCTAGGGCTATATTTAGTCTTGCTGTGGAAAAGCGAATACGGAGGGTCCAGTAGCATATCGGGCTGTATAAAGGCTCCACTGAGGAGTTCAGTTGTACCCAAAGTCTTCCTTTGGGTGCACTTCTGGATGGGCGAATGGGGCTTGGAATGCTTTTTCTGTGGCCAGAGCTTTCAGTCTTCTGCCATGCTGGCTAGTGTTATATTTAGGGTTGCTCGTAAACAGCAAACACGGAGGGTCCAGTTGCATGTGGGGCTGCGTAAAGGCTCCCCTGGGGAGTTCACTTGTACCCAAAGCCTTCCTTTGGGGGCACTTCTGGATGGGCGAATGGGGCTTGAAATGCTTTTTCTGTGGCCAGAGCTTTCAGTCTTCTGCCATGCTGGCTAGTGTTATATTTAGGGTTGGTCGTAAACAGCTAACACGGAGGGTCCAGTTGCATGTGGGGCTGCATAAAGGCTCCCCTGGGGTGTTCAGTTGTACCCAAAGGCTTCCTTTGGGGGCACTTCTGGATGGGCGAATGGGGCTTGAAATGCTTTTTCTGTGGCCAGAGCTTTCAGTCTTCTGCCATGCTGGCTAGTGTTATATTTAGGGTTGCTCGTAAACAGCAAACCCGGAGGGTCCAGTTGCATGTGGGGCTGCATAAAGGCTCCCCTGGGGTGTTCAGTTGTACCCAAAGGCTTCCTTTGGGGGCACTTTTGGATGGGCGAAAAGGTCTTGTAATGTGTTTCCTTTGGCACGATTTTTCAGTGATCTCCGATGCCGGCTAGGGTTATATTTAGGCTTGCTGTGAAAGAGCGAATAAGGAAGGTCCAGTTGCATGTGGGGCTGCATAAAGGCCCCCCTGGGGAGTTCATTTGTACCCAAAGTCTTCCTTTGGCTGCACTTTTGGATGGGCGAATGGGGCTTGTAAAGCGTTTTCTTGGGCCCGTGTTTGCAGTCGTCTCCCATGCCGGCTAGGGCTATGTTAAGTGTTGCTCGGAAAGAGCGAACCCGGAGGGTCCAGTTGCATATGGGGCTGCATAAAGGCTCCCCTGGGGAGTTCACTTGTACTCAAAGCCTTTCTTTGGGGGCAGTTTTGGGTGGTCCAAGGGGAATCGCAATGCGTTTTCTGAGGCCCTCTTTTTCAGTCTGCTCCCATTGCGCCGAGGCCTATATTTAGTCTTGCGGTGAAAGAGTGAAAACGGAGGGTCCAGTTGCATGTGGGGCTGCATAAAGGCTCCCCTGGGGAGTTCACTTGTACTCAAAGAGTTCGTCTTGGTGCACTTTTGGATGGGCGAAAGGGTCTTGTAAGGTGTTTTCTTTGGCCCAATTTTTCAGTCATCTCCGATGCCGGCTAGGGATCTATTTAAGCTTGCTGTGAAAGAGCGAATAAGGAGGGTCCAGTTGCATGTGGGGCTGCATAAAGGCTCCCCTGGGGAGTTCACTTGTACCCAAAGCCTTCATGTGGGGGCACTTTTGGATGGGCGACGGGGGTTGTTACGCATTTTCTGGGGCCCGAATTTTCAGTCGACTACCAGGCGGGCCAGGGTTATATTTAGGGTTGCTGTGAAAGAGCGAATACGGAGGGTCCAGTTGCATGTGGGGCTGTATAAAGGCTCCCCTGGGGAGTTCAGTTGTACCCAAAGCCTTCCTTTGGGGGCACTTTTGAATGGGCGAAAGGGTCTTGTAAGGCGTTTTCTTTGGCCCGATTTTTCAGTCATCTCCGATGCCGGCTAGGGCTATATTTAGGCTTGCTGTGAAAGAGCGAATAAGGGGTGTCCAGTTGCATGTGGGACTGCATAAAGGCTCCCCTGGGGAGTTCACTTGTACTCAAAGCCTTCCTTTGGGGGCACTTTTGGATGGGCGAAAGGGTCTTGTAAGGCATTTTCTGGGGTCCGACATTTCAGACTTCTGCCATGCTGGCTTGTGTTATATTTAGGGTTGGTCGTAAACAGCTAACACGGAGGGTCCAGTTGCATGTGGGGCTGCATAAAGGCTCCCCTGGGGTGTTCAGTTGTACCCAAAGGCTTCCTTTGGGGGCACTTCTGGATGGGCGAATGGGGCTTGAAATGCTTTTTCTGTGGCCAGAGCTTTCAGTCTTCTGCCATGCTGGCTAGTGTTATATTTAGGGTTGGTCGTAAACAGCAAACCCGGAGGGTCCAGTTGCATGTGGGGCTGCATAAAGGCTCCCCTGGGGTGTTCAGTTGTACCCAAAGGCTTCCTTTGGGGGCACTTTTGGATGGGCGAAAAGGTCTTGTAATGTGTTTTCTTTGGCACGATTTTTCAGTGATCTCCGATGCCGGCTAGGGTTATATTTAGGCTTGCTGTGAAAGAGCGAATAAGGAAGGTCCAGTTGCATGTGGGGCTGCATAAAGGCTCCCCTGGGGAGTTCAGTTGTACCCAAAGTCTTCCTTTGGCTGCACTTTTGGATGGGCGAATGGGGATCGGAATGCGTTTTCTGGGGCCCGAGTTTGCAGTCGTCTCCCATGCCGGCTAGGGCTATGTTAAGTGTTGCTCGGAAAGAGCGAACCCGGAGGGTCCAGTTGCATATGGGGCTGCATAAAGGCTCCCCTGGGGAGTTCACTTGTACTCAAAGCCTTTCTTTGGGGGCAGTTTTGGTGGTCCAAGGGGAATCGCAATGCGTTTTCTGAGGCCCTCTTTTTCAGTCTGCTCCCATTGCGCCGAGGCCTATATTTAGTCTTGCGGTGAAAGAGTGAACACGGAGGGTCCAGTTGCATGTGGGGCTGCATAAAGGCTCCCCTGGGGAGTTCACTTGTACTCAAAGAGTTCGTCTTGGTGCACTTTTGGATGGGCGAAAGGGTCTTGTAAGGTGTTTTCTTTGGCCCAATTTTTCAGTCATCTCCGATGCCGGCTAGGGATCTATTTAAGCTTGCTGTGAAAGAGCGAATACGGAGGGTCCAGTTGCATGTGGGGCTGCATAAAGGCTCCCCTGGGGAGTTCACTTGTACCCAAAGCCTTCATGTGGGGGCAATTTTGGATGGGCGACGGGGGTTGTAACGCATTTTCTGGGGCCCGAATTTTCAGTCGACTACCAGGCGGGCCAGGGTTATATTTAGGGTTGCTGTGAAAGAGCGAATACGGAGGGTCCAGTTGCATGTGGGGCTGTATAAAGGCTCCCCTGGGGAGTTCAGTTGTACCCAAAGCCTTCCTTTGGGGGCACTTTTGAATGGGCGAAAGGGTCTTGTAAGGCGTTTTCTTTGGCCCGATTTTTCAGTCATCTCCGATGCCGGCTAGGGCTATATTTAGGCTTGCTGTGAAAGAGCGAATAAGGGGTGTCCAGTTGCATGTGGGACTGCATAAAGGCTCCCCTGGGGAGTTCACTTGTACTCAAAGCCTTCCTTTGGGGGCACTTTTGGATGGGCGAAAGGGTCTTGTAAGGCATTTTCTGGGGTCCGACATTTCAGACTTCTGCCATGCTGGCTTGTGTTATATTTAGGGTTGGTCGTAAACAGCTAACACGGAGGGTCCAGTTGCATGTGGGGCTGCATAAAGGCTCCCCTGGGGTGTTCAGTTGTACCCAAAGGCTTCCTTTGGGGGCACTTCTGGATGGGCGAATGGGGCTTGAAATGCTTTTTCTGTGGCCAGAGCTTTCAGTCTTCTGCCATGCTGGCTAGTGTTATATTTAGGGTTGCTCGTAAACAGCAAACCCGGAGGGTCCAGTTGCATATGGGGCTGCATAAAGGCTCCCCTGGGGAGTTCACTTGTACTCAAAGCCTTTCTTTGGGGGCAGTTTTGGTGGTCCAAGGGGAATCGCAATGCGTTTTCTGAGGCCCTCTTTTTCAGTCTGCTCCCATTGCGCCGAGGCCTATATTTAGTCTTGCGGTGAAAGAGTGAACACGGAGGGTCCAGTTGCATGTGGGGCTGCATAAAGGCTCCCCTGGGGAGTTCACTTGTACTCAAAGAGTTCGTCTTGGTGCACTTTTCGATGGGCGAAAGGGTCTTGTAAGGTGTTTTCTTTGGCCCGATTTTTCAGTCATCTCCGATGCCGGCTAGGGATCTATTTAAGCTTGCTGTGAAAGAGCGAATAAGGAGGGTCCAGTTGCATGTGGGGCTGCATAAAGGCTCCCCTGGGGAGTTCACTTGTACCCAAAGCCTTCATGTGGGGGCACTTTTGGATGGGCGAATGGTGCTTGTAACACGTTTTCTGGGGCCCGAATTTTCAGTCGTCTGCCAGGCGGGCCAGGGGTATATTTAGAGTTGCTGTGAAAGAGCGAATACGGAGGGTTCAGTTACATGTGGGGCTGCATAAAGGCTCCCCTGGGAAGTTCACTTGTACCCAAAGCCTTCCTCTGGGGGTACTTTTGGATGGACGAAAGGGTCTTGTAAGGCGTTTCCTTTGGCCCGATTTTTCAGTCATCTCCGATGGCGGCTAGGGATATATTTAGGCTTGCTCTGAAAGAGCGAATAAGGAGGGTCCAGTTGCATGTGGGGCTGCATAAAGGCTCCCCTGGGGTGTTCAGTTGTACCCAAAGCCTTCCTTTGGGGGCACTTCTGGATGGGCGAATGGGGCTTGAAACGCTTTTTCTGTGGCCAGAGCTTTCAGTCTTCTGCCATGCTGGCTTGTGTTATATTTAGGGTTGCTCGTAAAAAGCTAACACGGAGGGTCCAGTTGCATGTGGGGCTGCGTAAAGGCTCCCCTGGGGAGTTCAGTTGTACCCAAAGCCTTATTTTGGGGGCACTTTTGGATGGGCGAAAGGGGCTTGTAACGCTTTTTCTGGGGCCCGAGTTTACAGTCGTCTCCCATGCCGGCTAGGGCTATGTTTAGTATTGCTCGGAAAGAGCGAACCCGGAGGGTCCAGTTGCATGTGGGGCTGCATAAAGGCTCCCCTGGGGAGTTCACTTGTACTCAAAGAGTTCGTCTGGGTGCACTTTTGGATGGGCGAAAGGGTCTTGTAAGGTGTTTTCTTTGGCCCGATTTTTCAGTCATCTCCGATGCGGGCTAGGGATCTATTTAAGCTTGCTGTGAAAGAGCGAATAAGGAGGGTCCAGTTGCATGTGGGGCTGCATAAAGGCTCCCCTGGGGAGTTCAGTTGTACCCAAAGCCTTCATTTGGGGGCACTTTTGGATGGGCAAATGGTGCTTGTAACGCGTTTTCTGGGGCCCGAATTTTCAGTCGTCTGCCAGGCGGGCCAGGGGTATATTTAGAGTTGCTGTGAAAGAGCGAATACGGAGGGTTCAGTTACATGTGGGGCTGCATAAAGGCTCCCCTGGGAAGTTCACTTGTACCCAAAGCCTTCCGCTGGGGGTACTTTTGGATGGACGAAAGGGTCTTGTAAGGCGTTTCTTTGGCCCGATTTTTCAGTCATCTCCGATGGCTGCTAGGGCTATATTTAGGCTTGCTGTGAAAGAGCGAATACGGAGGGTCCAGTTGCATGTGGGGCTGCATAAAGGCTCCCCTGGGGAGTTCACTTGTACTCAAAGCCTTCTTCCGGGGGCACTTTTGGATGGGCGAAAGGGGCTCGGAATGAGTTTTCTGGGGCCCGAGTTTTCAGTAGTCTCCAATGCCAGCTAGGGCTATATTTAGTGTTGCTCGGAAACAGCGAACCCGGAGGGTCCAGTTGCATGTGGGGCTGCATAAAGGCTCCCCTGGGGTGTTCAGTTGTACCCAAAGCCTTCCTTTGGGGGCACTTCTGGATGGGCGAATGGGGCTTGAAACGCTTTTTCTGTGGCCAGAGCTTTCAGTCTTCTGCCATGCTGGCTAGTGTTATATTTAGGGTTGCTCGTAAACAGCAAACACGGAGGGTCCAGTTGCATGTGGGGCTGCGTAAAGGCTCCCCTGGGGAGTTCACTTGTACCCAAAGCCTTCCTTTGGGGGCACTTTTGGATGGGCGACAGGGGTTGTAATGCATTTTCTGGGGCCCGAATTTTCAGTCGACTACCAGGCGGGCCAGGGTTATATTTAGGGTTGCTGTGAAAGAGCGAATACGGAGGGTCCAGTTGCATGTGGGGCTGCGGAAAGGCTCCCCTGGGGAGTTCAGTTGTACCCAAAGCCTTCCTTTGGGGGCACTTTTGAATGGGCGAAAGGGTCTTGTAAGGCATTTTCTGGGGTCTGACATTTCAGACTTCTGCCATGCTGGCTAGGGTTATATTTATGGTTTCTCGGAAACAGTGAATATGGAGCGTCCAGTTGCATGTGGGGCTGCATAAAGGCTCCCCTGGGGAGTTCACTTGTACTCAAAGCTTTCCTTTGGGGGCACTTTTGGATGGGCGAAATGGTCTTGTAAGGCATTTTCTTTAGCCCGATTTTTCAGTGATCTCCAATGCCGGGTAGGGATATATTTAGTGTTGCTTGGAAAGAGCGAACCCGGAGGGTCCAGTTGCATGTGGGGCTGCATAAAGCCTCCCCTGGGGAGTTCAGATGTACCCAAAGACTTTCTCTGGGGGCACTTTCGGATGGTCCAAGGGGAATCGCAATGCGTTTTCTGAGGCCCGCTTTTTCAGTCTTCTCCCATTGCGCCAAGGGATATATTTACGCTTGCGGTGAAAGAGTGAAAACGGAGGGTCCAGTTGCATGTGGGGCTGCATAAAGGCTCCCCTGGGGAGTTCTCTTCTACTAAAAGCTTTCCTCTGGGGGGACTTTTGGATGGGCGAATGGGGCTTGGAATGAGTTTTCTGGGGCCCGAGTTTTCAGTCGTATCCCATGCCGGCTTGGGTTTTGTTTAGTGTTGCTCGGAAACAGCGAACCCGGAGGGTCCAGTTGCATGTGGGGCTGCGTAAAGGCTCCCCTGGGGAGTTCACTTTTAACTAAACCTTCCTTTGTTGGTACTTTTGGATGGTCGAAGGGGAATCGCAATGCATATTCTGAGGCCCACTTTTTCAGTCTCCTCCCATTGCGCCGAGGGCTATATATAGGCTTGCGTAGAAAGAGTGAACCCGGAGGGTCCAGCTGCATGTGGGGCTGCATAAAGGCTCCCCTGGGGAGTTCACTTGTACTCAAAGCCTTCCTTTGGGGGCACTTTTGGATGGGCGAAAGGGTCTTGTAAGGCATTTTCTGGTGTCCGAGTTCTCAGTCTTCTGCCATGCTGGCTAGGGTTATATTTATGGTTGTTCGGAAAAAGCGAATACGGAGGGTCCAGTTGCATGTGGGGCTGCATAAAGGCTCCCCTGGGGAGTTCTCTTGTACCCAAAGCCTTATTTTGGGGGCACTTTTGGATGGTCCAAGGGAATCGCAATGCGTTTTCTGAGGCCCGCTTTTTCAGTCTTTTCCGTTTGCGGCTAGGGCTATATTTAGTCTTGCTGTGGAAAAGCGAATACGGAGGGTCCAGTAGCATATCGGGCTGTATAAAGGCTCCACTGAGGAGTTCAGTTGTACCCAAAGTCTTCCTTTGGGTGCACTTCTGGATGGGCGAATGGGGCTTGGAATGCTTTTTCTGTGGCCAGAGCTTTCAGTCTTCTGCCATGCTGGCTAGTGTTATATTTAGGGTTGCTCGTAAACAGCAAACACGGAGGGTCCAGTTGCATGTGGGGCTGCGTAAAGGCTCCCCTGGGGAGTTCACTTGTACCCAAAGCCTTCCTTTGGGGGCACTTCTGGATGGGCGAATGGGGCTTGAAATGCTTTTTCTGTGGCCAGAGCTTTCAGTCTTCGGCCATGCTGGCTAGTGTTATATTTAGGGTTGGTCGTAAACAGCTAACACGGAGGGTCCAGTTGCATGTGGGGCTGCATAAAGGCTCCCCTGGGGTGTTCAGTTTTACCCAAAGGCTTCCTTTGGGGGCACTTCTGGATGGGCGAATGGGGCTTGAAATGCTTTTTCTGTGGCCAGAGCTTTCAGTCTTCTGCCATGCTGGCTAGTGTTATATTTAGGGTTGCTCGTAAACAGCAAACCCGGAGGGTCCAGTTGCATGTGGGGCTGCATAAAGGCTCCCCTGGGGTGTTCAGTTGTACCCAAAGGCTTCCTTTGGGGGCACTTTTGGATGGGCGAAAAGGTCTTGTAATGTGTTTCCTTTGGCACGATTTTTCAGTGATCTCCGATGCCGGCTAGGGTTATATTTAGGCTTGCTGTGAAAGAGCGAATAAGGAAGGTCCAGTTGCATGTGGGGCTGCATAAAGGCCCCCCTGGGGAGTTCATTTGTACCCAAAGTCTTCCTTTGGCTGCACTTTTGGATGGGCGAATGGGGCTTGTAAAGCGTTTTCTGGGGCCCGTGTTTGCAGTCGTCTCCCATGCCGGCTAGGGCTATGTTAAGTGTTGCTCGGAAAGAGCGAACCCGGAGGGTCCAGTTGCATATGGGGCTGCATAAAGGCTCCCCTGGGGAGTTCACTTGTACTCAAAGCCTTTCTTTGGGGGCAGTTTTGGGTGGTCCAAGGGGAATCGCAATGCGTTTTCTGAGGCCCTCTTTTTCAGTCTGCTCCCATTGAGCCGAGGCCTATATTTAGTCTTGCGGTGAAAGAGTGAACACGGAGGGTCCAGTTGCATGTGGGGCTGCATAAAGGCTCCCCTGGGGAGTTCACTTGTACTCAAAGAGTTCGTCTTGGTGCACTTTTGGATGGGCGAAAGGGTCTTGTAAGGTGTTTTCTTTGGCCCAATTTTTCAGTCATCTCCGATGCCGGCTAGGGATCTATTTAAGCTTGCTGTGAAAGAGCGAATAAGGAGGGTCCAGTTGCATGTGGGGCTGCATAAAGGCTCCCCTGGGGAGTTCACTTGTACCCAAAGCCTTCATGTGGGGGCACTTTTGGATGGGCGACGGGGGTTGTTACGCATTTTCTGGGGCCCGAATTTTCAGTCGACTACCAGGCGGGCCAGGGTTATATTTAGGGTTGCTGTGAAAGAGCGAATACGGAGGGTCCAGTTGCATGTGGGGCTGTATAAAGGCTCCCCTGGGGAGTTCAGTTGTACCCAAAGCCTTCCTTTGGGGGCACTTTTGAATGGGCGAAAGGGTCTTGTAAGGCGTTTTCTTTGGCCCGATTTTTCAGTCATCTCCGATGCCGGCTAGGGCTATATTTAGGCTTGCTGTGAAAGAGCGAATAAGGGGTGTCCAGTTGCATGTGGGACTGCATAAAGGCTCCCCTGGGGAGTTCACTTGTACTCAAAGCCTTCCTTTGGGGGCACTTTTGGATGGGCGAAAGGGTCTTGTAAGGCATTTTCTGGGGTCCGACATTTCAGACTTCTGCCATGCTGGCTTGTGTTATATTTAGGGTTGGTCGTAAACAGCTAACACGGAGGGTCCAGTTGCATGTGGGGCTGCATAAAGGCTCCCCTGGGGTGTTCAGTTTTACCCAAAGGCTTCCTTTGGGGGCACTTCTGGATGGGCGAATGGGGCTTGAAATGCTTTTTCTGTGGCCAGAGCTTTCAGTCTTCTGCCATGCTGGCTAGTGTTATATTTAGGGTTGCTCGTAAACAGCAAACCCGGAGGGTCCAGTTGCATGTGGGGCTGCATAAAGGCTCCCCTGGGGTGTTCAGTTGTACCCAAAGGCTTCCTTTGGGGGCACTTTTGGATGGGCGAAAAGGTCTTGTAATGTGTTTTCTTTGGCACGATTTTTCAGTGATCTCCGATGCCGGCTAGGGTTATATTTAGGCTTGCTGTGAAAGAGCGAATAAGGAAGGTCCAGTTGCATGTGGGGCTGCATAAAGGCTCCCCTGGGGAGTTCAGTTGTACCCAAAGTCTTCCTTTGGCTGCACTTTTGGATGGGCGAATGGGGCTTGTAAAGCGTTTTCTGGGGCCCGAGTTTGCAGTCGTCTCCCATGCCGGCTAGGGCTATGTTAAGTGTTGCTCGGAAAGAGCGAACCCGGAGGGTCCAGTTGCATATGGGGCTGCATAAAGGCTCCCCTGGGGAGTTCACTTGTACTCAAAGCCTTTCTTTGGGGGCAGTTTTGGGTGGTCCAAGGGGAATCGCAATGCGTTTTCTTAGGCCCTCTTTTTCAGTCTGCTCCCATTGCGCCGAGGCCTATATTTAGTCTTGCTGTGAAAGAGCGAATAAGGAGGGTCCAGTTGCATGTGGGGCTGCATAAAGGCTCCCCTGGGGAGTTCACTTGTACTCAAAGAGTTGGTCTTGGTGCACTTTTCGATGGGCGAAAGGGTCTTGTAAGGTGTTTTCTTTGGCCCGATTTTTCAGTCATCTCCGATGCCGGCTAGGGATCTATTTAAGCTTGCTGTGAAAGAGCGAATAAGGAGGGTCCAGTTGCATGTGGGGCTGCATAAAGGCTCCCCTGGGGAGTTCACTTGTACCCAAAGCCTTCATGTGGGGGCACTTTTGGATGGGCGAATGGTGCTTGTAACACGTTTTCTGGGGCCCGAATTTTCAGTCGTCTGCCAGGCGGGCCAGGGGTATATTTAGAGTTGCTGTGAAAGAGCGAATACGGAGGGTTCAGTTACATGTGGGGCTGCATAAAGGCTCCCCTGGGAAGTTCACTTGTACCCAAAGCCTTCCTCTGGGGGTACTTTTGGATGGACGAAAGGGTCTTGTAAGGCGTTTCCTTTGGCCCGATTTTTCAGTCATCTCCGATGGCGGCTAGGGATATATTTAGGCTTGCTCTGAAAGAGCGAATAAGGAGGGTCCAGTTGCATGTGGGGCTGCATAAAGGCTCCCCTGGGGAGTACAGATGTACACAAAGCCTTCCTATGGGGGCACTTTTGGATCGTCCAAGGGGAATCGCAATGCGTTTTCTGAGGCCAGGCTTCTTCAGTCTTCTCACATTGCGCCGAGGGCTATATTTAGGCTTACGGTGAAAGAGTGAATAAGGAGGGTCCAATTGCATATGGGGCTGCATAAAGGCTCCCCTGGGGAGTTCACTTGTACCCAAAGTCTTCCTTTGGGTGCACTTCTGGATGGGCGAATGGGGCTTGAAATGCTTTTTCTATGGCCAGAGCTTTCTGTCTTCTGCCATGCTGGCTAGTGCTATATTTAGGGTTGCTCGTAAACAGCAAACACGGAGAGTCCAGTTGCATGTGGGGCTGCGTAAAGGCTCCCCTGGGGAGTTCACTTGTACCCAAAGCCTTCCTTTGGGGTCACTTTTGGATGGGCGAAAGGGTCTTGTAAGGCGTTTTCTTTGGCCCGATTTTTCAGTCATCTCCGATGCCGGCTAGGGCAATATTTAGGGTTGCTGTGAAAGAGCGAATACGGAGGGTCCAGTTGCATGTGGTGCTGCGGAAAGCCTCCCCTGGGGAGTTCACTTATCCCCGAAGCCTTCATTTGGGGTCACTTTTGGATGGGCGAAAGGGTCTTGTAAGGCGTTTTCTTTGGCCCGATTTTTCAGTCATCTCCGATGCCGGCTAGGGCAATATTTAGGCTTGCTGTGAAAGAGCGAATAAGGAGGGTCCAGTTGCATGTGGGGCTGCGGAAAGGCTTTCCTGGGGAGTTTACTTGTACTCAGAGCCTTCCTCTGGGGGCACTTTTGGATGGGCGAAAGGGTCTTGTAATGCATTTTCTGGGGTCCGACTTTTCAGTCTTCTGCCATGCGGGCTAGGGTTATATTTAGGGTTTCTCGGAAACAGTGAATAAGGAGGGTCCAGTTGCATGTGGGGCTGCATAAAGGCTCCCCTGGGGAGTTCACTTGCACTCAAAGCTTTCCTTTGGGGGCACTTTTGGATGGGCGAAATGGTCTTGTAAGGCATTTTCTTTGGCCCGATTTTTCAGTGATCTCCAATGCCGGCTAGGGATATATTTAGTGTTGCTTGGAAAGAGCGAACCCGGAGGGTCCAGTTGCATGTGGGGCTGCATAAAGGCTCCCCTTGGGAGTTCAGATGTACCCAAAGACTTTCTCTGGGGGCACTTTCGGATGGTCCAAGGGGAATCGCAATGCGTTTTCTGAGGCCCGCTTTTTCAGTCTTCTCCCATTGCGCCAAGGGATATATTTAGGCTTGCGGTGAAAGAGTGAAAACGGAGGGTCCAGTTGCATGTGGGGCTGCATAAAGGCTCCCCTGGGGAGTTCACTTGTACTAAAAGCTTTCCTCTGGGGGCACTTTTGGATGGGCGAATGGGGCTTGGAATGAGTTTTCTGGGGCCCGAGTTTTCAGTCGTATCCCATGCTGGCTTGGGTTTTGTTTAGTGTTGCTCGGAAACAGCGAACCCGGAGGGTCCAGTTGCATGTGGGGCTGCGTAAAGGCTCCCCTGGGGAGTTCACTTTTAACTAAACCTTCCTTTGTTGGTACTTTTGGATGGTCGAAGGGGAATCGCAATGCATATTCTGAGGCCCACTTTTTCAGTCTCCTCCCATTGCGCCGAGGGCTATATATAGGCTTGCGTAGAAAGAGTGAACCCGGAGGGTCCAGCTGCATGTGGGGCTGCATAAAGGCTCCCCTGGGGAGTTCACTTGTACTCAAAGCCTTCCTTTGGGGGCACTTTTGGATGGGCGAAAGGGTCTTGTAAGGCATTTTCGGGTGTCCGAGTTCTCAGTCTTCTGCCATGCTGGCTAGGGTTATATTTATGGTTGTTCGGAAAAAGCGAATAAGGAGGGTCCAGTTGCATGTGGGGCTGCGTAAAGGCTCCCCTGGGGAGTTCACTTGTACTTAAAGCCTTCCTTTGGGGTCACTTTTGGATGGGCGAATGGGGCTTGGAATGAGTTTTCTGGGGCTCGAGTTTTCAGTCGTCTCCCATTCCGGCGAGGGCTATGTTTAGTGTTTCTCGGAAAGAGTGAACCCGGAGGGTCCAGTTGCATGTGGGGCTGCATAAAGGATCCCCAGGGGAGTTCAGTTGTACCCAAAGCCTTCCTTTGGGGGCACTTTTGGATGGGCGAAAGGGTCTTGTAAGGCATTTTCTGGGGTCCGAGTTTTCAGTCTTCTGCCATGCTGTCCAGGGTTATATTTATGGTTGCTCGAAAACAGTGAATACGGAAGGTCCAGTTGCATGTGGGGCTGCATAAAGGCTCCCCTGGGGAGTTCAGTTGTACTCAAACCCTTCCTTTGGGGGCACTTTTGGATGGGCGAAAGGATCTTGTAAGGCTTTTTCTTCGGCCCGATTTTTCAGTCATCTCCGATGACAGCTAGGGCTATATTTAGGCTTGCTGTGAAAGAGCGAATAAGGAGGGTCCAGTTGCATGTGGGGCTGCATAAAGGCTCCCCTGGGGAGTTCACTTGTTCTCAAAGCCTTCTTCCGGGGGCACTTTTGGATGGGCGAATGGGGCTCGGAATGTGTTTTCTGGGGCCCGAGTTTTCAGTCGTCTCCAATGCCAGCTAGGGCTATATTTAGTGTTGCTCGGAAACAGCGAACCCGGATCGTCCAGTTGCATGTGGGGCTGCGTAAAGGCTCCCCTGGAGAGTTCATTTGTACTCAAAGCCTTCCTTTGGGGTCACTTTTGGATGGGCGAAAGTGGCTTGGAATGAGTTTTCTGGGGCCCGACTTTTCAGTCGTCTCCAATGCCGGCTAGGGATATATTTAGTGTTGCTCGGAAAGAGCAAACCCGGAGGGTCCAGTTGCATGTGGGGCTGCATAAAGGCTCCCCTGGGGAGTACAGATGTACACAAAGCCTTCCTATGGGGGTACTTTTGGATCGTCCAAGGGGAATCGCAATGCGTTTTCTGAGGCCAGGCTTCTTCAGTCTTCTCACATTGCGCCGAGGGCTATATTTAGGCTTACGGTGAAAGAGTGAATAAGGAGGGTCCAATTGCATATGGGGCTGCATAAAGGCTCCCCTGGGGAGTTCAGTTGTACCCAAAGTCTTCCTTTGGGTGCACTTCTGGATGGGCGAATGGGGCTTGAAATGCTTTTTCTATGGCCAGAGCTTTCTGTCTTCTGCCATGCTGGCTAGTGCTATATTTAGGGTTGCTCGTAAACAGCAAACACGGAGAGTCCAGTTGCATGTGGGGCTGCGTAAAGGCTCCCCTGGGGAGATCACTTGTACCCAAAGCCTTCCTTTGGGGGCACTTTTGGATGGGTGAATGGGGCTTGTAACGCATTTTCTGGGGCCCGAATTTTCAGTCGTCTGCCAGGCAGGCCAGGGTTATATTTAGGGTTGCTGTGAAAGAGCGAATACGGAGGGTCCAGTTGCATGTGGTGCTGCGGAAAGCCTCCCCTGGGGAGTTCACTTATCCCCGAAGCCTTCATTTGGGGTCACTTTTGGATGGGCGAAAGGGTCTTGTAAGACGTTTTCTTTGGCCCGATTTTTCAGTCATCTCCGATGCCGGCTAGGGCAATATTTAGGCTTGCTGTGAAAGAGCGAATAAGGAGGGTCCAGTTGCATGTGGGGCTGCGGAAAGGCTTTCCTGGGGAGTTCACTTGTACTCAGAGCCTTCCTCTGGGGGCACTTTTGGATGGGCGAAAGGGTCTTGTAAGGCATTTTCTGGGGTCCGAGTTTTCAGTCTTCTGCCATGCTGGCTAGAGTTATATTTAGGGTTTCTCGGAAACAGTGAATAAGGAGGGTCCAGTTGCATGTGGGGCTGCATAAAGGCTCCCCTGAGGAGTTCACTTGTACTCAAAGCTTTCCTTTGGGGGCACTTTTGGATGGGCGAAATGGTCTTGTAAGGCATTTTCTTTGGCCCGATTTTTCAGTGATCTCCAATGCCGGCTAGGGATATATTTAGTGTTGCTTGGAAAGAGCGAACCCGGAGGGTCCAGTTGCATGTGGGGCTGCATAAAGGCTCCCCTTGGGAGTTCAGATGTACCCAAAGACTTTCTCTGGAGGCACTTTCGGATGGTCCAAGGGGAATCGCAATGCGTTTTCTGAGGCCCGCTTTTTCAGTCTTCTCCCATTGCGCCAAGGGATATATTTAGGCTTGCGGTGAAAGAGTGAAAACGGAGGGTCCAGTTGCATGTGGGGCTGCATAAAGGCTCCCCTGGGGAGTTCACTTGTACTAAAAGCTTTCCTCTGGGGGCACTTTTGGATGGGCGAATGGGGCTTGGAATGAGTTTTCTGGGGCCCGAGTTTTCAGTCGTATCCCATGCCGGCTTGGGTTTTGTTTAGTGTTGCTCGGAAACAGCGAACCCGGAGGGTCCAGTTGCATGTGGGGCTGCGTAAAGGCTCCCCTGGGGAGTTCACTTTTAACTAAACCTTCCTTTGTTGGCACTTTTGGATGGTCGAAGGGGAATCGCAATGCGTATTCTGAGGCCCACTTTTTCAGTCTCCTCCCATTGTGCCGAGGGCTATATATAGGCTTGCGTAGAAAGAGTGAACCCGGAGGGTCCAGCTGCATGTGGGGCTGCATAAAGGCTCCCCTGGGGAGTTCACTTGTACTCAAAGCCTTCCTTTGGGGGCACTTTTGGATGGGCGAAAGGGTCTTGTAAGGCATTTTCGGGTGTCCGAGTTCTCAGTCTTCTGCCATGCTGGCTAGGGTTATATTTATGGTTGTTCGGAAAAAGCGAATAAGGAGGGTCCAGTTGCATGTGGGGCTGCGTAAAGGCTCCCCTGGGGAGTTCACTTGTACTTAAAGCCTTCCTTTGGGGTCACTTTTGGATGGGCGAATGGGGCTTGGAATGAGTTTTCTGGGGCTCGAGTTTTCAGTCGTCTCCCATTCCGGCGAGGGCTATGTTTAGTGTTTCTCGGAAAGAGTGAACCCGGAGGGTCCAGTTGCATGTGGGGCTGCATAAAGGATCCCCAGGGGAGTTCAGTTGTACCCAAAGCCTTCCTTTGGGGGCACTTTTGGATGGGCGAAAGGGTCTTGTAAGGCATTTTCTGGGGTCCGAGTTTTCAGTCTTCTGCCATGCTGTCCAGGGTTATATTTATGGTTGCTCGAAAACAGTGAATACGGAAGGTCCAGTTGCATGTGGGGCTGCATAAAGGCTCCCCTGGGGAGTTCAGTTGTACTCAAACCCTTCCTTTGGGGGCACTTTTGGATGGGCGAAAGGATCTTGTAAGGCTTTTTCTTCGGCCCGATTTTTCAGTCATCTCCGATGACAGCTAGGGCTATATTTAGGCTTGCTGTGAAAGAGCGAATAAGGAGGGTCCAGTTGCATGTGGGGCTGCATAAAGGCTCCCCTGGGGAGTTCACTTGTACTCAAAGCCTTCTTCCGGGGGCACTTTTGGATGGGCGAATGGGGCTCGGAATGTGTTTTCTGGGGCCCGAGTTTTCAGTCGTCTCCAATGCCAGCTAGGGCTATATTTAGTGTTGCTCGGAAACAGCGAACCCGGATCGTCCAGTTGCATGTGGGGCTGCGTAAAGGCTCCCCTGGAGAGTTCATTTGTACTCAAAGCCTTCCTTTGGGGTCACTTTTGGATGGGCGAAAGTGGCTTGGAATGAGTTTTCTGGGGCCCGACTTTTCAGTCGTCTCCAATGCCGGCTAGGGCTATATTTAGTGTTGCTCGGAAAGAGCAAACCCGGAGGGTCCAGTTGCATGTGGGGCTCCATAAAGGCTCCCCTGGGGAGTACAGATGTACACAAAGCCTTCCTATGGGGGCACTTTTGGATCGTCCAAGGGGAATCGCAATGCGTTTTCTGAGGCCAGGCTTCTTCAGTCTTCTCACATTGCGCCGAGGGCTATATTTAGGCTTACGGTGAAAGAGTGAATAAGGAGGGTCCAATTGCATATGGGGCTGCATAAAGGCTCCCCTGGGGAGTTCAGTTGTACCCAAAGTCTTCCTTTGGGTGCACTTCTGGATGGGCGAATGGGGCTTGAAATGCTTTTTCTATGGCCAGAGCTTTCTGTCTTCTGCCATGCTGGCTAGTGCTATATTTAGGGTTGCTCGTAAACAGCAAACACGGAGAGTCCAGTTGCATGTGGGGCTGCGTAAAGGCTCCCCTGGGAAGATCACTTGTACCCAAAGCCTTCCTTTGGGGGCACTTTTGGATGGGCGAATGGGGCTTGTAACGCGTTTTCTGGGGCCCGAATTTTCAGTCGACTACCAGGCAGGCCAGGGTTATATTTAGGGTTGCTGTGAAAGAGCGAATACGGAGGGTCCAGTTGCATGTGGTGCTGCGAAAAGCCTCCCCTGGGGAGTTCACTTATCCCCGAAGCCTTCATTTGGGGTCACTTTTGGATGGGCGAAAGGGTCTTGTAAGGCGTTTTCTTTGGCCCGATTTTTCAGTCATCTCCGATGCCGGCTAGGGCAATATTTAGGCTTGCTGTGAAAGAGCGAATAAGGAGGGTCCAGTTGCATGTGGGGCTGCGGAAAGGCTTTCCTGGGGAGTTCACTTGTACTCAGAGCCTTCCTCTGGGGGCACTTTTGGATGGGCGAAAGGGTCTTGTAAGGCATTTTCTGGGGTCCGAGTTTTCAGTCTTCTGCCATGCTGTCCAGGGTTATATTTATGGTTGCTCGAAAACAGTGAATACGGAAGGTCCAGTTGCATGTGGGGCTGCATAAAGGCTCCCCTGGGGAGTTCACTTGTACTCAAAGCTTTCCTTTGGGGGCACTTTTGGATGGGCGAAATGGTCTTGTAAGGCATTTTCTTTGGCCCGATTTTTCAGTGATCTCCAATGCCGGCTAGGGATATATTTAGTGTTGCTTGGAAAGAGCGAACCCGGAGGGTCCAGTTGCATGTGGGGCTGCATAAAGGCTCCCCTTGGGAGTTCAGATGTACCCAAAGACTTTCTCTGGGGGCACTTTCGGATGGTCCAAGGGGAATCGCAATGCGTTTTCTGAGGCCCGCTTTTTCAGTCTTCTCCCATTGCGCCAAGGGATATATTTAGGCTTGCGGTGAAAGAGTGAAAACGGAGGGTCCAGTTGCATGTGGGGCTGCATAAAGGCTCCCCTGGGGAGTTCACTTGTACTAAAAGCTTTCCTCTGGGGGCACTTTTGGATGGGCGAATGGGGCTTGGAATGAGTTTTCTGGGGCCCGAGTTTTCAGTCGTATCCCATGCCGGCTTGGGTTTTGTTTAGTGTTGCTCGGAAACAGCGAACCCGGAGGGTCCAGTTGCATGTGGGGCTGCGTAAAGGCTCCCCTGGGGAGTTCACTTTTAACTAAACCTTCCTTTGTTGGCACTTTTGGATGGTCGAAGGGGAATCGCAATGCGTATTCTGAGGCCCACTTTTTCAGTCTCCTCCCATTGTGCCGAGGGCTATATATAGGCTTGCGTAGAAAGAGTGAACCCGGAGGGTCCAGCTGCATGTGGGGCTGCATAAAGGCTCCCCTGGGGAGTTCACTTGTACTCAAAGCCTTCCTTTGGGGGCACTTTTGGATGGGCGAAAGGGTCTTGTAAGGCATTTTCGGGTGTCCGAGTTCTCAGTCTTCTGCCATACTGGCTAGGGTTATATTTATGGTTGTTCGGAAAAAGCGAATAAGGAGGGTCCAGTTGCATGTGGGGCTGCGTAAAGGCTCCCCTGGGGAGTTCACTTGTACTTAAAGCCTTCCTTTGGGGTCACTTTTGGATGGGCGAATGGGGCTTGGAATGAGTTTTCTGGGGCTCGAGTTTTCAGTCGTCTCCCATTCCGGCGAGGGCTATGTTTAGTGTTTCTCGGAAAGAGTGAACCCGGAGGGTCCAGTTGCATGTGGGGCTGCATAAAGGATCCCCAGGGGAGTTCAGTTGTACCCAAAGCCTTCCTTTGGGGGCACTTTTGGATGGGCGAAAGGGTCTTGTAAGGCATTTTCTGGGGTCCGAGTTTTCAGTCTTCTGCCATGCTGTCCAGGGTTATATTTATGGTTGCTCGAAAACAGTGAATACGGAAGGTCCAGTTGCATGTGGGGCTGCATAAAGGCTCCCCTGGGGAGTTCAGTTGTACTCAAACCCTTCCTTTGGGGGCACTTTTGGATGGGCGAAAGGATCTTGTAAGGCTTTTTCTTCGGCCCGATTTTTCAGTCATCTCCGATGACAGCTAGGGCTATATTTAGGCTTGCTGTGAAAGAGCGAATAAGGAGGGTCCAGTTGCATGTGGGGCTGCATAAAGGCTCCCCTGGGGAGTTCACTTGTACTCAAAGCCTTCTTCCGGGGGCACTTTTGGATGGGCGAATGGGGCTCGGAATGTGTTTTCTGGGGCCCGAGTTTTCAGTCGTCTCCAATGCCAGCTAGGGCTATATTTAGTGTTGCTCGGAAACAGCGAACCCGGATCGTCCAGTTGCATGTGGGGCTGCGTAAAGGCTCCCCTGGAGAGTTCATTTGTACTCAAAGCCTTCCTTTGGGGTCACTTTTGGATGGGCGAAAGTGGCTTTGAATGAGTTTTCTGGGGCCCGACTTTTCAGTCGTCTCCAATGCTGGCTAGGGATATATTTAGTGTTGCTCGGAAAGAGCAAACCCGGAGGGTCCAGTTGCATGTGGGGCTGCATAAAGGCTCCCCTGGGGAGTACAGATGTACACAAAGCCTTCCTATGGGGGCACTTTTGGATCGTCCAAGGGGAATCGCAATGCGTTTTCTGAGGCCAGGCTTCTTCAGTCTTCTGCCATGCTGGCTTGTGTTATATTTAGGGTTGCTCGTAAAAAGCTAACACGGAGGGTCCAGTTGCATGTGGGGCTGCGTAAAGGCTCCCCTGGGGAGTTCAGTTGTACCCAAAGCCTTATTTTGGGGGCACTTTTGGATGGGCGAATGGGGCTTGTAACGCTTTTTCTGGGGCCCGAGTTTACAGTCGTCTCCCATGCCGGCTAGGGCTATGTTTAGTATTGCTCGGAAAGAGTGTACCCGGAGGGTCCAGTTGCATGTGGGGCTGCATAAAGGCTCCCCTGGGGAGTTCACTTGTACTCAAAGAGTTCGTCTGGGTGCACTTTTGGATGGGCGAAAGGGTCTTGTAAGGTGTTTTCTTTGGCCCGATTTTTCAGTCATCTCCGATGCGGGCTAGGGATCTATTTAAGCTTGCTGTGAAAGAGCGAATAAGGAGGGTCCAGTTGCATGTGGGGCTGCATAAAGGCTCCCCTGGGGAGTTCAGTTGTACCCAAAGCCTTCATTTGGGGGCAATTTTGGATGGGCAAATGGTGCTTGTAACGCGTTTTCTGGGGCCCGAATTTTCAGTCGTCTGCCAGGCGGGCCAGGGGTATATTTAGAGTTGCTGTGAAAGAGCGAATACGGAGGGTTCAGTTACATGTGGGGCTGCATAAAGGCTCCCCTGGGAAGTTCACTTGTACCCAAAGCCTTCCGCTGGGGGTACTTTTGGATGGACGAAAGGGTCTTGTAAGGCGTTTCTTTGGCCCGATTTTTCAGTCATCTCCGATGGCTGCTAGGGCTATATTTAGGCTTGCGGTGAAAGAGTGAACCCCGAGGGTCCAGTTGCATGTGGGGCTGCATAAAGGCTCCCCTGGGGAGTACAGATGTACACAAAGCCTTCCTATGGGGGCACTTTTGGATCGTCCAAGGGGAATCGCAATGCGTTTTCTGAGGCCAGGCTTCTTCAGTCTTCTCACATTGCGCCGAGGGCTATATTTAGGCTTACGGTGAAAGAGTGAATAAGGAGGGTCCAATTGCATATGGGCCTGCATAAAGGCTCCCCTGGGGAGTTCAGTTGTACCCAAAGTCTTCCTTTGGGTGCACTTCTGGATGGGCTAATGGGGCTTGAAATGCTTTTTCTATGGCCAGAACTTTCTGTCTTCTGCCATGCTGGCTAGTCTTATATTTAGGGTTTCTCGTAAACAGCAAACACGGAGGGTCCAGTTGCATGTGGGGCTGCGTAAAGGTTCCCCTGGGGAGATCACTTGTACCCAAAGCCTTCCTTTGGGGGCACTTTTGGATGGGCGAATGGGGCTTGTAACGCATTTTCTGGGGCCCGAATTTTCAGTCGACTGCCAGGCAGGCCAGGGTTATATTTATGGTTTCTCGGAAACAGTGAATACGGAGGGTCCAGTTGCATGTGGGGCTGCATAAAGGCTTCCCTGGGGAGTTCATTTGTACTCAAAGCCTTCCTCTGGGGGCACTTTTGGATGGGCGAAAGGGTCTTGTAAGGCATTTTCTTTGGCCCGATTTTTCAGTCATCTCCGATGCCGGCTAGGGCTATATTTAGGCTTGCTGTGAAAGAGCAAATAAGTGGTGTCCAGTTGCATGTGGGGCTGCATAAAGGCTCCCCTGGGGAGTTCACTTGTACTCAAAGCCTTCCTCTGGGGGCACTTTTGGATGGGCGAAAGGGTCTTGTAAGGCATTTTCTGGGGTCCGACATTTCAGACTTCTGCCATGCTGGCAAGGGTTATATTTATGGTTGCTCGAAAACAGTGAATACGGAAGGTCCAGTTGCATGTGGGGCTGCAGAAAGGCTCCCCTGGGGAGTTCACTTGTACTCAAAGAGTTCGTCTGGGGGCACTTTTGGATGGGCGAAAGGGTCTTGTAAGGCGTTTTTTTTGGCCCGATTTTTCAGTCAACTCCGATGACGGCTAGGGCTGTATTTAGGCTTGCTGTGAAAGAGCGAATAATGTGGGTCCAGTTGCATGTGGGGCTGCATAAAGGCTCCCCTGGGGAGTTCACCTGTAACTAAACATTCCTTTGGGGGTACTTTTGGATCGTCCAAGGGGAATCACAATGTGTATTCTGAGGCCCACTTTTTCAGGCTTCTCCCACTGCGCCAAGGGATATATTTAGTCTTGCGGTGAAAGAGTGAACGCAGAAGGTCCAGTTGCATGTGGGGCTGCATAAAGGCTCCCCTGGGGTGTTCAGTTGTACCCAAAGGCTTCCTTTGGGGGCACTTTTGGATGTGCAAAAAGGTCTTGTAAGGTGTTTTCTTTGGCCCGATTTTTCAGTCATCTCCGCTGACTGCTAGGGTTATATTTAGGCTTGCTGTGAAAGAGCGAATAAGGAAGGTCCAGTTGCATGTGGGGCTGCATAAAGGCTCCCCTGGGGAGTTCAGTTGTACCCAAAGCCTTATTTTGGGGGCACTTTTGGATGGGCGAATGGGGCTTGTAACGCGTTTTCTGGGGCCCGAGTTTGCAGTCGTCTCCCATGCCGGCTAGGGCTGTGTTTAGTGTTGCTCGGAAAGAGCGAACCCGGAGGGTCCAGTTGCATGTGGGGCTGCATAAAGGCTCCCCTGGGGAGTTCACTTGTACTCAAAGCCTTTCTTTGGGGGCAGTTTTGGGTGGTCCAAGGGGAATCGCAATGCGTTTTCTGAGGCCCAATTTTTCAGTCTGCTCCCATTGCGCCGAGGCCTATATTTAGTCTTGCGGTGAAAGAGTGAACACGGAGGGTCCAGTTGCATGTGGGGCTGCATAAAGGCTCCCCTGGGGAGTTCACTTGTACCCAAAGCCTTCCTTTGGGGGCACTTTTGGATGGGCAAATGGTGCTTGTAACGCGTTTTCTTGGGCCTGAATTTTCAGTCGTCTGCCAGGCGGGCCAGGGGTATATTTAGAGTTGCTGTGAAAGAGCGAATACGGAGGGTTCAGTTACATGTGGGGCTGTATAAAGGCTCCCCTGGGAAGTTCACTTATCCCCGAAGCCTTCCTCTGGGCGTACTTTTGGATGGACGAAAGGGTCTTGTAAGGCGTTTCCTTTGGCCCGATTTTTCAGTCATCTCCAATGGCGGCTAGGGATATATTTAGGCTTGCTGTGAAACAGCGAATAAGTGGTGTCCAGTTGCATGTGGGGCTGCATAAAGGCTCCCCTGGGGAGTTCACTTGTACTCAAAGCCTTCCTCTGGGGGCACTTTTGGATGGGCGAAAGGGTCTTGTAAGGCATTTTCTGGGGTCCGACTTTTCAGTCTTCTGCCATGCGGGCTAGGGTTATATTTAGGGTTTCTCGGAAACAGTGAATACGGAGGGTCCAGTTGCATGTGGGGCTGTATAAAGGCTCCCCTGGGGAGTTCACTTGTACTCAAAGCTTTCCTTTGGGGGCACTTTTGGATGGGCGAAAGGGTCTTGTAAGGCATTTTCTTTGGCCCGATTTTTCAGTCATCTCCAATGCCGGCTAGGGATATATTTAGTGTTGCTGTGAAAGAGCGAATAAGGAGGGTCCAGTTGCATGTGGGGCTGCATAAAGGCTCCCCTGGGGAGTTCAGATGTACCCAAAGACTTTCTCTGGGGGCACTTTCGGATGGTCCAAGGGGAATCGCAATGCGTTTTCTGAGGCCCGCTTTTTCAGTCTTCTCCCATTGCGCCGAGGGATATATTTACGCTTGCGGTGAAAGAGTGAAAACGGAGGGTCCAGTTGCATGTGGGGCTGCATAAAGTCTCCCCTGGGGAGTTCACTTGTACCCAAAGCTTTCCTCTGGGGGCACTTTTGGATGGGCGAATGGGGCTTGGAATGAGTTTTCTGGGGCCCGAGTTTTCAGTCGTATCCCATGCCGGCTTGGGTTTTGTTTAGTGTTGCTCGGAAACAGCGAACCCGGAGGGTCCAGTTGCATGTGGGGCTGCATAAAGGCTCCCTTGGGGAGTTCACTTTTAACTAAACCTTCCTTTGTTGGCACTTTTGGATGGTGGAAGGGGAATCGCAATGCATATTCTGAGGCCCACTTTTTCAGTCTCCTCCCATTGCGCCGAGGGCTATATATAGGCTTGCGTAGAAAGAGTGAACCCGGAGGGTCCAGCTGCATGTGGGGCTGCATAAAGGCTCCCCTGGGGAGTTCACTTGTACTCAAAGCCTTCCTTTGGGGGCACTTTTGGATGGGCGAAAGGGTCTTGTAAGGAATTTTCTGGTGTCCGAGTTCTCAGTCTTCTGCCATGCTGGCTAGGGTTATATTTATGGTTGTTCGGAAAAAGCGAATACGGAGGGTCCAGTTGCATGTGGGGCTGCATAAAGGCTCCCCTGGGGAGTTCTCTTGTACCCAAAGCCTTATTTTGGGGGCACTTTTGGATGGTCCAAGGGAATCGCAATGCGTTTTCTGAGGCCCGCTTTTTCAGTCTTTTCCGTTTGCGGCTAGGGCTATATTTAGTCTTGCTGTGAAAGAGCGAATACAGAGGGTCCAGTTGCATATCGGGCTGTATTAAGGCTCCACTGAGGAGTTCAATTGTACCCAAAGTCTTCCTTTGGGTGCACTTCTGGATGGGCGAATGGCGCTTGAAATGCTTTTTCTGTGGCCAGAGCTTTCAGTCTTCTGCCATGCTGGATAGTGTTATATTTAGGGTTGCTCCTAAACAGCAAAAACGGAGGGTCCAGTTGCATGTGGGTCTGCGTAAAGGCTCCCCTGCGGAGTTCACTTGTACCCAAAGCCTTCCTCTGGGGGCACTTTTGGATGGGCGAAAGGGTCTTGTAAGGCATTTTCTGGGGTCCGACTTTTCAGTCTTCTGCCATGCGGGCTAGAGTTATATTTAGGGTTTCTCGGAAACAGTGAATACGGAGGGTCCAGTTGCATGTGGGGCTGTATAAAGGCTCCCCTGGGGAGTTCACTTGTACTCAAAGCTTTCCTTTGGGGGCACTTTTGGATGGGCGAAAGGTCTTGTAAGGCATTATTTTTTGGCCCGATTTTTCAGTGATCTCCAATGCCGGCTAGGGATATATTTAGTGTTGCTTGGAAAGAGCGAACCCGGAGGGTCCAGTTGCATGTGGGGCTGCATAAAGGCTCCCCTTGGTAGTTCAGATGTACCCAAAGACTTTCTCTGGGGGCACTTTCGGATGGTCCAAGGGGAATCGCAATGCGTTTTCTGAGGCCCGCTTTTTCTGTCTTCTCCGAATGCGCCAAGGGCTATATTTACGCTTGCGGTGAAAGAGTGAAAACGGAGGGTCCAGTTGCATGTGGGGCTGCATAAAGTCTCCCCTGGGGAGTTCACTTGTACTAAAAGCTTTCCTCTGGGGGCACCTTTGGATGGGCGAATGGGGCTTGGAATGAGTTTTCTGGGGCTCGAGTTTTCAGTCGTCTCCCATTCCGGCGAGGGCTATGTTTAGTGTTTCTCGGAAAGAGTGAGCCCGGAGGGTCCAGTTGCATGAGGGGCTGCATAAAGGATCCCCAGGGGAGTTCAGTTGTACCCAAAGCCTTCCTTTGGGGGCACTTTTGGATGGGCGAAAGGGTCTTGTAAGGCATTTTCTGGGGTCCGAGTTTTCAGTCTTCTGCCATGCTGTCCAGGGTTATATTTATGGTTGCTCGAAAACAGTGAATACGGAAGGTCCAGTTGCATGTGGGGCTGCATAAAGGCTCCCCTGGGAAGTTCAGTTGTACTCAAATCCTTCCTTTGGGGGCACTTTTGGATGGGCGAAAGGGTCTTGTAAGGCTTTATCTTCGGCCCGATTTTTCAGTCATCTCTGATGACAGCTAGGGCTATATATAGCCTTGCTGTGAAAGAGCTAATAAGGAGGGTCCAGTTGCATGTGGGGCTGCGTAAAGGCTCTCCTGGGGAGTTCACTTGTACCCAAAGTCTTCCTTTGGGAGCACTTCTGAATAGGCGAATGGGGCTTGTAAGGCGTTTTCTTTGGCCCGATTTTTCAGTCATCTCCAATGCCCGCTAGGGGTATATATAGGCTTGCTGTGAAAGAGCGAATAAGGAGGGTCCAGTTGCATGTGGGGCTGCATAAAGGCTCCCCTGGGGAGTTCACTTGTACCCAAAGCCTTCCTCTGGGGGCACTTTTGGATGGGCTAAAGCGTCTTGTAAGGCATTTTCTGGGGTCCAAGTTTTCAGTCTTCTGCCATGCTGGTTAGGGTTATATTTAGGTTTTCTTGGAAAGAGTGAACCCGGAGGGTCCAGTTGCATGTGGGGCTGCATAAAGGCTCCCCTGGGGAGTTCACTTGTACCCAAAGCCTTCCTTTGGGGTCACTTTTGGATGGGCGAAATTGTCTCTTAAGGCGTTTTCTAGGGCACGCATTTTCAGTCGTCTCCAATGCCGGCTAGCGGTATACTTAGTGTTGCTCGGAAACAGCGAACCCAGAGGGTCCAGTTGCATGTGGGGCTGCATAAAGGCTCCCCTGGGGAGTTCACTTGTACCCAAAGCCTTCCTTTGGGGGCACTTTTGGATGGTCCAAGGGGAATCGCATTGCGTTTTCTGAGGCTAGGCTTTTTCAGTCTTCTCCCATTGCGCCGAGGGCTATATTTAGGCTTGCGGTGAAAGAGTGATCGCGGAGGGTCCAATTGCATGTGGGGCTGCATAAAGTCTCCCCTGGGGAGTTCACTTGTACCCAAAGCCTTCCTCTGGGGGCACTTTTGGATGGGCGAAAGGGGCTCGGAACGCATTTTCTGGGGCCCGTGTTTTCAGTTGTCTGCCATGCGGGCCAGGGTTATATTTAGGGTTGCTGTGAAAGAGCGAATACGGAGGGTCCAGTTGCATGTGGGGCTGCATAAAGGCTGCCCTGGGGAGTTCAGTTGTACCTAAAGCCTTCCTTTGGGGGCACTTCTGGATATGCGAATGCGGCTTGAAACGCCTTTTCTGTGGCCAGAGCTTTCAGACTTCTGCCATGCTGGGTTATGTTATATTTAGGGTTGCTTGTAAACAGCTAACACGGAGGGTCCAGTTGCATGTAGGTCTGCGTGAAGGTTCCCCTGGGGAGTTCACTTGTACCCAAAGCCTTCCTTTGGGGGCACTTTTGGATTGGCGAACGGGTCTTGTAAGGCGTTTTCTTTGGCCCGATTTTTCAGTCATCTCCGATGCCTGCTAGGGCTATATTTAGGCTTTCTGTGAAAAAGCGAACCCAGAGGGTCCAGTTGCATGTGGGACTGTATAATGGCTCCCCTGGGGAGTTCACTTCTACTAAAAGCCTTCCTCTGGGGGCACTTTTTGGTAGGCGAAAGGGGATCGGACTGAGTATTACGGGGGAAGCTTTTTCAGTTGTCTCCAATGCCGGCTAGGGCTATATTTAGTGTTGCTCGGAAACAGCGAACCCAGAAGGTCCAGTTGCATGTGGGGCTGCATAAAGGCTCCACTGGGGAGTTCAGATGTACCCAAAGCCTTCCTTTGGGGGCACTTTTGGATGGGCGAAATGGGAATCGCAATGCGTTTTCTGAGGCCCGCTTTTTCAGTCTATTCCCATTGCGCAGAGGGCTATATTTAGGCTTGCGGTGAAAGAGTGATGGCGGAGGATCCAGTTGCATGTGGGGCTGCATAAAGGCTCCCCTGGGGAGTTCAGTTGTACCCATAGCCTACCTCTGGGGGCACCTTTGGATGGGCAAAAGGGGCTCGGAACGCGTTTTCTGGGGCCCGAATTTTCAGTCGTCTTCCATGCGGGCTAGGGTTTTATTTAGGGTTGCAGTAAAAGAGCGAACCCGGAGGGTCCAGTTGCACGTGGGGCTGCATAAAGCCTCCCCTAGGGAGTTCAGTTGTACCCAAAGTCTTTCTTTGGGTGCACTTCTGGATGGGCGAATGGGGCTTGAAACGCTTTTTCTGTTGCCCGATTTTTCAGTCCTCTGCCATGCTGGCTAGTGTTATATTTAGGGTTGCTCGTAAATAGCTAACCCGGAGGGTCCAGTTGCATGTGGGGCTGCGTGAAGGTTCCCCTGGGGAGTTCACTTGTACTCAAAGACTTCTTTTGGGGGCACTTTTGGATGGGCGAAGGGGCTAGGAAAGTGTTTTCTGGGGCCCGAGTTTGCAGTCGTCTCCCATGCCGGCTAGGGCTATGTTTAGTGTTGCTCGGAAAGAGTGAACCCGGAGGGCCCAGTTGCATGTGGGGCTGCATAAAGGCTCCCCTGGGGAGTTCAGCTGTACCCAAAGTCTTCCTTTGGAGGCACTTTTGGATAAGCGAAAGGGTCTTGTAAGGCGTTTTCTTTGGTCCGATTTTTCAGTCTTCTCCGATGCCGGCTAGGGCTATATTTAGGCTTGCTGTTAAAGAGCGAATAAGGAGGGTCCAGTTGCATGTGGGGCTGCATAAACGCTCCCGTGGGGAGTTCAGCTGTACCCAAAGCCTTCCTTTGGGGCACTTCTGGATCGGCGAATGGGGCATGTAACACATTATCTGAGGCATGAGTTTTCAGTCGAATGCCAGGCGAGCCAGGGATATATTTAGGGTTGCTGTGAAAGAGCAAATACGGAGGGTCCAGTTGCATGTGGGGCTGCAGTAAGGCTCCCCTGGGGAGTTCACTTGTACCGAAAGCCTTCCTCTGGGGGCACTTCTGGACGGGCTAATGGGGCTTGAAACGCTTTTTCTGTGGCCCGAGTTTTCAGTCTTCTGCCATGCTGGCTAGGGTTATATTTAGGGTTGCTCGGAAACAGCGAACACGGATGGTCCAGTTGTATGTGGGTCTGCGTAAAGGCTCCCCTGGGAAGTTCACTTGTACTCAAAGCCTTCCTATGGGGGCAGTTTTAGATGGGCAAAAGGGACTCGGAATGCGTTTTCTGGGGCCCGAGTTCTCAGTCTTCTGCCATGCCGGTTAGGGCTATATTTAGTGTTGCTCGGAAACAGCGAACCCAGAGGGTCCAGTTGCATGTGAGGCTGCATAAAGGCTCCTCTGGAGAGTACAGTTGTACCCAAAGCATTCTTTTGGGGGCACTTTTGGATGGGCAAATGGTGCTTGTAACGCGTTTTCTTTGGCCCTATTTTTCAGTCGCCTGCCAGGCGGGCTAGGGCTATATTTAGGGTTGCTGTGAAAGAGCGAATACGGAGGGTCCAGTTTCATGTGGGACTGCGTAAAGGCTCCCCTGGGGAGTTCAGTTGTACCCAAAGCCTTCCTCTGGGGGCACTTTTGGATGGTCGAAAGTGTCTTGTATGGCATTTCCTTTGGCCCGTTTTTTCAGTCATCTCCAATGCTGGCTAGAGGTATATGTAGGCTTGCTGTGAAAGAGCGAATAAGGATGGTCCAGTTGCATGTGGGGGTGCATAAAGGCTCGCCTGGGGAGTCCAGTTGTACCCAAAGCCTTCCTCAGGGGCACTTCTGGATGGGCGAATGGGGCATGTAACGCACTTTCTGGGGCTCGAGTTTTCAGTTGACTACCAGGCGAGCCAGGGATATAATTATGGTTGCTGTGAAAGATCGAATACGGAGGGTCCAGTTGCATGTGAGGCTGCGTAAAGGCTCCCCTGGGGAGTTCACTTGTACTCAAAGCCTTCCTCTGGGGCACTTTTGGATGGGCGAAAGGGGCTCGGAATGCGTTTTCTGGGTCCTGAGTTTAAGGTCGTCTCCCATTTCTGCTAGGGCTATGTTTAGTGTTGCTCGGAAACAGCGAACCCAGAGGGTCCAGTTGCATGTGGGGCTGCATAAAGGCTCCCCTGGGGAGTACAGATGTACTCAAAGCCTTCCTCTGGGGGCAAAAATGGATGGTCCAAGGGGAGTCGCAATGCCAATTCTGAGGCCCGCTTTTTCAGTCTTCTCGAATTGCGCCAAGGGATATATTTGAGCTTGTGGTGAAAGAGAGAATAAGGAGGGTCCAGTTGCATGTGCGGCTACATAAAGGCTCCCCTGGGGAGTTCAGTTGTACCCAAAGCCTTCCTCTGGGGGCACTTTTGGATGGGCGAAAGGGGCTCGGAATGCGTTTTCTGGGGCCCGAGTTTACAGTAGTCTACTATGCCGGCTATTGCTATGTATAGTGTTGCTCGGAAACAGCGAACCCGGAGGGTCCAGTTGCATGTGGGGCTGCATAAAGGCTCCCCTGGGTAGTACAGATGTACACAAAGCCTTCCTTTGGGGCCAAAAATGGATGGTACAAGGGGAATCGCAATGCCAATTCTGAGGCCCGCTTTTTCAGTCTTCTCCAATTGCGCCGAGGGATATATTCAAGCTTGCGGTGAAAGAGCGAAAAAGGAGGGTCCAGTTGCATGTGCGGCTACATAAAGGCTCCCCTGGGGAGTTCAGTTGTACCCAAAGCCTTCCTTTGGGGGCACTTTTGGATGGGCGAAAGGTTCTCTTAATGCGTTTTCTTTGGACCGATTTTTCGTTCTTCTCCCTTTGCGGATAGGGATATATTTAGGCTTGCGGTGAAGGAGTGAACCCGCAGGGTACAGTTGCATGTGGGGCTGCGTAAAGTCTCCCCTGGGGAGTTCAATTGTACCCAAAGCCTTCCTTTGGGGGCACGTTTGAATGGGCGAAAGGGGCTCGGAACGCGTTTTCTTAAGCCCGTGTTTTCAGTCGTCTGCCATGCGGGCCAGGGTTATATTTAGGTTTATGTGAAAGAGCGAATACGGAGGGTCCAGTTGCATGTGGGTCTGCATAAAGGCTCCCCTGGGGAGTTCAGTTGTACCCAAAGTCTTCCTTTGGGGGCACTTCTGGATGGGCGAATGGGCCTTGAAACGCTTTTTCTGTGGCCCGATTTTTCAGTCCTCTGCCATGCTGGCTAGTGTTATATTTAGGGTTCCTCGTAAACAGCGAACACGGAGGGTCCAGTTGCATGTGGGGCTGCGTAAATGCTCCCCTGGGGAGTTCAGTTGTAGTGAAAGCCTTCCTTTGGGGGCACTTTTGGATGGGCGAAAGTGTCTTGTAAGGCGTTTTCTTTGGCCCGATTTTTCAGTCATCTCCAATGCCCGCTAGGGGTATATATAGGCTTGCTGTGAAAGAGCGAATAAGGAGGGTCCAGTTGCATGTGGGGCTGCATAAAGGCTCCCCTGGGGAGTTCACTTGTACCCAAAGCCTTCCTCTGGGGGCACTTTTGGATGGGCTAAAGCGTCTTGTAAGGCATTTTCTGGGGTCCAAGTTTTCAGTCTTCTGCCATGCTGGTTAGGGTTATATTTAGGTTTTCTCGGAAAGAGTGAACCCGGAGGGTCCAGTTGCATGTGGGGCTGCATAAAGGCTCCCCTGGGGAGTTCACTTGTACCCAAAGCCTTCCTTTGGGGTCACTTTTGGATGGGCGAAATTGTCTCTTAAGGCGTTTTCTAGGGCACGCATTTTCAGTCGTCTCCAATGCCGGCTAGCGGTATACTTAGTGTTGCTCGGAAACAGCGAACCCAGAGGGTCCAGTTGCATGTGGGGCTGCATAAAGGCTCCCCTGGGGAGTTCACTTGTACCCAAAGCCTTCCTTTGGGGGCACTTTTGGATGGTCCAAGGGGAATCGCATTGCGTTTTCTGAGGCTAGGCTTTTTCAGTCTTCTCCCATTGCGCCGAGGGCTATATTTAGGCTTGCGGTGAAAGAGTGATCGCGGAGGGTCCAATTGCATGTGGGGCTGCATAAAGTCTCCCCTGGGGAGTTCACTTGTACCCAAAGCCTTCCTCTGGGGGCACTTTTGGATGGGCGAAAGGGGCTCGGAACGCATTTTCTGGGGCCCGTGTTTTCAGTCGTCTGCCATGCGGGCCAGGGTTATATTTAGGGTTGCTGTGAAAGAGCGAATACGGAGGGTCCAGTTGCATGTGGGGCTGCATAAAGGCTGCCCTGGGGAGTTCAGTTGTACCTAAAGCCTTCCTTTGGGGGCACTTCTGGATATGCGAATGCGGCTTGAAACGCCTTTTCTGTGGCCAGAGCTTTCAGACTTCTGCCATGCTGGGTTATGTTATATTTAGGGTTGCTTGTAAACAGCTAACACGGAGGGTCCAGTTGCATGTAGGTCTGCGTGAAGGTTCCCCTGGGGAGTTCACTTGTACCCAAAGCCTTCCTTTGGGGGCACTTTTGGATTGGCGAACGGGTCTTGTAAGGCGTTTTCTTTGGCCCGATTTTTCAGTCATCTCCGATGCCTGCTAGGGCTATATTTAGGCTTTCTGTGAAAAAGCGAACCCAGAGGGTCCAGTTGCATGTGGGACTGTATAACGGCTCCCCTGGGGAGTTCACTTCTACTAAAAGCCTTCCTCTGGGGGCACTTTTTGGTAGGCGAAAGGGGATCGGACTGAGTATTACGGGGGAAGCTTTTTCAGTCGTCTCCAATGCCGGCTAGGGCTATATTTAGTGTTGCTCGGAAACAGCGAACCCAGAAGGTCCAGTTGCATGTGGGGCTGCATAAAGGCTCCACTGGGGAGTTCAGATGTACCCAAAGCCTTCCTTTGGGGGCACTTTTGGATGGGCGAAATGGGAATCGCAATGCGTTTTCTGAGGCCCGCTTTTTCAGTCTATTCCCATTGCGCAGAGGGCTATATTTAGGCTTGCGGTGAAAGAGTGATGGCGGAGGATCCAGTTGCATGTGGGGCTGCATAAAGGCTCCCCTGGGGAGTTCAGTTGTACCCATAGCCTACCTCTGGGGGCACCTTTGGATGGGCAAAAGGGGCTCGGAACGCGTTTTCTGGGGCCCGAATTTTCAGTCGTCTTCCATGCGGGCTAGGGTTTTATTTAGGGTTGCAGTAAAAGAGCGAACCCGGAGGGTCCAGTTGCATGTGGGGCTGCATAAAGCCTCCCCTAGGGAGTTCAGTTGTACCCAAAGTCTTTCTTTGGGTGCACTTCTGGATGGGCGAATGGGGCTTGAAACGCTTTTTCTGTTGCCCGATTTTTCAGTCCTCTGCCATGCTGGCTAGTGTTATATTTAGGGTTGCTCGTAAATAGCTAACCCGGAGGGTCCAGTTGCATGTGGGGCTGCGTGAAGGTTCCCCTGGGAAGTTCACTTGTACTCAAAGCCTTCCTATGGGGGCAGTTTTAGATGGGCAAAAGGGACTCGGAATGCGTTTTCTGGGGCCCGAGTTCTCAGTCTTCTGCCATGCCGGTTAGGGCTATATTTAGTGTTGCTCGGAAACAGCGAACCCAGAGGGTCCAGTTGCATGTGAGGCTGCATAAAGGCTCCTCTGGAGAGTACAGTTGTACCCAAAGCATTCTTTTGGGGGCACTTTTGGATGGGCAAATGGTGCTTGTAACGCGTTTTCTTTGGCCCTATTTTTCAGTCGCCTGCCAGGCGGGCTAGGGCTATATTTAGGGTTGCTGTGAAAGAGCGAATACGGAGGGTCCAGTTTCATGTGGGACTGCGTAAAGGCTCCCCTGGGGAGTTCAGTTGTACCCAAAGCCTTCCTCTGGGGGCACTTTTGGATGGTCGAAAGTGTCTTGTATGGCATTTCCTTTGGCCCGTTTTTTCAGTCATCTCCAATGCTGGCTAGAGGTATATGTAGGCTTGCTGTGAAAGAGCGAATAAGGATGGTCCAGTTGCATGTGGGGGTGCATAAAGGCTCGCCTGGGGAGTCCAGTTGTACCCAAAGCCTTCCTCAGGGGCACTTCTGGATGGGCGAATGGGGCATGTAACGCACTTTCTGGGGCTCGAGTTTTCAGTTGACTACCAGGCGAGCCAGGGATATAATTATGGTTGCTGTGAAAGATCGAATACGGAGGGTCCAGTTGCATGTGAGGCTGCGTAAAGGCTCCCCTGGGGAGTTCACTTGTACTCAAAGCCTTCCTCTGGGGCACTTTTGGATGGGCGAAAGGGGCTCGGAATGCGTTTTCTGGGTCCTGAGTTTAAAGTCGTCTCCCATTTCTGCTAGGGCTATGTTTAGTGTTGCTCGGAAACAGCGAACCCAGAGGGTCCAGTTGCATGTGGGGCTGCATAAAGGCTCCCCTGGGGAGTACAGATGTACTCAAAGCCTTCCTCTGGGGGCAAAAATGGATGGTCAAAGGGGAGTCGCAATGCCAATTCTGAGGCCCGCTTTTTCAGTCTTCTCGAATTGCGCCAAGGGATATATTTGAGCTTGTGGTGAAAGAGAGAATAAGGAGGGTCCAGTTGCATGTGCGGCTACATAAAGGCTCCCCTGGGGAGTTCAGTTGTACCCAAAGCCTTCCTCTGGGGGCACTTTTGGATGGGCGAAAGGGGCTCGGAATGCGTTTTCTGGGGCCCGCTTTTTCATTCTTCTCCTTTTGCGGCTAGGGCTATGTTAAGGCTTGCTTAGAAAGAGTGAACGCGGAGGGTCCAGTTGCATGTGGGGCTGCATAAAGGCTCCCCTGGGGAGTTCAGATGTACCCAAAGGCTTCCTTTGGGGGTACTTTTCGATGGGCGAAAGTGGAATCGCAATGCGTTTTCTGAGGCCCGCTTTTTCAGACTTCTCCCATTGCGCCGAGGGATATATTTAAGCTTGTGGTGAAAGAGCGAATAAGGAGGGTCCAGTTGCATGTGCGGCTACATAAAGGCTCGCCTGGGGAGTTCAGTTGTACCCAAAGCCTTCCTTTGGGGGCACTTTTGGATGGGCGAAAGGTTCTCTTAATGCGTTTTCTTTGGCCCTATTTTTCAGTCGACTGCCAGGCAGACCAGAGTTATATTTATGGTTGCTATGAAAGAGCGAATACGGAGGGTCCAGTTGCATGTGGGACTGCGTAAAGGCTCCCCTGGGGAGTTCAGTTGTACCCAAAGCCTTCTTCTGGGGGCACTTTTGGATGGGTGAAAGGGGCTCAGAACGCGTTTTCTGGGGCCCGAGTTTTCAGTTGTCTGCCATGCGGGCCAGTGTTATATTTAGGGTTGCTGTGAAAGAGCGAATACGGAGGGTCCAGTTGCATGTGGGGCTGCATAAAGGCTCCCCTGGGGAGTTCACTTGTACTCAAAGCCTTCCTGTGGGGGCACTTCTGGATGGCCTAATGGGGCTTGAAACGCTTTTTCTGTGGCCCGATTTTTCAGTCATTTCCGATGCCGGCTAGGGCTATATTTAAACTTGCTGTGAAAGAGCGAATAAGGAGGGTCCAGTTACATGTGGGGCAGCATAAAGGCTCCCCTGGGGAGTTCAGTTGTACCCAAAGCCTTCCTTTGGGGGCACTTTTGGATGGTCCAAGGGGAAACGTAATGCGTTTTCTGATGCCTGCTTTTTCACTCTTCTCCGATTGCGCCGAGGATTATATTTAGTCTTGCGGTGAAAGAGTGAACCCGGAGGGTCCACTTGTATGTGGGGCTTCATAAGGGCTCCCCTGGGGAGTTCAGTTGTACCCAAAGCCTTCCTTTGGGGGCACTTTTAGATGGGTGAATGGTGCATGTAACGCGTTTTCTGGGGCCCGAGTTTTCAGTCGTCTGCCATGCGGGCCTGGGCTATATTTAGGCTTCCGTAGAAAGAGTGAACTCGGATGGTCCAGTGTCATGTGGGGCTGCATAAAGTCTCCCCTGGGGAGTTCACTTGTACCCAAATCCTTCCTTTGGGGGCACTTTTGGATGGGCGAAAGGGTCTTGTAAGGCGTTTTCTTTGGCCCGATTTTTCAGTCATCTCCGATGCTGGCTAGGGCTATATTTAGGGTTGCTAGTAAATTGCGAACACGAAGGGTCCAGTTGCATGTGGGACTGCGTAAAGGCTCCCCTGGGGAGTACAGATGTACACAAAGCCTTCCTCTGGGGGCATTTTAGATGGGCGAAAGGGGCTCGGAATGCGTTTTCTGGGGCCCGAGTTTACAGTCGTGTGCCATGCCATTAGGGCTATGTTTAGTGTTGCTCGGAAACAGCGAACCCGGAGGGTCCAGTTGCATGTGGGGCTGTATAAAGGCTCCCCTGGGGAGTTCAGTTGTACCCAAAGCCTTCCTCTGGGGGCACTTTTGGATGGTCGAAAGTGTCTTGTATGGCATTTCCTTTGGCCCGTTTTTTCAGTCATCTCCAATGCTGGCTAGAGGTATATGTAGGCTTGCTGTGAAAGAGCGAATAAGGATGGTCCAGTTGCATGTGGGGGTGCATAAAGGCTCGCCTGGGGAGTCCAGTTGTACCCAAAGCCTTCCTCAGGGGCACTTCTGGATGGGCGAATGGGGCATGTAACGCACTTTCTGGTGTTCGAGTTTTCAGTTGACTACCAGGCGAGCCAGGGATATAATTATGGTTGCTGTGAAAGATCGAATACGGAGGGTCCAGTTGCATGTGAGGCTGCGTAAAGGCTCCCCTGGGGAGTTCACTTGTACTCAAAGCCTTCCTCTGGGGCACTTTTGGATGGGCGAAAGGGGCTCGGAATGCGTTTTCTGGGTCCTGAGTTTAAAGTCGTCTCCCATTTCTGCTAGGGCTATGTTTAGTGTTGCTCGGAAACAGCGAACCCAGAGGGTCCAGTTGCATGTGGGGCTGCATAAAGGCTCCCCTGGGGAGTACAGATGTACTCAAAGCCTTCCTCTGGGGGCAAAAATGGATGGTCAAAGGGGAGTCGCAATGCCAATTCTGAGGCCCGCTTTTTCAGTCTTCTCGAATTGCGCCAAGGGATATATTTGAGCTTGTGGTGAAAGAGAGAATAAGGAGGGTCCAGTTGCATGTGCGGCTACATAAAGGCTCCCCTGGGGAGTTCAGTTGTACCCAAAGCCTTCCTCTGGGGGCACTTTTGGATGGGCGAAAGGGGCTCGGAATGCGTTTTCTGGGGCCCGCTTTTTCATTCTTCTCCTTTTGCGGCTAGGGCTATGTTAAGGCTTGCTTAGAAAGAGTGAACGCGGAGGGTCCAGTTGCATGTGGGGCTGCATAAAGGCTCCCCTGGGGAGTTCAGATGTACCCAAAGGCTTCCTTTGGGGGTACTTTTCGATGGGCGAAAGTGGAATCGCAATGCGTTTTCTGAGGCCCGCTTTTTCAGACTTCTCCCATTGCGCCGAGGGATATATTTAAGCTTGTGGTGAAAGAGCGAATAAGGAGGGTCCAGTTGCATGTGCGGCTACATAAAGGCTCGCCTGGGGAGTTCAGTTGTACCCAAAGCCTTCCTTTGGGGGCACTTTTGGATGGGCGAAAGGTTCTCTTAATGCGTTTTCTTTGGCCCTATTTTTCAGTCGACTGCCAGGCAGACCAGAGTTATATTTATGGTTGCTATGAAAGAGCGAATACGGAGGGTCCAGTTGCATGTGGGACTGCGTAAAGGCTCCCCTGGGGAGTTCAGTTGTACCCAAAGCCTTCTTCTGGGGGCACTTTTGGATGGGTGAAAGGGGCTCAGAACGCGTTTTCTGGGGCCCGAGTTTTCAGTCGTCTGCCATGCGGGCCAGTGTTATATTTAGGGTTGCTGTGAAAGAGCGAATACGGAGGGTCCAGTTGCATGTGGGGCTGCATAAAGGCTCCCCTGGGGAGTTCACTTGTACTCAAAGCCTTCCTGTGGGGGCACTTCTGGATGGCCTAATGGGGCTTGAAACGCTTTTTCTGTGGCCCGATTTTTCAGTCATTTCCGATGCCGGCTAGGGCTATATTTAAACTTGCTGTGAAAGAGCGAATAAGGAGGGTCCAGTTACATGTGGGGCAGCATAAAGGCTCCCCTGGGGAGTTCAGTTGTACCCAAAGCCTTCCTTTGGGGGCACTTTTGGATGGTCCAAGGGGAAACGTAATGCGTTTTCTGATGCCTGCTTTTTCACTCTTCTCCGATTGCGCCGAGGATTATATTTAGTCTTGCGGTGAAAGAGTGAACCCGGAGGGTCCACTTGTATGTGGGGCTTCATAAGGGCTCCCCTGGGGAGTTCAGTTGTACCCAAAGCCTTCCTTTGGGGGCACTTTTAGATGGGTGAATGGTGCATGTAACGCGTTTTCTGGGGCCCGAGTTTTCAGTCGTCTGCCATGCGGGCCTGGGCTATATTTAGGCTTCCGTAGAAAGAGTGAACTCGGATGGTCCAGTGTCATGTGGGGCTGCATAAAGTCTCCCCTGGGGAGTTCACTTGTACCCAAATCCTTCCTTTGGGGGCACTTTTGGATGGGCGAAAGGGTCTTGTAAGGCGTTTTCTTTGGCCCGATTTTTCAGTCATCTCCGATGCTGGCTAGGGCTATATTTAGGGTTGCTAGTAAATTGCGAACACGAAGGGTCCAGTTGCATGTGGGACTGCGTAAAGGCTCCCCTGGGGAGTACAGATGTACACAAAGCCTTCCTCTGGGGGCATTTTAGATGGGCGAAAGGGGCTCGGAATGCGTTTTCTGGGGCCCGAGTTTACAGTCGTGTGCCATGCCATTAGGGCTATGTTTAGTGTTGCTCGGAAACAGCGAACCCGGAGGGTCCAGTTGCATGTGGGGCTGTATAAAGGCTCCCCTGGGGAGTTCAGTTGTACCCAAAGCCTTCCTTTGGGGGCACTTTTGGATGGGCGAAAGGGTCTTGTAAGGCGTTTTCCTTGGCCCGATTTTTCAGTCATTTCTGAAGCCGGATAGGACTGTATTTAGGCTTGCTCTGGAAGAGCGAATAAAGAGGGTCCAGTTACATGTGGGGCTTCATAAAGGCTCCCCTGGGAAGTTCACTTGTACCCAAAGCCTTCCTCTGGGGGCACATTTGGATGTGCGAATCGGGCTTGTAACTCGTTTTCTGGGGCCGTATTTTTAGTCGTCTACCATGTAGTCCATGGATATATTTAGGCTTGCTGTGAGAGAGCGAATACGGAGGGTCCAGTTGCATGTGGGGCTACATAAAGACTCGCCTGGGGAGTTCAGTTGTACCCAAAGTCTTCCTTTGGGGGCACTTCTGGATGGGCCAATGGGGCTTGAAACGCATTTTTTGGGGCCCGAGTTTTCAGACTTCTGCCATGCTGGCTAGCGTTATATTTAGGGTTGCTAGTAAACAGCGAACGCGGAGGGTCCAGTTGCATGTGGGGCTGCATAAAAGCTCACGTAAGGAGTTCACTTGTACTCAAAGCCTTCCTCTGGGGGAACTTCTGGATGGGCGAAAGGGGCTCGGAATGCGTTTTCTGGGGCCCAAGTTTTCAGTCGACTTCCAGGCAGGCTAGGGCTATATTTAGGGTTGATGTGAAAGAGCGAATACGGAGGGTCCAGTTGCATGTGGGGCTGCATAAAGGCTCCCCTGGGGAGTTCAGTTGTACCCAAAGTCTTCCTTTGAGGGCACTTTTAGATAGGCGAAAGGGTCTTGTAAGGCGTTTTCTTTGGCCCGATTTTTCAGTCTTCTACCATGCTGGCTAGGGTTATATATATAGTTGCTCGGAAACAGCGAATACGGAGGGTCCAGTTGCATGTGGGGCTTCATAAAGGCTCCCCTGGGGAGTTCACTTGTACCCAAAGCCTTCCTTTGGGGGCACTTTTGCATGGTCCAAGGGGAATCGCAATGCGTTTTCTGAGGCCCGCTTTTTCAGTCTTCTCCCTTTGCCGCTAGGGCTATATATCGGCTTGCGTAGAAGGAGAGAACGCAGAAGTTCCACTTGCATGTGGGGCTGCGTAAAGGCTCCCCTGGGGAGTTCAGTTGTACCCAAAGCCTTCCTTTGGGGGCACTTTTGGATGGGCGAAAGGTTCTTGCAAGGCCCTTTATTTGGCCCGATTTTTCAGTCATCTCCGATGCCGGCTAGGGCTATATTTAGGCTTGCTGTGAAAGAGGGAAAAAGGAGGGTCCAGTTGCATGTGGGTCTGCATTAAGGCTCCCCTGGGGAGTTCACTGGTACTCAAAGTCTTCCTCTGGGGGCACTTTTGGTGGGCGAAAGGGGCTCGGAATGCGTTTTCTGGGGCCCGAGTTTTCAGTCGTCTCCAATGCCGGCTAGGGATATATTTAGTGTTGCTCGGAAACAGAGAACCCGGAAGGTCCAGTTCCATGTAGGGGCTGCATAAAGGCTCCCCTGGGGAGTTCACTTGTACCCAAAGCCTTCCTTTGGGGGCACTTTTGGACGGTCCAAGGGGAATCGCAATGCATTTTCTGAGGCCCGCTTTTCAGTCTTCTCCCTTTGCGCCGAGGGATATATTTAGGCTTGCGGTGAAAGAGTGAACCCGGAGGGTCCAGTTGCATGTGGGGCTGCATAAAGTCTCCCCTGGGGAGTTCACTTGTACCCAAAGCCTTCCTTTGGGAGCACTTCTGGATGGGCGAAAGAGGCTTGTAACGCTTTTCTTGGGCCCGAGTTTTCACTCGACTTCCAGGCGGGCCAGGGCTATATTTAGGGTTACTGTGAAAGAGCGAATAAGGAGGGTCCAGTTGCATGTGGGGCTGCATAAAGGCTCCCCTGGGGAGTTCAGTTGTACCCAAAGCCTTCCTTTGGGGGCACTTCTGGATGGGCGAAAGTGTCTTGTAAGGCGTTTTATTTGGCCCGATTTTTCAGTCATCTCCGATGCAGGCTAGGGCTATATTTAGGCTTGCTGTGAAAGAGCGAATACGGAGGGTCCAGTTGCATGTGGGGCTGCATAAAGGCTCCCCTGGGGAGTTCACTTGTACCCAAAGCCTTCTTCTGGGGGCACTTTTGGATGGGGGAATGGGGCTTGTAACTCGTTTTTTGGGGACCTATTTTTCCGTCGTCTGCCATGCGGGCCAGGGATACATTTAGTGTTGTTCGGAAACAGCGAACCCGGAGGGTCCAGTTGCATGTGGGGCTGCATAAGGGCTCCCCTGGGGAGCTCAGATGTACCCAAAGCCTTCCTTTGGGGGCACTTTTGGATGGTCCAAGGGGAATTGCAATGGGTTTTTTGAAGCCCGCTTTTTCAGTCTTCTCCCTTTGCGGCTAGGGCTATCTTTAGTCTTGCTGTGAAAGAGCGAATACGGAGGGTCCAGTTGCATGTGGGGCTGCGTAAAGGCTCCCCTGGGGAGTTCACTTGTACCCAAAGCCTTCCTTTGGGGGCACTTTTGGATGGGCGACTGGGGCACATAACGCATTTTCTGGAGCCCAAGTTTTCAGTCGACTTCCAGGCAGGCCAGGGCTATATTTAGGGTTTCTGTGAAAGAGCGAATACGGAGGGCTAAGTTGCATGTGGGGCTGCATAAAGGCTCCCCTGGGGAGTTCAGTTGTACCCAAAGTCTTCCTTTGAGGGCACTTTTAGATAGGCGAAAGGGTCTTGTAAGGCGTTTTCTTTGGCCCGATTTTTCAGTCATCTCCTAAGCCGGCTAGGGCTATATTTAGGCTTGCTGTTAAAGAGTGAATAAGGAGTGTCCAGTTGCATGTGGGGCTGCATAAAGGCTCCCCTAGGGAGTTCACTTGTACTCAAAGTCCTCCTCTGGGGGCACTTTTGGATGGACCAAGTAGAATCGCATTGCTTTTTCTGAGGCCCGCTTTTTCAGTCTTCTCCCTTTGAGGCTAGAGATATAGTTAGGGTTGCTGTGAAAGAGTGAACCCAGAGGGTCCAGCTGCATGTGGTGCTGCATAAAGGCTCCCCTGGGGAGTTCACTTGTACCCAAAGCCTTCCTTTGGGGGCACTTTTGGATGGTCGAATGGGGCTTGTAGCACGTTTTCTGGGGCCCGATTTTTCAGTCGTCTGCCATGCGGGCCAGGGTTATATTTAGGGTTGCTGTGAAAGAGCGAGTACGGAGGGTCCAGTTGCATGTGGGCCTGCATTAAGGCTCCCCTGGGGAGTTCAGTTGTACCCAAAGCCGTTTTTTGGGGGCACTTCTGGATGGGCGAAAGAGGCTTGAAACGCTTTTTCTGTGGCCCGAGTTTTCAGTCTTCTGCCATGCTGGCTAGGGTTATATTTAAGGTTGCTGTAAAGAGCGAACACGGAGGTTCCAGTTGCATGTGGGTCTGCGTAAAGGCTCCCCTGGGGAGTTCAGTTGTACCCAAAGCCTTCCTTTGGGGGCACTTCTGGATGGGTGAATGGGGCTTCAAACGCATTTTCTGGAGCCCGAGTTTTCAGTCTTCTGCCATGCTGGCTAGGGTTATATTTAGGGTTGCTGTAAAGAGCGAACACGGAGGGTCCAGTTGCATGTGGGGCTGCGTAAAGGCTCCCCTGGGGAGTTCAGTTGTACCCAAAGCCTTCCTTTGGGGGCACTTCTGGATGGGTGAATGGGGCTTGAAACGCATTTTCTGGAGCCTGAGTTTTCAGTCTTCTGCCATGGTGGCAAGGGGTATATTTAGGGTTGCTCGTAAACAGTGAACAAGGAGGGTCCAGTTGCATGTGGGGCTGCGTTAAGGCTCCCCTGGGGAGTTCACTTGTACCCAAAGCCTTCCTTTGGGGGCACTTTTGGATGGTCGAATGGGGCTTGTAGCACGTTTTCTGGGGCCCGATTTTTCAGTCGTCTGCCATGCGGGCCAGGGTTATATTTAGGGTTGCTGTGAAAGAGCGAACACAGAGGGTCCAGTTGCATGTGGGCCTGCATTAAGGCTCCCCTGGGGAGTTCAGTTGCACCCAAAGCCGTCCTTTGGGGGCGGCTGGATGGGCGAAAGGGGCTTGAAACCCTTTTTCTGTGGCCCGAGTTTTCAGTCTTCTGCCATGGTGGCTAGGGGTATATTTAGGGTTGCTCGTAAACAGTGAACAAGGAGGGTCCAGTTGCATGTGGGGCTGCGTTAAGGCTCCCCTGGGGAGTTCAGTTGTACCCAAAGCCTTCCTCTGGGGGCACTTTTGGATGGGCGAATTAGGCTTTTAACGCATTTTTTGGGGCCCGAGTGTTCAGTCGACTGCCAGGCGGGCCAGGGCTATATTTAGGGTTGCTGTGAAAGAGCGAATACGGAGGGTCCAGTTGCATGTGGGGCTGCGTAAAGGCTCCCCTGGGGAGTTCAGTTGTACCCAAAGCCTTCCTCTGGGGGCACTTTTGGATGGGCGAATTAGGCTTTTAACGCATTTTTTGGGGCCCGAGTTTTCAGTCGACTGCCAGGCGGGCCAGGGCTATATTTAGGGTTGCTGTGAAAGAGCGAATACGGAGGGTCCAGTTGCATGTGGGGCTGCGTTAAGGCTCCCCTGGGGAGTTCAGTTGTACCCAAAGCCTTCCTTTGGGGGCACTTTTGAATGGTCCAAGGGGAATCGCAATGCGTTTTCTGAGGCCCGCTTTTTCAGTCTTCTCCCATTGCGCCGAGGGCTATATTTAGGCTTGCGGTGAAAGAGTGAACCCGGAGGGTCCAGTTGCATGTGGGGCTGCATAAAGGCTTCCCTGGGGAGTTCAGTTGTACCCAAAGCCTTCCTCTGGGGGCACTTTTGGATGGGCGAATTAGGCTTTTAACAGTTTTTCTGGGGCCCGAATTTTCAGTCGAATGCCAGGCGGGGCAGGGATATATTTAGTGTTGCTGTGAAAGAGCAAATACGGAGGGTCCAGTTGCATGTGGGGCTGCGTTAAGGCTCCCCTGGGGAGTTCAGTGGTACCCAAAGCCTTCCTCTGGGGGCACTTTTGGATGGGCGAAAGGGGCTAGCAACGTGTTTTCTGGGGCCTGATTTTTCAGTCGTCTCTGATGACGGCTAGGGCTATATTTAGGCTTCCTCGGAAAGAGCGAACCCGGAGGGTCCAGTTGCATGTGGGGCTGCGTGAAGGCTCCCCTGGGGAGTTCACTTGTACCCAAAGCCTTCCTTTGGGGGCACATTTATTGATGGGCGAAAGGGGCTCGCAAAACTTTTTCTGGGGACAGATTTTTCAGTCGTCTTCTATGCCGGCTATGGATATATTTAGGCTTGCTGTGAAAGAGTGAACCCGGACGGTCCAGTTGCATGTGGGGCTGCGTGAAGGCTCCCCTGGGGAGTTCACTTGTACCCAAAGCCTTCCTTTGCGGGCACTTTTGGATGGGTGAAAGGGGCTAGGAATGCGTTTCCTAGGGCCCAGATTTTTCAGTCGTCTTCTATGCCGGCTATGGATATATTTAGGCTTGCTGTGAAAGAGTGAACCCGGAGGGTGCAGTTGAATGTGGGGCTGCGTAAATGCTCCCCTGGGGAGATCACTTGTACCCAAAGCCTTCCTTTGCGGGCACTTTTGGATGGGCGAAAGGGGCTCGCAACGCGTTTTCTCGGGCTTGGTTTTTCAGTCTTCTTCCACGCCGGCTAGGGCTATATTTAGGCTTGCTGTGAAAGAGTCAACACGGAGGGTCCAGTTGCATGTGGGGCTGCGTAAAGGCTCCCCTGGGGAGTTCACTTGTACCCAAAGCCTTCCTTTGGGGTCACTTTTGGATGGGTGAAAGGGGTTCGCAACACGTTTTCTGGGGACAGATTTTTCAGACGTCTTCTATGCCGGCTATGGATATATTTAGGCTTGCTGTGAAAGAGTGAACCCGGAGGGTCCAGTTGCATGTGGGGCTGCGTAAAGGCTCCCCTGGGGAGTTCACTTGTACCCAAAGCCTTCCTTTGGGGGCACTTTTGGATGGGCGAAAGGGGCTCGGAATGCGTTTCCTCGGGCCCGGATTTTCAGTCTTACGTGCAGGTAAGGGATATATTTAGGCTTGCTATGAAAGACTGAACCCGGAGTGTCCCGTTGCATGTGGGGCTGCGTAAAGGCTCCCCTGGGGAGATCACTTGTACCCAAAGCGTTCCTCTGGGAGCACTTTTGGATGGGCGAAAGGGGCTCGGAATGTATTTCCTGGCGCCCAGATTTTCAGTCTTCTCCCACGCCAGCTAGGGCTATATTTAGGGTTGCTCGGAAACAACGAACCCGGAGGGTCCAGTTGCATGTGGGGCTGCGTAAAGGCTCCCCTGGGGAGTTCACTTGTACCCAAAGCCTTCCTTTGGGGGCACTTTTGGATTGGCAAAAGGGGATCGCAACGCGTTTCCTGGGGCCGAATTTTAAGTCGTCTTCGATGCCAGCTAGTGTTATATTTAGGGTTGCTCGGAAACAGTGAACCTGGAGGGTCCAGTTGCATGTGGGGCTGCGTAAAGGCTCCCCTGGGGAGTTCACTTGTACCCAAAGCCTTCCTTTGGGGGCACTTTTGGATGGGCGAAAGGGGCTCGCAACGCGTTTTCTCGGGCTTGGTTTTTCAGTCTTCTCCCACGCCGGCTAGGGCTATATTTAGGCTTGCTGTGAAAGAGTCAACCCGGAGGGTCCAGTTGCATGTGGGGCTGCGTAAAGGCTCCCCTGGGGAGTTCACTTGTACCCAAAGCCTTCCTTTGGGGTCACTTTTGGATGGGCGAAAGGGGCTAGCAACGTGTTTTCTGGGGCCTGATTTTTCAGTCGTCTCTGATGCCGGCTAGGGCTATATTTGGATGGGCGAAAGGGGCTCGCAACGCGTTTTCTCGGGCTTGGTTTTTCAGTCTTCTCCCACGCCGGCTAGGGCTATATTTAGGCTTCCTGTGAAAGAGTCAACCCGGAGGGTCCAGTTGCATGTGGGGCTGCGTAAAGGCTCCCCTGGGGAGTTCACTTGTACCCAAAGCCTTCCTTTGGGGGCACTTTTGGGTGGGCGAAAGGGGCTAGCAACGTGTTTTCTGGGGCCTGATTTTTCAGTCGTCTCTGATGCCGGCTAGGGCTATATTTAGGCTTGGGGCACATTTATTAATGGGCGAATTAATTGGGGCACATTTATTCATAAAATGGGGGCACATTTATTGATGGGCGAAAGACGCTCGCAAAACTTTTTCTGGGGACAGATTTTTCAGTCGTCTTCTATGCCGGCTATGGATATATATAGGCTTGCTGTGAAAGAGTGAACCCGGAGGGTCCAGTTGCATGTGGGGCTGCGTGAAGGCTCCCCTGGGGAGTTCACTTGTACCCAAAGCCTTTCTTTGGGGGCACTTTTGGATGGGCGAAAGGGGCTCGCAATGCGTTTCCTGTGGCCGAATTTTAAGTAGTCTTCGATGCCATCTAGGGTTATATTTAGGGTTGCTCGGAAACAGGGAACCCAGAGGGTCCAGTTGCATGTGGGGCTGCGTAAAGGCTCCCCTGGGGAGTTCACTTGTACCCAAAGCCTTCCTTTGGGGGCACTTTAGGTTGGGTGAAAGGGGCTCGCAATGCGTTTCCTAGGGCCCAGATTTTTCAGTCGTCTTCTATGCCGGCTATGGATATATTTAGGCTTGCTATGAAAGAGTGAACCCGGAGGGTCCAGTTGCATGTGGGGCTGCGTGAAGGCTCCCCTGGGGAGTTCACTTGTACCCAAAGCCTTCCTTTGCGGGCACTTTTGGATGGGTGAAAGGGGCTAGGAATGCGTTTCCTAGGGCCCGGATTTTTCAGTCGTCTTCTATGCCGGCTATGGATATATTTAGGCTTGCTGTGAAAGAGTGAACCCGGAGGGTGCAGTTGAATGTGGGGCTGCGTAAAGGATCCCCTGGGGAGTTCACTTGTACCCAAAGCCTTCCTTTGCGGGCACTTTTGGATGGGGGAAAGGGGCTCGCAACGCGTTTTCTCGGGCTTGGTTTTTCAGTCTTCTTCCACGCCGGCTAGGGCTATATTTAGGCTTGCTGTGAAAGAGTCAACACGGAGGGTCCAGTTGCATGTGGGGCTGCGTAAAGGCTCCCCTGGGGAGTTCACTTGTACCCAAAGCCTTCCTTTGGGGTCACTTTTGGATGGGTGAAAGGGGTTCGCAACACGTTTTCTGGGGACAGATTTTTCAGACGTCTTCTATGCCGGCTATGGATATATTTAGGCTTGCTGTGAAAGAGTGAACCCGGAGGGTCCAGTTGCATGTGGGGCTGCGTAAAGGCTCCCCTGGGGAGTTCACTTGTACCCAAAGCCTTCCTTTGGGGTCACTTTTGGATGGGCGAAAGGGGCTCGGAATGCGTTTCCTCGGCACGGATTTTCAGTCTTACGTGCAGTTAAGGGATATATTTAGGCTTGTTGTGAAAGAGTGAACCTGGAGGGTCCAGTTGCATGTGGGGCTGCGTAAAGGCTCCCCTGGGGAGTTCACTTGTACCCAAAGCCTTCCTCTGGGGGCACTTTTGGATGGACGTAAGGGTCTTGTAAGGCGTTTTCTTTGGCCCGCTTTTAAAATCATCTCCGATGCCGGCTAGGGCTATATTTAGGCCTGCTGTGAAAGAGCGAATAAGGAGGGTCCAGTTGCATGTGGGGCTGCATAAAGCCTCCCCTGGGGAGTTCACTTGTACCCAAAGCCTTCCTTTGGGGTCACTTTTGGATGGGTGAAAGGGGCTAGCAACGTGTTTTCTGGGGCCTGATTTTTCAGTCGTCTCTGATGACGGCTAGGGCTATATTTAGGCTTCCTCGGAAAGAGCGAACCCGGAGGGTCCAGTTGCATGTGGGGCTGCGTGAAGGCTCCCCTGGGGAGTTCACTTGTACCCAAAGCCTTCCTTTGGGGGCACATTTATTGATGGGCGAAAGGGGCTCGCAAAACTTTTTCTGGGGACAGATTTTTCAGTCGTCTTCTATGCCGGCTATGGATATATATAGGCTTGCTGTGAAAGAGTGAACCCGGAGGGTCCAGTTGCATGTGGGGCTGCGTAAAGGCTCCCCTGGGGAGTTCAGTTGTACCCAAAGCCTTTCTTTGGGGGCACTTTTGGATGGGCGAAAGGGGCTCGCAATGCGTTTCCTGGGGCCGAATTTTAAGTCGTCTTCGATGCCAGCTAGGGTTATATTTAGTGTTGCGCGGAAAGAGCGAACCCGGAGGGTCCAGTTGCATGTGGGGCTTCATAAACGCTCCCCTGGGGAGTTCAGAGGTACCCAAAGCCTTCCTTTGGGGACACTTTCGGATGGTCCAAGGGGAATCGCAATGCGTTTTCTGAGGCCCGCTTTTTCAGTCTTCTCGTATTGCGCTGAGGGTTATATTTAGTCTTGCGGTGAAAGAGTGAACCCGGAGGGTCCAGTTGCATGTGGGCCTGCATAAAGGCTCCCCTGGGGAGTTCACTTGTACCTAAAGCCTTCCTTTGGGGGCACTTCTGGATGGGCTAATGAGGCTTGTAGCGTATTTTCTGGGGCCCGATTTATCAGTCGTCTGCCATGCGGTCCAGGGATATATTTAGGGTTACTGTGATAGAGCGAATACGGAGGGTCCAGTTGCATGTGGGGCTGCATAAAGGCTCCCCTGGGGAGTTCACTTGTACTCAAAGCTTTCCTCTTGGGGCACTTTTGGATGGGCGAATGGGGCTCGTAACGCGTTTTCTGGGGCCCGAGTTTTCAGTCGACTGCCAGGCGGGCCAGGGATATATTTAGGGTTGCTGTGAAAGAGGAAATACGGAGGGTCCAGTTGCATGTAGGGCTGCGTAAAGGCTCCCCTGGGGAGTTCACTTGTACCCAAAGCCTTCCTCTGGGGGCACTTTTGGATGGACGAAAGGGTCTTGTAAGGCGTTTTCTTTGGCCCGCTTTTAAAATCATCTCTGATGCCGGCTAGGGCTATATTTAGGCTTGCTGTGAAAGAGCGAATAAGGAGGGTCCAGTTGCATGTGGGGCTGAATAAAGGCTCCCCTGGGGAGTTCACTTGTACTCAAAGCCTTCCTCCGGGGGCACTTTTGGATGGGCGAAAGGGGCTCGCAACGCGTTTTCTCGGGCTTGGTTTTTCAGTCTTCTTCCACGCCGGCTAGGGCTATATTTAGGCTTGCTGTGAAAGAGTCAACACGGAGGGTCCAGTTGCATGTGGGGCTGCATAAAGGCTCCCCTGGGGAGTTCACTTGTACCCAAAGCCTTCCTTTGGGGGCACTTTTGGATGGTCCAAGGAGAATCGCAATGCGTTTTCTGAGACCCGCTTTTTCAGTCTTCTCCCATTGCGCCGAGGGCTTTATTTAGGGTTGCTGTGAAAGAGCGAATAAGGAGGGTCCAGTTGCATGTGGGGCTGCGTAAAGGCTCCCCTGGGGAGTTCAGTTGTACTCAAAGCCTTCCTTTGGGGACACTTTTGGATGGGCGAACGGGGCTCGTAACACGTTTTCTGGGGCCCGAATTTTTAATCGTATGCCATGCGGGCCATGGTTATATTTAGAGTTGTGGTGAAAGAGGAAATACGGAGGGTCCAGTTGCATGTGGGGTTGCGTAAAGGCTCCCCTGGGGAGTTCAGTTGTACCCAAAGCCTTCCTCTGGGGGCACTTTTAGATGGGCGAAAGGGTCTTGTAAGGAGTTTTCTTTGGCCCGCTATTAAAATCATCTCCGATGCCGGCTATGGATATATTTAGGCTTGCTGTGAAAGAGTGAACCTGGAGGGTCCAGTTGCATGTGGGGCTGCGTAAAGGCTCCCCTGGGGAGTTCACTTGTACCCAAAGCCTTCCTTTGGGGGCACTTTTGGATGGGCGAAAGGGGCTCGCAACGCGTTTTCTCGGGCTTGGTTTTTCAGTCTTCTCCCACGCCGGCTAGGGCTATATTTAGGCTTGCTGTGAAAGAGTCAACCCGGAGGGTCCAGTTGCATGTGGGGCTGCGTAAAGGCTCCCCTGGGGAGTTCACTTGTACCCAAAGCCTTCCTTTGGGGGCACATTTATTGATGGGCGAAAGGGGCTCGCAAAACTTTTTCTGGGGACAGATTTTTCAGTCGTCTTCTATGCCGGCTATGGATATATATAGGCTTGCTGTGAAAGAGTGAACCTGGAGGGTCCAGTTGCATGTGGGGCTGCGTAAAGGCTCCCCTGGGGAGTTCACTTGTACCCAAAGCCTTCCTTTGGGGGCACTTTTGGATGGGCGAAAGGGGCTCGCAATGCGTTTCCTGGGGCCCAGATTTTTCAGTCGTCTTCTATGCTGGCTATGGATATATTTAGGCTTGCTGTGAAAGAGTGAACCCGGACGGTCCAGTTGCATGTGGGGCTGCGTGAAGGCTCCCCTGGGGAGTTCACTTGTACCCAAAGCCTTCCTTTGCGGGCACTTTTGGATGGGTGAAAGGGGCTAGGAATGCGTTTCCTAGGGCCCAGATTTTTCAGTCGTCTTCTATGCCGGCTATGGATATATTTAGGCTTGCTGTGAAAGAGTGAACCCGGAGGGTGCAGTTGAATGTGGGGCTGCGTAAATGCTCCCCTGGGGAGTTCACTTGTACCCAAAGCCTTCCTTTGGGGGCACTTTTGGATGGGCGAAAGGGGCTCGCAACGCGTTTTCTCGGGCTTGGTTTTTCAGTCTTCTTCCACGCCGGCTAGGGCTATATTTAGGCTTGCTGTGAAAGAGTCAACACGGAGGGTCCAGTTGCATGTGGGGCTGCATAAAGGCTCCCCTGGGGAGTTCACTTGTACCCAAAGCCTTCCTTTGGGGGCACTTTTGGATGGTCCAAGGAGAATCGCAATGCGTTTTCTGAGACCCGCTTTTTCAGTCTTCTCCCATTGCGCCGAGGGCTTTATTTAGGGTTGCTGTGAAAGAGCGAATAAGGAGGGTCCAGTTGCATGTGGGGCTGCGTAAAGGCTCCCCTGGGGAGTTCAGTTGTACCCAAAGCCTTCCTCTGGGGGCACTTTTAGATGGGCGAAAGGGTCTTGTAAGGAGTTTTCTTTGGCCCGCTATTAAAATCATCTCCGATGCCGGCTATGGATATATTTAGGCTTGCTGTGAAAGAGTGAACCTGGAGGGTCCAGTTGCATGTGGGGCTGCGTAAAGGCTCCCCTGGGGAGTTCACTTGTACCCAAAGCCTTCCTTTGGGGGCACTTTTGGATGGGCGAAAGGGGCTCGCAACGCGTTTTCTCGGGCTTGGTTTTTCAGTCTTCTCCCACGCCGGCTAGGGCTATATTTAGGCTTGCTGTGAAAGAGTCAACCCGGAGGGTCCAGTTGCATGTGGGGCTGCGTAAAGGCTCCCCTGGGGAGTTCACTTGTACCCAAAGCCTTCCTTTGGGGTCACTTTTGGATGGGCGAAAGGGGCTAGCAACGTGTTTTCTGGGGCCTGATTTTTCAGTCGTCTCTGATGACGGCTAGGGCTATATTTAGGCTTCCTCGGAAAGAGCGAACCCGGAGGGTCCAGTTGCATGTGGGGCTGCGTGAAGGCTCCCCTGGGGAGTTCACTTGTACCCAAAGCCTTCCTTTGGGGGCACATTTATTGATGGGCGAAAGGGGCTCGCAAAACTTTTTCTGGGGACAGATTTTTCAGTCGTCTTCTATGCCGGCTATGGATATATATAGGCTTGCTGTGAAAGAGTGAACCCGGACGGTCCAGTTGCATGTGGGGCTGCGTGAAGGCTCCCCTGGGGAGTTCACTTGTACCCAAAGCCTTCCTTTGCGGGCACTTTTGGATGGGTGAAAGGGGCTAGGAATGCGTTTCCTAGGGCCCAGATTTTTCAGTCGTCTTCTATGCCGGCTATGGATATATTTAGGCTTGCTGTGAAAGAGTGAACCCGGAGGGTGCAGTTGAATGTGGGGCTGCGTAAATGCTCCCCTGGGGAGATCACTTGTACCCAAAGCCTTCCTTTGCGGGCACTTTTGGATGGGCGAAAGGGGCTCGCAACGCGTTTTCTCGGGCTAGGTTTTTCAGTCTTCTTCCACGCCGGCTAGGGCTATATTTAGGCTTGCTGTGAAAGAGTCAACACGGAGGGTCCAGTTGCATGTGGGGCTGCATAAAGGCTCCCCTGGGGAGTTCACTTGTACCCAAAGCCTTCCTTTGGGGGCACTTTTGGATGGTCCAAGGAGAATCGCAATGCGTTTTCTGAGACCCGCTTTTTCAGTCTTCTCCCATTGCGCCGAGGGCTTTATTTAGGGTTGCTGTGAAAGAGCGAATAAGGAGGGTCCAGTTGCATGTGGGGCTGCGTAAAGGCTCCCCTGGGGAGTTCAGTTGTACTCAAAGCCTTCCTTTGGGGACACTTTTGGATGGGCGAACGGGGCTCGTAACGCGTTTTCTGGGGCCCGAATTTTTAATCGTCTGCCATGCGGGCCAGGGTTATATTTAGAGTTCTGGTGAAAGAGGAAATACGGAGGGTCCAGTTGCATGTGGGGTTGCGTAAAGGCTCCCCTGGGGAGTTCAGTTGTACCCAAAGCCTTCCTCTGGGGGCACTTTTAGATGGGCGAAAGGGTCTTGTAAGGCGTTTTCTTTGGCTCGCTATTAAAATCATCTCCGATGCCGGCTATGGATATATTTAGGCTTGCTGTGAAAGCGTGAACTTGGAGGGTCCAGTTGCATGTGGGGCTGCGTAAAGGCTCCCCTGGGGAGTTCACTTGTACCCAAAGCCTTCCTTTGGGGGCACTTTTGGATGGGCGAAAGGGGCTCGCAACGCGTTTTCTCGGGCTTGGTTTTTCAGTCTTCTCCCACGCCGGCTAGGGCTATATTTAGGCTTGCTGTGAAAGAGTCAACCCGGAGGGTCCAGTTGCATGTGGGGCTGCGTAAAGGCTCCCCTGGGGAGTTCACTTGTACCCAAAGCCTTCCTTTGGGGTCACTTTTGGATGGGCGAAAGGGGCTAGCAACGTGTTTTCTGGGGCCTGATTTTTCAGTCGTCTCTGATGACGGCTAGGGCTATATTTAGGCTTCCTCGGAAAGAGCGAACCCGGAGGGTCCAGTTGCATATGGGGCTGCGTGAAGGCTCCCCTGGGGAGTTCACTTGTACCCAAAGCCTTCCTTTGGGGGCACATTTATTGATGGGCGAAAGGGGCTCGCAAAACTTTTTCTGGGGACAGATTTTTCAGTCGTCTTCTATGCCGGCTATGGATATATATAGGCTTGCTGTGAAAGAGTGAACCTGGAGGGTCCAGTTGCATGTGGGGCTGCGTAAAGGCTCCCCTGGGGAGTTCACTTGTACCCAAAGCCTTCCTTTGGGGGCACTTTTGGATGGGCGAAAGGGTCTTGCAATGCGTTTCCTGGGGCCCAGATTTTTCAGTCGTCTTCTATGCCGGCTATGGATATATTTAGGCTTGCTGTGAAAGAGTGAACCCGGACGGTCCAGTTGCATGTGGGGCTGCGTGAAGGCTCCCCTGGGGAGTTCACTTGTACCCAAAGCCTTCCTTTGCGGGCACTTTTGGATGGGCGAAATGGGCTCGCAACGCGTTTTCTCGGGCTTGGTTTTTCAGTCTTCTTCCACGCCGGCTAGGGCTATATTTAGGCTTGCTGTGAAAGAGTCAACACGGAGGGTCCAGTTGCATGTGGGGCTGCATAAAGGCTCCCCTGGGGAGTTCACTTGTACCCAAAGCCTTCCTTTGGGGGCACTTTTGCATGGTCCAAGGAGAATCGCAATGCGTTTTCTGAGACCCGCTTTTTCAGTCTTCTCCCATTGCGCCGAGGGCTTTATTTAGGGTTGCTGTGAAAGAGCGAATAAGGAGGGTCCAGTTGCATGTGGGGCTGCGTAAAGGCTCCCCTGGGGAGTTCAGTTGTACTCAAAGCCTTCCTTTGGGGACACTTTTGGATGGGCGAACGGGGCTCGTAACGCGTTTTCTGGGGCCCGAATTTTTAATCGTATGCCATGCGGGCCAGGGTTATATTTAGAGTTCTGGTGAAAGAGGAAATACGGAGGGTCCAGTTGCATGTGGGGTTGCGTAAAGGCTCCCCTGGGGAGTTCAGTTGTACCCAAAGCCTTCCTCTGGGGGCACTTTTAGATGGGCGAAAGGGTCTTGTAAGGCGTTTTCTTTGGCCCGCTATTAAAATCATCTCCGATGCCGGCTATGGATATATTTAGGCTTGCTGTGAAAGAGTGAACCTGGAGGGTCCAGTTGCATGTGGGGCTGCGTAAAGGCTCCCCTGGGGAGTTCACTTGTACCCAAAGCCTTCCTTTGGGGGCACTTTTGGATGGGCGAAAGGGGCTCGCAACGCGTTTTCTCGGGCTTGGTTTTTCAGTCTTCTCCCACGCCGGCTAGGGGTATATTTAGGCTTGCTGTGAAAGAGTCAACCTGGAGGGTCCAGTTCCATGTGGGGCTGCGTAAAGGCTCCCCTGGGGAGTTCACTTGTACCCAAAGCCTTCCTTTGGGGGCACTTTTGGATGGGCGAAAGGGGCTCGGAATGCGTTTCCTAGGGCCCAGATTTTTCAGTCGTCTTCTATGCCGGCTATGGATATATTTAGGCTTGCTGTGAAAGAGTGAACCCGGAGGGTCCAGTTGCATGTGGGGCTGCGTGAAGGCTCCCCTGGGGAGTTCACTTGTACCCAAAGCCTTCCTTTGCGGGCACTTTTGGATGGGTGAAAGGGGCTAGGAATGCGTTTCCTAGGGCCCAGATTTTTCAGTCGTCTTCTATGCTGGCTATGGATATATTTAGGCTTGCTGTGAAAGAGTGAACCCGGAGGGTCCAGTTGAATGTGGGGCTGCGTAAAGGATCCCCTGGGGAGTTCACTTGTACCCAAAGCCTTCCTTTGCGGGCACTTTTGGATGGGGGAAAGGGGCTCGCAACGCGTTTTCTCGGGCTTGGTTTTTCAGTCTTCTTCCACGCCGGCTAGGGGTATATTTAGGCTTGCTGTGAAAGAGTCAACACGGAGGGTCCAGTTGCATGTGGGGCTGCGTAAAGGCTCCGCTGAAGAGTTCACTTGTACCCAAAGCCTTCCTTTGGGGTCACTTTTGGATGGGTGAAAGGGGTTCGCAACACGTTTTCTGGGGACAGATTTTTCAGACATCTTCTATGCCGGCTATGGATATATTTAGGCTTGCTGTGAAAGAGTGAACACGGAGGGTCCAGTTGCATGTGGGGCTGCGTAAAGGCTCCCCTGGGGAGTTCACTTGTAACCAAAGTCTTCCTTTGGGGTCACTTTTGGATGGGTGAAAGGGGTTCGCAACACGTTTTCTGGGGACAGATTTTTCAGACGTCTTCTATGCCGGCTGTGGATATATTTAGGCTTGCTGTGAAAGAGTGAACCCGGAGGGTCCAGTTGCATGTGGGGCTGCGTAAAGGCTCCCCTGGGGAGTTCACTTGTACCCAAAGCCTTCCTCTGGGGGCACTTTTGGATGGACGTAAGGGTCTTGTAAGGCGTTTTCTTTGGCCCGCTTTTAAAATCATCTCTGATGCCGGCTAGGGCTATATTTAGGCCTGCTGTGAAAGAGCGAATAAGGAGGGTCCAGTTGCATGTGGGGCTGCGTAAAGGCTCCCCTGGGGAGTTCACTTGTACCCAAAGGCTTTTTCTGGGTGCACTTTTGGATGGGCGAAAGGGCCTTGTAAGGCGTTTTCTTTGGCGCGATTTTAAAGTCATCTCCGATGCTGACTAGGGATACATTTAGGCTTGCTGTGAAAGAGCGAATAAGGATGGTCCAGTTGCATGTGGGGCTGCATAAAGCCTCCCCTGGGGAGTTCACTTGTACCCAAAGCCTTCCTCTGGGGGCACTTCTGGATGGTCGAAAGGGGCTCGGAATGCGTTTTCTGGGGCCCGCTTTTTCAGTTGTCTCCAATGCCGGCTAGGGCTATATTTAGTGTTGCGCGGAAAGAGCGAACCCGGAGGGTCCAGTTGCATGAGGGGCTGCATAAACGCTCCCCTGGGGAGTTCAGAGGTACCCAAAGCCTTCCTTTGGGGACACTTTCGGATGGTCCAAGGGGAATCGCAATGCGTTTTCTGAGGCCCGCTTTTTCAGTCTTCTCCCATTGCGCCGAGGGCTTTATTTAGGGTTGCTGTGAAAGAGCGAATAAGGAGGGTCCAGTTGCATGTGGGGCTGCGTGAAGGCTCCCCTGGGGAGTTCACTTGTACCCAAAGCCTTCCTTTGGGGGCACATTTATTGATGGGCGAAAGGGGCTCGCAAAACTTTTTCTGGGGACAGATTTTTCAGTCGTCTTCTATGCCGGCTATGGATATATATAGGCTTGCTGTGAAAGAGTGAACCTGGAGGGTCCAGTTGCATGTGGGGCTGCGTAAAGGCTCCCCTGGGGAGTTCAGTTGTACCTAAAGCCTTCCTTTGGGGGCACTTCTGGATGGGCTAATGAGGCTTGTAGCGTATTTTCTGGGGCCTGATTTATCAGTCGTCTGCCATGCGGTCCAGGGCTATATTTAGGGTTACTGTGAAAGAGCGAATACGGTGGGTCCAGTTGCATGTGGGGCTGCAGAAAGGCTCCCCTGGGGAGTTCACTTGTACTCAATGCTTTCCTCTGGGGGCACTTTAAGATGGGAGAATGGGGCTCGTAACGCGTTTTCTGGGGCACGAGTTTTCAGTCGACTGCCAGGCGGGCCAGGGATATATTTAGGGTTGCTGTGAAAGAGGAAATACGGAGGGTCCAGTTGCACGTAGGGCTGCGTAAAGGCTCCCCTGGGGAGTTCACTTTTACCCAAAGCCTTCCTCTGGGGGCACTTTTGGATGGACGAAAGGGTCTTGTAAGGCGTTTTCTTTGGCCCGCTTTTAAAATCATCTCCGATGCCGGCTAGGGCTATATTTAGGGTTGCTGTGAAAGAGCGAATAAGGAGGGTCCAGTTGCATGTGGGGCTGAATAAAGGCTCCCCGTGGGAGATCACTTGTACTCAAAGCCTTACTTAGGGGGCACTTTTGGGTGGGCGAAAGGGTCTTGTAAGGCATTTTCTGGTGTCCGAGTTTTCAGTCTTCTGCCATGCTGGCTACGGATATATTTATGGTTGCTCGGAAACAGCAAATACGGAGGGTCCAGTTGCATGTGGGGCTGCGTAAAGGCTCCCCTGGGGAGTTCACTTGTACCCAAAGGCTTTTTCTGGGTGCACTTTTGGATGGGCGAAAGCGTCGTGTAAGGCGTTTTCTTTGGCCCGATTTTAAAGCCATCTCCGATGCTGTTTAGGGATACATTTAGGCTTGCTGTGAAAGAGCGAATAATGAGGGTCCAGTTGCTTGTGGGGCTGCATAAAGCCTCCCCTGGGGAGTTCACTTGTATCCAAAGCCTTCCTCTGGGGGCACTTCTGGATGGGCGAAAGGGGCTCGGAATGCGTTTTCTGGGGCCCGCTTTTTCAGTTGTCTCCAATGCCGGCTAGGGCTATATTTAGTGTTGCGCGGAAAGATCGAACCCGGAGGGTCCAGTTGCATGTGGGGCTTCATAAACGCTCCCCTGGGGAGTTCAGAGGTACCCAAAGCCTTCCTTTGGGGACACTTTCGGATGGTCCAAGGGGAATCGAAATGCGTTTTCTGAGGCCCAATTTTTCAGTCTTCTCCCAATGCACCGAGGGATATATTTAGGCTTGCTGTGAAAGAGCGAAAAAGGAGGGTCCAGTTGCATGTGGGGCTGCGTAAAGGCTCCCCTGGGGAGTTCACTTGTACTCAAAGCCTTCCTTTGGGGGCACTTTTGGATGGGTGAAAGGGGCTTTGAATGAGTTTTCTGGGGCCCGAGTTTTCAGTCGTCTCCCATGCCTGCTAGTGCTATGTTTAGTGTTTCTTGGAAAGAGTGAACCCGGAGGGTCCAGTTGCATGTGGGGCTGCGGAAAGGCTCCCCTGGGGAGTTCAGATGTACCCAACGCCTTCCTTTGGGGGCACTTTTGGATGGGCGAAAGGGTCTTGTAATGCTTTTTCTTTCGCCCGATTTTTCAGTCATCTCCGATGCCGGCTAGGGCTATATTTAGGCTTGCGGTGAAAGACTGAACGCAGAAGGTCCAGTTGCATGTGGGGCTGCATAAAGGCTCCCCTGGGGAGTTCACTTGTACCCAAAGTCTTCCTTTGGGTGCACTTTTGGATGGGCGAAAGGGGCTTTGAATGAGTTTTCTGGGGCCCGAGCTTTCAGTCTTCTGCCATGCTGGCTAGTGTTATATTTAGGGTTGCGCGTAAACAGCAAACCCGGAGGGTCCAGTTGCATGTGGGGCTGCATAAAGGCTCCCCTGGGGAGTTCACTTGTACCCAAAGCCTTCCTTTATGGGCACTTTTGGATGGGCGAAAGGGTCTTGTAAGGCGTTTTCTTTGGCCTGATTTTTCAGTCATCTCCGATGCCGGCTAGGGTTATATTTAGGCTTGCTGTGAAAGAGCGAATACGGAGGGTCCAGTTGCATGTGGGGCTGCCTAAAGGCTCCCCTGGGGAGTTCACTTGACCCCAAAGCCTTCCTCTGGGGGCACTTTTGGATGGGCCAAAGGGTCTTGAAAGGCGTTTTCTTTGGCCTGTTTTTTCAGTCATCTCCGATGCTGGCTAGGGCTATATTTAGGCTTGCTGTGAAAGAGCGAATACGGAGGGTCCAGTTGCATGTGGGGCTTCATAAACGCTCCCCTGGGGAGTTCAGAGGTACCCAAAGCCTTCCTTTGGGGACACTTTCAGATGGTCCAAGGGGAATCGCAATGCGTTTTCTGAGGCCCAATTTTTCAGTCTTTTCTCATTGCGCCGAGGGCTTTATTTAGGCTTGCGGTGAAAGAGAGAACCCGGAGGGTCCAGTTGCTTGTTGGGCTGCATAAAGGCTCCCATGGCGAGTTCACTTGTACTCAAAGCCTTCCTTTGGGGGCACTTTTGGATAGGCGAAAGAGTCTTGTAAGGCATTTTCTGGAGTCCGAGTTTTCAGTCTTCTGCCATGCTGGCTAGGGTTATATTTAGGGTTGCTCGGAAAAAGCGAATAAGGAGGGTCCAGTTGCATGTGGGGCTGCATAAAGGCTCCCCTGGGGAGTTCACTTGTACCCAAAGCCTTCTTTGGGTGCACTTCTGGATGGGCGAATGGGGCTTGAAACGCTTTTTCTATTGCCAGAGCTTTCAGTCTTCTGCCATGCTGGCTAGTGTTATATTTAGGGTTGCTCATAAACAGCAAACACGAGGGTCCAGTTGCATGTGGGGCTGCGTAAAGGCTCCCCTGGGGAGTTCACTTGCACCCAAAGCCTTCCTTTGGGGGCACTTTTGGATGGGCGAATAGGGCTTATAACGCATTTTCTGGGGCCCGAATTTTCAGTCGACTACCAGGCGGGCCAGGGCTATATTTAGGCTTGCTGTGAAAGAGCAAATACGGAGGGTCCAGTTGCATATGGGGCTGCATAAAGGCTCCCCTGGGGAGTTCACTTGTACTCAAAGCCTTTGTTTGGGTTCAATTTTGGATGGGCGAAAGGGGCTTGGAATGAGTTTTCTGTGGCCCGAATTTTCAGTCGTCTCCCATGCCGGCTAGGGCTATGTTTAGTGTTGCTCGGAAAGATCAAACCCAAAGGGTCCAGTTGCATGTGGGGCTGCATAAAGGCTCCCCTGGGGAGTTCACTCTTACCCATAGCCTTCCTTTGGGGGCACTTTTGGATGGTCCAAGGGGAATCGCACTGCGTTTTCTGAGGCCCGCTTTTTCAGTCTTCTCCCAATGCGCCGAGGGATATATTTAGGCTTGCTGTGAAAGAGCGAAAAAGGAGGGTCCAGTTGCATGTGGGGCTGCGTAAAGGCTCCCCTGTGGAGTTCACTTGTACTCAAAGCCTTCCTTTGGGGGCACTTTTGGATGTGCGAAAGGGGCTTGGAATGAGTTTTCTGGGGCCCGAGTTTTCAGTCGTCTCCCATGCCGTCTAGTGCTATGTTTAGTGTTTCTTGGAAAGAGTGAACCCGGAGGGTCCAGTTGCATGTGGGGCTGCATAAAAGCTCCCCTGGGGAGTTCAGATGTACCCAAAGCCTTCCTTTGGGGGCACTTTTGAATGGGCGAAAGGGTCTTGTAATGCTTTTTCTTTCGCCCGATTTTTCAGTCATCTCCGATGCCGGCTAGGGCTATATTTAGGCTTGCGGTGAAAGACTGAACGCAGAAGGTCCAGTTGCATGTGGGGCTGCATAAAGGCTCCCCTGGGGAGTTCACTTGTACCCAAAGTCTTCCTTTGGGTGCACTTTTGGATGGGCGAAAGGGGCTTTGAATGAGTTTTCTGGGGCCCGAGCTTTCAGTCTTCTGCCATGCTGGCTAGTGTTATATTTAGGGTTGCGCGTAAACAGCAAACCCGGAGGGTCCAGTTGCATGTGGGGCTGCGTAAAGGCTCCCCTGTGGAGTTCACTTGTACCCAAAGCCTTCCTTTATGGGCACTTTTGGATGGGCGAAAGGGTCTTGTAAGGCGTTTTCTTTGGCCTGATTTTTCAGTCATCTCCGATGCCGGCTAGGGTTATATTTAGGCTTGCTGTGAAAGAGCGAATACGGAGGGTCCAGTTGCATGTGGGGCTGCCTAAAGGCTCCCCTGGGGAGTTCACTTGACCCCAAAGCCTTCCTCTGGGGGCACTTTTGGATGTGCGAAAGGGTCTTGTAAGGCGTTTTCTTTGGCCCGATTTTTCAGTCATCTCCGATGCCGGCTAGGGCTATATTTAGGCTTGCTGTGAAAGAGCGAATAAGGAGGGTCCAGTTGCATGTGGGGCTGCGTGAAGGCTCCCTGGGGAGTTCACTTGTACTCAAAGCCTTCCTCTGGGGGCACTTTTCGATGGGCGAATGGGGCTTGGAATGCGTTTTCTGGGGCCCGAGTTTTCAGTCGTCTCCCATGCCGGCTAGGGCTATGTTTATTGTTGCTCGGAAAGAGCGAACCCGGAGGGTCCAGTTGCATGTGGGGCTGCATAAAGGCTCCCCTGGGGAGTTCACTTGTACCCAAAGCCTTCCTCTAGGGGCACTTTTTGATGGGCGAAAGGGTCTTGTAAGGCGCTTTCTGGGGCCCGAGTTTTCAGTCGACTACCAGGCGCGCCAGGGCTATATTTAGGGTTGCTGTGAAAGAGCGAATACGGAGCGTCCAGTTGCATGTGGGGCTGCGTAAAGGCTCCCCTGGGGAGTTCACTTGTACCCAAAGCCTTCCTTTGGTGGCACATTTGGATGGGCGAAAGGGGCTTCGAATGAGTTTTCTGGGGCCCTATTTTTCAGTCATCTCCAATGCCGGCTAGGGCTATATTTAGGTTTGCTGTGAAAGAGCGAATAAGTAGGGTCCAGTTGCACGTGGGGCTGCATAAAGGCTCCCCTGGGGAGCTAAGTTGTACCCAAAGCCTTCCTTTGGGGACACTTTCGGATGGTCCAAAGGGAATCGCAATGCGTTTTCTGAGGCCCGCTTTTTCAGTCTTCTCGTATTGCGCTGAGGGTTATATTTAGTCTTGCAGTGAAAGAGTAAACCCGGAGGGTCCAGTTGCATGTGGGGCTGAATAAAGGCTCCCCTGGGGAGTTCACTTGTAAGTAAACCTTCCTTTGGGGGCACTTTTGGATGGTCGAAGGGGAATCGCAATGAATATTCTGAGGCCCACTTTTTCAGTCTTCTCCCATTGCGCCGAGTGCTATATTTAGGCTTGCGGTGAAAGAGCGAACCCGGAGGGTCCAGTTGCATGTGGGGCTGCATTAAAGATCCGCTGGGGAATTCAGATGTACCCAAAGCCTTCCTTTGGGGGCACTTTTTGATGGGCGAAAGGGTCTTGTAAGGCTATTTCTTTGGCCCGCTTTTTCAGTCTTCTCCCATTGCGCCAAGGGATATATTTAGGCTTGCGGTGAAAGAGTGAAAACGGAGGGTCCAGTTGCATGTGGGGCTGCATAAAGGCTCCCCTGGGGAGTTCACTTTTAACTAAACCTTCCTTTGTGGGCACTTTTGGATGGTCGAAGGGGAATCGCAATGCATATTATGAGGACCACTTTTTCAGTCTTCTCCCATTGCGCCGAGGGATATATTTAGGCTTGCGGTGAAAGAGTGAACCCGGAGGGTCCAGTTGCATGTGGGGCTGCGTAAAGGCTTCCCTGTGGAGTTCACTTGTACCCAAAGCCTTCCTTTGGGGGAACTTCTAGATGGGCGAAAGGGTCTTGTAAGGCATTTTCTGGGGTCCGAGTTTTCAGTCTTCTGCCATGCTGGCTAGGGTTATATTTATGGTTGCTCGGAAACAGCGAATAAGGAGCGTCCAGTTGCATGTGGGGCTGTGTAAAGGCTCCCCTGGGGAGTTCATTTGTACCCAATGCCTTTTTTTGGGGGCAATTTCAGATGGTCCAAGGGGAATCGCAATGCGTTTTATGAGGCCCGCTTTTTCAGTCTGCTCCCATTGCGCCGAGGGATATATTTAGGCTTGCGGTGAAAGAGCGAATAAGGATGGCCCAGTTGCATGTGGGGCTCCATAAATGCTCCCTTGGGAAGTTCAGTTGTACCCAAAGTCTTCCTTTGGGTGCACTTCTGGATGGGCGAATGGGCTTGAAACGCTTTTTCTATGGCCAGAGCTTTCAGTCTTCTGCCATGCTGGCTAGTGTTATATTTAGGGTTGCTCATAAATTGCAAACACGGAGGGTCCAGTTGCATGTGGGTATGCGTAAAGGCTCCCCTAGGGAGTTCACTTGTACCCAAAGCCTTTTGTTTGGTTTCACTTTTTAAGGGGCGAAAGGGGCTCGGAATGCGTTTTCTGGGGCCCGAGTTTTCAGTCGTCTGCCATGCGGGCTAGGGCTATATTTAGGGTTGCTGTGAAAGAGCGAATACGGAGGGTCCAGTTGCATGTGGGGCTGCCTAAAGGCTCCCCTGGGGAGTTCAGTTGTACCCAAAGCCTTCCTTTGGGGGCACAGTTGGATGGGCGAAAGGGGCTTCGAATGAGTTTTCTGTGGCCCGAGTTTTCAGTTTTCTGCCATGCTGGCTAGGGTTATATTTAGGGTTGCTGTGAAAGAGCGAACCCGGAGGGTCCAGTTGCATGTGGGGCTGCATAAAGGCTCCCCTGGGGAGTTCAGTTGTACTCAAAGCCTTCCTCTGGGGGCACTTTTGGATGGGCGAATGGGGATCGGAATGCGTTTTCTGGGGCCCGAGCTTTCAGTCTTCTCCAATGCCGGCTAGGGATATATTTAGTGTTGCTCGGAAAGAGCGAACCTGGAGGGTCCAGTTGCATGTGGGGCTGCGTAAAGGCTCCCCTGGGGAGTTCAGATGTACCCAAAGCCTTCCTTTGGGGGCACTTTTGGATGGGCGAATGGGGCTTGTAACGCGTTTTCGGGGGCCCGAATTTTCAGTCGACTGCCAGGCGGGTCAGGGCTATATGTAGGGTTGCTGTGAAAGAGCGAATACAGAGGGTCCAGTTGCATCTGGGGCTGCGTAAAGGCTCCCCTGGGGAGTTCACTTGTACCCAAAGCCTTTATCTGGGGGCACTTTTGGATGGGTGAATGGGGCACGGAATGCGTTACATGGGGCACGCTTTTTCAGTTGTCTACAATGCCGGCTAGGGCTATATTTAATGTTGCTCGGAAAGAGCGAACCCGGAGGGTCCAGTTGCTTGTGGGGCTGCATAAAGGCTCACATGGCGAGTTCACTTGTACTCAAAGCCTTCCTTTGGGGGCACTTTTGGATGGGCGAAAGGGTCTTGTAAGGCATTCTCTGGGGTCCGAGTTTTCAGTCTTCTGCCATGCTGGCTACGGTTATATTTATGGTTGCTCTGAAACAGCAAATACGGAGGGTCCAGTTGCATGTGGGGCTTCGTAAAGGCTCCCCTGGGGAGTTCACTTGTACTCAAAGCCTTCCTTTGGGGTCAATTTTGGATGGGCGAAATGGGCTTGGAATGAGTTTTCTGGGGCTCGAGTTTTCAGTCGTCTCCCATGCCGGCTAGGACTATGTTTAGTTTTTCTCGGAAAGAGTGAACCCGGAGGGTCCAGTTGCATGTGGGGCTGTATAAAAGCTCCCCTGGGGAGTTCACTTGTACCCAAAGCCTTCCTTTGGGGGCACTTTTGGATGGGCGAATGGGGCTTGGAATGAGTTTTCTGGGGCCCGAGTTTTCAGTCGTCTCCCATTCCGTCTCGGGCTATGTATATAGTTGCTCGGAAAGAGCGAACTCGGAGGGTCCAGTTGCATGTGGGGCTGCGTAAAGGCTCCGCTGGGGAGTTCACTTGTACCCAAAGCCTTCCTTTGGGGGCACTTTTGGATGGTCCAAGGGGAATCGCAAGGCGTTTTCTGAGGCACATTTTTCAGTCTTCTCCCATTGCGGCTAGGGATATATTTAGGCTTGCGTAGAAAGAGTGAACGCGGAGGGTCCAGTTGCATGTGGGGCTGCATAAAGGCTCCCTTGGGGAGTTCACGTGTACCCAAAGCCTTCCTCTGGGGGCACTTTTGGATGGGCGAAAGAGTCTCTTAAGGCGTTTTCTTTGACTCGATTTTTCAGTCATCTCCGATGCCGGCTAGTGCTATATTTAGGCTTGCTGTGAAAAAGCAAACCCAGAGGGTCCAGTTGCATGTAGGGCTTCATGAAGGCTCCCGTGGGGAGTTCACTTGTAAGTAAACCTTCCTTTGGGGGCACTTTTGGATGGTCGAAGGGGGATCGCAATTAATATTCTGAGGCCCACTTTTTCAGTCTTCTCCCATTGCGCCGAGGGCTATATTTAGGCTTGCGGTGAAAGAGTGAACCCGGAGGGTCCAGTTGCATGTGGGGCTGCATAAAGGCTCCCCTGGGGAGTTCACTTGTACCCAAAGCCTTCCTTTGGGGTCAATTTTGGATGGGCGAAAGGGGCTTGGAATGAGTTTTCTGGGTCCCGAGTTTTCAGTCGTCTCCCATGCCAGCTAGTGCTATGTTTAGTGTTTCTCGGAAAGAGTGAATACGGAGGGTCCAATTGCATGTGGGGCTGCATAAAAGCTCCCCTGGGGAATTCAGATGTACCCAAAGCCTTCCTTTGGGGGCACTTTTGGATGGGCGAAAGGGTCTTGTACGGCTTTTTCTTTGGCCCGCTTTTTCAGTCTTCTCCCATTGCGCCAAGTGATATATTTAGGCTTGCGGTGAAAGAGTGAAAACGGAGGGTCCAGTTGCATGTGGGGCTGCATAAAGGCTCCCCTGGGGAGTTCACTTTTAACTAAACCTTCCTTTGTGGGCACTTTTGGATGGTCGAAGGGGAATCGCAATGCATATTATGAGGACCACTTTTTCAGTCTTCTCCCATTGCGCCGAGGGCTATATTTAGGCTTGCGGTGAAAGAGTGAATAAGGAGCGTCCAGTTGCATGTGGGGCTGCATAAAGGCTCCCCTGGGGAGTTCACTTGTACCCAAAGCCTTCCTGTGAGGAATGTTTTAACAATTCCAATTCGTGTCCATAAATTCGTGTCCATAAAGAACAATTCTGTTTGAATCCTGTCTGCCTGGGCCCTGCACTGGCAGTTTAATTCTTGAACCACAGATGCAGTGTGTCCCAGTCTCCCCCTCATTCCAGTCAATTTATCAAGTCTTCAGAAAACACTCCTTAAATTTATGAACCTGTTTGCTTTTGTTATTCCTGACTTCTAGTTCTAACAGTTACAGCCTTTTTTCCTGTCTTCTTCGAGATTAACTTAACACTGCTATAGATGTGTCTGTGAATGGCTGGAGAAGAATGTTTTAATTACTCGTGAAGCGTCAAATAAGAAAGCTGTTTGTGTTTGATGTCTGGGAGTTTCAGAACAACTGATAACAACTAGTGACTGTTATGGGATACTATGAGGATCCTTGGTATCTGGCCAGGGGGGCCAAGAGATTAAGAGGAAGAAAAAAGAAGCTGAAGGACGGTTGGGAGACAAGACCTGTGGAGAGTGTACAGAGAGTGTTCCATAAACTTGGAATAGTGCCGAGTAAGTACAAAGGGTGAGAGGAAGACTACGAGCCTTCAGCATGAAAGACCCCTAGAGACCCCCAGAGGAGACTGATGCGCATGCTCCAGTAGGAGGGACTGGACCCTGGAAGCTAATTATAATAATCTATTTTTTTAGAAGTAGTAATGAATATGTATTAGTCTAGGTGTATAAAAATCAGCTGCTTGATGTAACTGGTGTGCGTCCTGGTGGAGCGGAGACTCCCGGTGCACCCAGCGCTGTTTGCTTACCTCTATTCCTTTATATTCTTCTAATAAATCCTATTTTTTTATTTTAATCCTAATTTGAATCCTGAGCCATTTATAACAATTTGGGGGCTCGTCCGGGATGGCTATAGTTCCTGAATTCTGATTTAATCTAGGAGTGGCGCCCCACCATTTGGTGGCTCCTGTTTGAGTCAGATCAGGACTAATGCCATCCTGAACCTGAATAAAGGTAAGCAAAGAATTTGATTTTTTTTTGAGCTCCCTTGTTGCCGGCTGTTTTTTGCCCGTAATTCTGCGCGCGAAGATCCGGACGAAGACGACAGGGTCGTTTGGATACCGTCTGGTTGGATTCCGGTGTCCGGAATCGAACCGGATGAAGACGACAGTCGTTTGGATACCGTCTGGTTCGATCCCAGACGAAGACAGCAGAGACGCTGGTGGATACCGTCCGATTGGAGTCTGGACGAAGACGACTGATTCGTAAGATACCGTCCGGTTGGGTAAGGGTACGGTTGCCAGTTTTTGTGTGTGTGAGTGTAACTGAGACTTCTAAAGTCAGTGTGGAGGTCTTTTTGTTTTCTCACTGGTTCTAATCTCCTGTCGGGGGGGCTAGACTGGTGAGAAGAGGGATACGTGGGTGGGTGATAGGTCCTAAACCCCCTGCAAGACACTCTCACTGGGCAACCAAGGGCTGTGGGAATTGCCACTAGTAAAATTCCTGGATGGGTCAGATAAAATCGAAGACCAAGGACCAGAAAGGGAGCAAATTACCAGATATATGACCAAAAAGTCCATTATGAATAATGATTAGAAATTGGAACAATAGGGGCCCCAGAAAATTAAAGAGTAAATTGAAAATGATTATTATATGATAGAATGACCAAAAGAACCCTTAAGACCCCCTGTATTTTGATCCACGGAGGACGGGGTCTGTCAGGCTTTGAACATTAATAGTAGAATACCCGTGGATCCAGAAAAGAGCAAGCTGAAACATTGGAATTAGAAATTAGAGAGCAATTGATTAAGAATGAATATGTGCTACTGTGCTGTGCTGCGCTTATACCACCAGATAACAGGAGCCTCTCGGACCCCGAGAACCAGATCAAAAACCTCATGGTTCAGAGTTTAACCAAGGTGTCTGAAATAAGGAGGAGTGTTCACAAAGGGACAGGTTATGCATATGTATAGGAATGTTTATGTATATGTAACTTTTTACTAAAGCAATTTGTCACGTTAGGCCTGCACGACTTTGGGGGGACTACCCGCCCCGTGCTGCACGGAACTGAGTAAACATACCTACTTTACAATCCTACTGATTGTGGAGTCAGCTTTCTGTGAGGCATTTTGGTGAGCCAGGCAGGAGACACTCTGCTCGGCTGCAGGATCAGCTGCAGCGTGGACGCCCCTAGGTGCACCCTGAGTGTTTTGCTCGGAGGGGACTCCACTCTCAGCTGCTCACCGCAGGAGCAGAGATCTCCTGAAACTGCAGACAAACGGTATGTTTTCAGCTGCTGGAGGGATACTAACTGGAGTGTTAATAATTGTGTGTGTTTTTATGTATGTATTTTGTGTTGAAAGTATTTGTGTAAATGTAAGGGTTTGAAACAAAGTGTTATAAGTCACTTCACGAAGAACACAGTCAGAGACAATACTTATTTGGTTGGTTATCATTCTAAATTATATTCCTGTGGTATGAATGAGATGTGCTGGAGGCCTCCGTGTGCGAGTGTGCTGTGTGAGTGAGACGCAGCGTTGCTGCAAAGCGAGTGCAGAGTTCCGATCCGTTGTTCTGTACTCTCCGCAAGGGGAGTGGGCAGAGACAAACGAAGTGCTTGACAGACTGAAAAGAAGTGCTGTTTTATCCAAGTTTTGAGTGGTGGTGCCTAATATATGGGCCCGGTGTATCTTGTGTATCTTGTGTATCCTATTTTTGCTCATAAATGTTTTGACTGTGACAAGAAAAAGGCAGGAGCATGACATGACATGCTTCCTGCAACATATGAGGCCCGCACAGGCCGAGACCTGGACTCGCTGAGACCTGAACAGGCCGAGAGACCGGAGCGGCACCGAGAGACCCGAGACACTACGGAGGGAACTACCGCTGGACGGAGAGAGTCCTGAGAGACGCTGCAGAGCCACGGACGGCTCTGAGAGACACAGAATAGACCTGACAGAAGCTGCAAAACGCGGGGAAATTAAAGTAATTGCGGTGCGACGCGGGACATCCGAGATCGAGTTGCTACGGGAGACCAGAGGCATCGGTGGACACCGGCAGCTGACCCTCACCGTGAGGCGAGTCGGCACAGAGCAGAGGGGCGGACATCAGGACCCTGCAGCCTGTCTGACATAACCATGGAGGCAGCGGCAGCAGCGGCTGTGCTGCTTCACTCTAGCATTCTTTTTATAAAAGGTTTATCTTGCAATGCAAAAAAGACTATTAGTCCCCAGATCGGTGTTATAACTATGTTTCTGGATAACATTCCGTGGGGTTGCCACATTCTATGGATTACTAGTGACAATTTAGCTCTATTGCGGGGCAGGAGTGCAGAGACGCAGATTACACTGCCAAATGACCACCGGCAGGCTCGTTCACAAACAGCTTCTAGGATTGCAGCTGGCACTGCCTGCAGCCGTATAGCAGACGTTACACTCTCTTTCCTAACTAGTAATCATGTGTCTCATCCATTTGTGGTGAATGGCCAGTGACAAAAAGAAAAGGGGGGAGACAAAGACAGAAACGGTACAAGGAGGATGCCACTGACACTAACAGCATGGGTAATAGGAGTAGTATAAATGACACAGGTGACGGTGCGGGGTGCTCTGCCTGCTGCTCGCCTTCGCCTGACTGTGCACTGCTGCCAACGGTGCTAGAGTAAAATGTGAAGACTGCTCAGATGGCAGTGATGAGAGTGCTTGTGTGAAGAAGATGTGTGCTGAATCTGACTTTGTGTGCAACACTGGTCAGTGTGTGCCAAACAGATGGAGATGGCAGTGTGATGGGGATCCAGAATGTGAAGATGGGTCTGACGAAAGTGCTGAGTTGTGTCATATGAGAGCATGCCAGGTAAATGAAATCAGCTGTGGTCCTCAGTTGACCCAGTGTAACCCAGTGTTGTGGAAATGTGATGGTGAAAAAGACTGTGACAGTGGAGAAGATGAAGAGAATTGTGCAATGTGACTTGTAGTGCAGCAGAGTCCACATGCAGTAGTGGGCAATGTATTTCCAAAAGCTTTGTCTGCAATGGTCAAGGTGACTGCTCTGACCACTCGGATGAATCTTTGGAGCAGTGTGGCTGCCAGCCTGCACCTCTGGTGAAGTGAGTTCTGTGAGTGAGGTGCAGTGCGGCTGAGGTGAATGTATCTACAAGAATTTCCTTTGGGGGAACTTCTGGATGGGCGAAAGGGTCTTGTAAGGCATTTTCTGGGGTCCGAGTTCTCAGTCTTCTGCCATGCTGGCTAGGGTAATATTTATGGTTGCTCGGAAACAGCGAATAAGGAGCGTCCAGTTGCATGTGGGGCAGGGTAAAGGCTCCCCTGGGGAGTTCACTTGTACTCAAAGCCTTCCTTTGGGGTCAATTTTGGATGGGCGAAATGGGCTTGGAATGAGTTTTCTGGGGCTCGAGTTTTCAGTCGTCTCCCATGCCGGCTAGGGCTATGTTTAGTGTTTCTCGGAAAGAGTGAACCCGGAGGGTCCAGTTGCATGTGGGGCTGCATAAAGGCTCCCCTTGGGAGTTCAGATGTACCCAAAACCTTCCTTTAAGGGCACTTTTGAATGGGCGAAAGGGTCTTCTAAGGCTTTTTCTTTGGCCCGATTTTTCAGTCATCTCCGATGCCGGCTAGGGCTATATTTAGGCTTACTGTGAAAGAGCGAATACGGAGGGTCCAGTTGCATGTGGGGCTGCATAAAGGCTCCCCTGGGGAATTCAGATGTACCCAAAGCCTTTCTCTGGGGGCACTTTTGGATGGGCGAATGGGGCTCAGAATGCGTTTTCCGGGGCCCGAGTTTTCAGTCGTCTCCCATGCCGGCTAGGGCTATATTTAGGGTTGCTGTGAAAGAGCGAATACGGACGGTCCAGTTGCATGTGGGGCTGCATAAAGGCTCCCCTGGGGAGTTCATTTGTACCCAATGCCTTCCTTTGGGGGCAATTTCAGATGGTCCAAGGGGAATCGCAATGCGTATTCTGAGGCCCACTTTTTCAGGATTCTCCCACTGCGCCGAGGGATATATTTAGTCTTGCGGTGAAAGAGTGAACGCAGAAGGTCCAGTTGCATGTGGGGCTGCATAAAGGCTCCCCTGGGGAGTTCACTTGTACTCAAAGCCTTCCTTTGGGGGCACTTTTGGATGGGCGAATGGGGCTTGAAACGCTTTTTCTATGGCCAGAGCTTTCAGTCTTCTGCCATGCTGGCTAGTGTTATATTTAGGGTTGCTGTGAAAGAGCAAATACGGAGGGTCCAGTTGCATGTGGGGCTGCGTAAAGGCTCCCCTGGGGAGTTCACTTGTACCCAAAGCCTTCCTTTGGGGGCACTTTTGGATGGGCAAAAGTGTCTTGTAAGGCGTTTTCTTTGGCCCGATTTTTCAGTCATCTCCAATGCCCGCTATGGCTATATATAGGCTTGCTGTGAAAGAGCGAATAAGGAAGGTCCAGTTGCATGTGGGGCTGCATAAAGGCTCCCCTGGGGAGTTCACTTGTACTCAAAGCCTTCCTGTGGGGGCACTTTTGGATGGGCGAAATGGTCTTGTAAGGCATTTTCTGGGGTCCGACTTTTCAGACTTCTGCCATGATGGCTAGGGTTATATTTAGTGTTGCTCGGAAACAGTGAATACGGAGGGTCCAATTGCATGTGGGGCTGCATAAAGGCTCCCCTGGGGAGTTCATTTGTACCCAATGCCTTCCTTTGGGGGCAATTTCAGATGGTCCAAGGGGAATCGCAATGCGTTTTCTGAGGCCCGCTTTTTCAGTCTTCTCCCATTGCGCCGAAGGATATATTTAGGCTTGCTGTGAAAGAGCGAATACGGAGGGTCCAGTTGCATGTGGGGCTGTATAAAGGCTCCCTTGGGAAGTTCAGTTGTACCCAAAGTCTTCCTTTGGGTGCACTTCTGGATGGGCGAATGGGCTTGAAACGCTTTTTCTATGGCCAGAGCTTTCAGTCTTCTGCCATGCTGGCTAGTGTTATATTTAGGGTTGCTCGTAAACAGCAAACACGGAGGGTCCAGTTGCATGTGGGGCTGCATAAAGCCTCCCCTGGGGAGTTCAGTTGTACCCAAAGCCTTCCTCTGGGGGCACTTTTGGATGGGCTAAAAGGTCTTGTAAGGTGTTTTCTTTGGCCCGATTTTTCAGTCATCTCCGATGCTGGCTAGGGTTATATTTAGGCTTGCTGTGAAAGAGCGAATAAGGAGGGTCCAGTTGCATGTGGGGCTGCATAAAGGCTCCCCTGGGGATTTCAGTTGTACCCAAAGCCTTCCTTTGGGGGCACTTTTGGATGGGCGAATGGGGCTTGTAAAGCATTTTCTGGGGCCCGAGTTTGCAGTCGTCTCCCATGCCGGCTAGGGCTATGTTTAGTGTTGCTCGGAAAGAGCGAACCCGGAGGGTCCAGTTGCATGTGGGGCTCCATAAAGGCTCCCCTGGGGAGTTCACTTGTACTCAAAGCCTTCCTCTGGGGGCACTTTTGGGTGGTCCAAGGGGAATCGCAATGCGTTTTCTGAGGCCCACTTTTTCAGTCTGCTCCCATTGCGCCGAGGCCTATATTTAGACTTGCGGTGAAAGAGTGAACACGGAGGGTCCAGTTGCATGTGGGGCTGCATAAAGGCTCCCCTGGGGAGTTCACTTGTACTCAAAGAGTTCGTCTGGGTGCACTTTTGGATGGGCGAAAGGGTCTTGTAAGGTGTTTTCTTTGACCCGATTTTTCAGTCATCTCCGATGCCGGCTAGGGATCTATTTAAGCTTGCTGTGAAAGAGCGAATACGGAGGGTCCAGTTGCATGTGGGGCTGCATAAAGGCTTCCCTGGGGAGTTCACTTGTACCCAAAGCCTTCCTTTGGGGGCACTTTTGGATGGGCGACAGGGGTTGTAACGCATTTTCTGGGGCCCGAATTTTCAGTCGTCTGCCAGGCGGGCCAGGGCTATATTTAGAGTTGCTGTGAAAGGGCGAATACGGAGGGTTCAGTTACATGTGGGGCTGTATAAAGGCTCCCCTGGGAAGTTCACTTGTACCCAAAGCCTTCCTCTGGGGGTACTTTTGGATGGACGAAAGGGTCTTGTAAGGCGTTTCCTTTGGCCCGATTTTTCAGTCATCTCTGATGGCGGCTAGGGATATATATAGGCTTGCTGTGAAAGAGTGAATAAGGAGGGTCCAGTTGCATGTGGGGCTGCATAAAGGCTCCCCTGGGGAGTTCACTTGTACTCAAAGCCTTCTTCCGGGGGCACTTTTGGATGGGCGAATGGGGTTCGGAATGCGTTTTCTGGGGCCCGACTTTTCAGTCGTCTCCAATGCCGGCTAGGGCTATATTTAGTGTTGCTCGGAAAGAGCAAACCCGGAGGGTCCAGTTGCATGTGGGGCTCCATAAAGGCTCCCCTGGGGAGTACAGATGTACAAAAAGCCTTCCTATGGGGGCACTTTTGGATGGTCCAAGGGGAATCGCAATGCGTTTTCTGAGGCCAGGCTTCTTCAGTCTTCTCACATTGCGCCGAGTGTTATATTTATGCTTACGGTGAAAGAGTGAATAAGGAGGGTCCAATTGCATATGGGGCTGCATAAAGGCTCCCCTGGGGAGTTCAGTTGTACCCAAAGTCTTCCTTTGGGTGCACTTCTGGATGGGCGAATGGGGCTTGAAATGCTTTTTCTGTGGCCAGAGCTTTCTGTCTTCTGCCATGCTGGCTAGTGTTATATTTAGGGTTGCTCGTAAACAGCAAACACGGAGGGTCCAGTTGCATGTGGGGCTGCGTAAAGGCTCCCCTGGGCAGATCACTTGTACCCAAAGCCTTCCTTTGGGGGCACTTTTGGATGGGCGAATGGGGCTTGTAACGCATTTTCTGGGGCCCGAATTTTCAGTCGACAGCCAGGCAGGCCAGGGTTATATTTAGGGTTGCTGTGAAAGAGCGAATACGGAGGGTCCAGTTGCATGTGGGGCTGCATAAAGGCTCCCCTGGGGAGTTCACTTGTACTCAAAGCCTTCTTCCGGGGGCACTTTTGGATGGGCGAAAGGGGCTCGGAATGAGTTTTCTGGGGCCCGAGTTTTCAGTAGTCTCCAATGCCAGCTAGGGCTATATTTAGTGTTGCTCGGAAACAGCGAACCCGGAGGGTCCAGTTGCATGTGGGGCTGCGTAAAGGCTCCCCTGGAGAGTTCATTTGTACTCAAAGCCTTCCTTTGGGGTCACTTTTGGATGGGCGAAAGTGGCTTGGAATGAGTTTTCTGGGGCCTGAGTTTTCAGTCGTCTCCTATGACGGCTAGGGCTATATATAGTGTTGCTCGGAAAGAGCAAACCCGGAGGGTCCAGTTGCATGTGGGGCTGCGGAAAGGCTCCCCTGGGGAGTTCAGTTGTACCCAAAGCCTTCCTTTGGGGGCACTTTTGAATGGGCGAAAGGGTCTTGTAAGGCATTTTCTGGGGTCTGACATTTCAGACTTCTGCCATGCTGGCTAGGGTTATATTTATGGTTTCTCGGAAACAGTGAATATGGAGCGTCCAGTTGCATGTGGGGCTGCATAAAGGCTCCCCTGGGGAGTTCATTTGTACTCAAAGCCTTCCTCTGGGAGCACTTTTGGATGGGCGAAAGGGTCTTGTAAGGCATTTTCTGGGGTCCGACTTTTCAGTCTTCTGCCATGCGGGCTAGGGTTATATTTAGGGTTTCTCGGAAACAGTGAATACGGAAGGTCCAGTTGCATGTGGGGCTGCAGAAAGGCTCCCCTGGGGAGTTCACTTGTACTCAAAGAGTTCGTCTGGGGGCACTTTTGGATGAGCGAAAGGGTCTTGTAAGGTGTTTTCTTTGGCCCGATTTTTCAGTCATCTCCAATGCCCGCTATGGCTATATATAGGCTTGCTGTGAAAGAGCGAATAAGGAAGGTCCAGCTGCATGTGGGGCTGCATAAAGGCTCCCCTGGGGAGTTCACTTGTACTCAAAGAGTTCGTCTGGGTGCACTTTTGGATGGGCGAAAGGGTCTTGTAAGGCATTTTCTGGGGTCCGTCTTTTCAGTCTTCTGCCATGATGGCGAGGGTTATATTTAGTGTTGCTCGGAAACAGTTAATACGGAGGGTCCAGTTGCATGTGGGGCTGCATAAAGGCTCCCCTGGGGAGTTCACTTGTACTCACAGCTTTCCTTTGGGGGCACTTTTGAATGGGCGAAAGGTCTTGTAATGCATTTTCTGGGGTCCGAGTTTTCAGTCTTCTGCCACGCTGCCTAGGGTTATATTTATGGTTGCTCGGAAACAGCGAATAAGGAGGGTCCAGTTCCACGTGGGGCTGCGTAAAGGTTCCCCTGGGGAGTTCACTTGTACCCAAAGCCTTCGTTTGTGGGCACTTTTCGATGGGCGAATGGGGCTTGTAACGCGTTTTCTTTGGCCCGATTTTTCAGTCGTCTCCAATGCCGGCTAGGGCTATATTTAGCGTTGCTCGGAAACAGCGAACCCGGAGGGTCCAGTTGCATGTGGGGCTCCATAAAGGCTCCCCTGGGGAGTTCACTTGTACTCAAAGCCTTCCTCTGGGGGCACTTTTGGGTGGTCCAAGGGGAATCGCAATGCGTTTTCTGAGGCCCACTTTTTCAGTCTGCTCCCATTGCGCCGAGGTCTATATTTAGACTTGCGGTGAAAGAGTGAACACGGAGGGTCCAGTTGCATGTGGGGCTGCATAAAGGCTCCCCTGGGGAGTTCACTTGTACTCAAAGAGTTCGTCTGGGTGCACTTTTGGATGGGCGAAAGGGTCTTGTAAGGTGTTTTCTTTGACCCGATTTTTCAGTCATCTCCGATGCCGGCTAGGGATCTATTTAAGCTTGCTGTGAAAGAGCGAATACGGAGGGTCCAGTTGCATGTGGGGCTGCATAAAGGCTTCCCTGGGGAGTTCACTTGTACCCAAAGCCTTCCTTTGGGGGCACTTTTGGATGGGCGACAGGGGTTGTAACGCATTTTCTGGGGCCCGAATTTTCAGTCGTCTGCCAGGCGGGCCAGGGCTATATTTAGAGTTGCTGTGAAAGGGCGAATACGGAGGGTTCAGTTACATGTGGGGCTGTATAAAGGCTCCCCTGGGAAGTTCACTTGTACCCAAAGCCTTCCTCTGGGGGTACTTTTGGATGGACGAAAGGGTCTTGTAAGGCGTTTCCTTTGGCCTGATTTTTCAGTCATCTCTGATGGCGGCTAGGGATATATTTAGGCTTGCTGTGAAAGAGTGAATAAGGAGGGTCCAGTTGCATGTGGGGCTGCATAAAGGCTCCCCTGGGGAGTTCACTTGTACTCAAAGCCTTCTTCCGGGGGCACTTTTGGATGGGCGAATGGGGTTCGGAATGCGTTTTCTGGGGCCCGACTTTTCAGTCGTCTCCAATGCCGGCTAGGGCTATATTTAGTGTTGCTCGGAAAGAGCAAACCCGGAGGGTCCAGTTGCATGTGGGGCTCCATAAAGGCTCCCCTGGGGAGTACAGATGTACAAAAAGCCTTCCTATGGGGGCACTTTTGGATGGTCCAAGGGGAATCGCAATGCGTTTTCTGAGGCCAGGCTTCTTCAGTCTTCTCACATTGCGCCGAGTGTTATATTTATGCTTACGGTGAAAGAGTGAATAAGGAGGGTCCAATTGCATATGGGGCTGCATAAAGGCTCCCCTGGGGAGTTCAGTTGTACCCAAAGTCTTCCTTTGGGTGCACTTCTGGATGGGCGAATGGGGCTTGAAATGCTTTTTCTGTGGCCAGAGCTTTCTGTCTTCTGCCATGCTGGCTAGTGTTATATTTAGGGTTGCTCGTAAACAGCAAACACGGAGGGTCCAGTTGCATGTGGGGCTGCGTAAAGGCTCCCCTGGGCAGATCACTTGTACCCAAAGCCTTCCTTTGGGGGCACTTTTGGATGGGCGAATGGGGCTTGTAACGCATTTTCTGGGGCCCGAATTTTCAGTCGACAGCCAGGCAGGCCAGGGTTATATTTAGGGTTGCTGTGAAAGAGCGAATACGGAGGGTCCAGTTGCATGTGGGGCTGCATAAAGGCTCCCCTGGGGAGTTCACTTGTACTCAAAGCCTTCTTCCGGGGGCACTTTTGGATGGGCGAAAGGGGCTCGGAATGAGTTTTCTGGGGCCCGAGTTTTCAGTAGTCTCCAATGCCAGCTAGGGCTATATTTAGTGTTGCTCGGAAACAGCGAACCCGGAGGGTCCAGTTGCATGTGGGGCTGCGTAAAGGCTCCCCTGGAGAGTTCATTTGTACTCAAAGCCTTCCTTTGGGGTCACTTTTGGATGGGCGAAAGTGGCTTGGAATGAGTTTTCTGGGGCCTGAGTTTTCAGTCGTCTCCTATGACGGCTAGGGCTATATATAGTGTTGCTCGGAAAGAGCAAACCCGGAGGGTCCAGTTGCATGTGGGGCTGCGGAAAGGCTCCCCTGGGGAGTTCAGTTGTACCCAAAGCCTTCCTTTGGGGGCACTTTTGAATGGGCGAAAGGGTCTTGTAAGGCATTTTCTGGGGTCTGACATTTCAGACTTCTGCCATGCTGGCTAGGGTTATATTTATGGTTTCTCGGAAACAGTGAATATGGAGCGTCCAGTTGCATGTGGGGCTGCATAAAGGCTCCCCTGGGGAGTTCATTTGTACTCAAAGCCTTCCTCTGGGAGCACTTTTGGATGGGCGAAAGGGTCTTGTAAGGCATTTTCTGGGGTCCGACTTTTCAGTCTTCTGCCATGCGGGCTAGGGTTATATTTAGGGTTTCTCGGAAACAGTGAATACGGAAGGTCCAGTTGCATGTGGGGCTGCAGAAAGGCTCCCCTGGGGAGTTCACTTGTACTCAAAGAGTTCGTCTGGGGGCACTTTTGGATGAGCGAAAGGGTCTTGTAAGGTGTTTTCTTTGGCCCGATTTTTCAGTCATCTCCAATGCCCGCTATGGCTATATATAGGCTTGCTGTGAAAGAGCGAATAAGGAAGGTCCAGCTGCATGTGGGGCTGCATAAAGGCTCCCCTGGGGAGTTCACTTGTACTCAAAGCCTTCCTCTGGGGGCACTTTTGGATGGGCGAAAGGGGCTCGCAACGCGTTTTCTCGGGCTTGGTTTTTCAGTCTTCTTCCACGCCGGCTAGGGCTATATTTAGGCTTGCTGTGAAAGAGTCAACACGGAGGGTCCAGTTGCATGTGGGGCTGCATAAAGGCTCCCCTGGGGAGTTCAGTGTTACCCAAAGCCTTCCTCTGGGGGCACTTTTAGATGGGCGAATTAGGCTTTTAACAGTTTTTCTGTGGCCCGAGTTTTCAGTTTTCTGCCATGCTGGCTAGGGTTATATTTAGGGTTGCTTGTAAACAGCGAACACGGGGGGTCCAGTTGCGTATGGGCCTGCATACAGGCTCCCCTGGGGAGTTCAGTTGTACCCAAAGCCTTCCGTTGGGGGCACTTTTGGATGGGCGAATGGGGCTTGTAGCACGTTTTCTGGGGCCCGATTTTTCAGTCGTCTGCCATGGGGGCCAGGGTTATATTTAGGGTTGCTGTAAAAGAGCGAATACGGAGGGTCCAGTTGAATGTGGGGCTGCATAAAGTCTCCCCTGGGGAGTTCACTTGTACGCAAAGCCTTCCTTTGGGGGCACTTCTCGATGGGCGAAATGGGCTTGAAACGCTTTTTCTGTGTCCCGAGTTTTCAGTCTTCTGCGATGCTGGCTAGTGTTATATTTTGGGTTGCTGTTAAGAGCGAACACGGAGGGTCCAGTTGCATGTGGGGCTGTGTAAAGGCTCCCCTGGGGAGTTCAGATGTACCCAAAGCCTTCCTATGGGGGCACTTTTGGATGGGCGAATGGGGCTCGTAACACATTTTCTGTGGCCCGAGCTTTCAGTCGACTGCTAGGCGTGCTAGGGCTATATTTAGGGTTGCTGTGTAAGAGCAAATACGGAGGGTCCAGTTGCATGTGGGGCTGCGTTAAGGCTCCCCTGGGGAGTTCAGTTGTACCCAAAGCCTTCCTTAGGGGGCACTATTGGATGGTCCAAGGGGAATCGCAATGCGTTTTCTTAGGCCCGCTTTTTCAGTCTTCTCCCATTGCGCCGAGGGCTATATTTAGGGTTGCTGTGAAAGAGTGAACCCGGAGGGTCCAGTTGCATGTGGGCCTGCATAAAGGCTCCCCTGGGGAGTTCAGCTGTACCCAAAGCCTTCCTTTGGGGGCACTTTTGGATGGTCGAATGGGGCTTGTAGCACGTTTTCTGGGGCCCGATTTTTCAGTCGTCTGCCATGCGGGCCAGGGTTATATTTAGGGTTGCTGTGAAAGAGCGAATACGGAGGGTTCAGTTACATGTGGGGCTGCATAAAGGCTCCCCTGGGGAGTTCACTTGTACCCAAAGCCTTCCTTTGGGGGCACTTCTCGATGGGCCAAAGGGGCTTGAAACGCTTTTTCTGTGGCCCGAGTTTTCAGTCTTCTGCGATGCTGGCTAGGGTTATATTTAGGGTTGCTGTAAAAAGCGAACACGGAGGGTCCAGTTGCATGTGGGGCTGTGTAAAGGCTCCCCTGGGGAGTTCAGATGTACCCAACGCCTTCCTTTGGGGGCACTTTTGGATGGGCGAATGGGGCTCGTAACACATTTTCTGTGGCCCGAGCTTTCAGTCGACTGCCAGGCGTGCTAGGGCTATATTTAGGCTTGCGGTGAAAGAGTGAACCCGGAGGGTCCAGTTGCATGTGGGGCTGCATAAAGGCTCCCCTGGGGAGTTCAGTTGTACCCAAAGCCTTCCTCTGGGGGCACTTTTGGATGGGCGAATTAGGCTTTTAACGCATTTTCTGGGGCCCGAGTTTTCAGTCGACTGCCAGGCAGGCCAGGGCTATATTTAGGGTTGCTGTGAAAGTGCAAATACGGAGGGTCCAGTTGCATGTGGGGTTGCGTTAAGGCTCCCCTGGGGAGTTCAGTTGTACCCAAAGCCTTCCTTTGGGGGCACTTTTGGATGGGTGAATGGGGCTTGAAACGCATTTTCTGGAGCCCGAGTTTTCAGTCTTCTGCCATAGTGGCTAGGGGTATATTTAGGGTTGCTCGTAAACAGTGAACAAGGAGGGTCCAGTTGCATGTGGGGCTGCCTAAAGGCTCCCCTGGGGAGTTCAGTTGTACCCAAAGCCTTCCTCTGGGGGCACTTTTGGATGGGCGAATTAGGCTTTTAACGCATTTTCTGGGGCCCGAGTTTTCAGTCGACTGCCAGGCGGGCCAGGGCTATATTTAGGGTTGCTGTGAAAGAGTGAACCCGGAGGGTCCAGTTGCATGTGGGGCTGCATAAAGGCTACCCTGGGGAGTTCAGTTGTACCCAAAGCCTTCCTTTGGGGGCACTTCTGGATGGATGAATGGGGCTTGAAACGCTTTTTCTGTGGCCCGAGTTTTCAGTTTTCTGCCATGCTGGCTAGTGTTATATTTAGGGTTGCTTGTAAACAGCGAACACGGGGGGTCCAGTTGCGTATGGGCCTGCATAAAGGCTCCCCTGGGGAGTTCAGTTGTACCCAAAGCCTTCCTTTGGGGGCACTTTTGGATGGTCGAATGGGGCTTGTAGCACGTTTTGTGGGGCCCGATTTTTCAGTCGTCTGCCATGCTGGCCAGGGTTATATTTAGGGTTGCTGTGAAAGAGCGAATACTGAGGATCCAGTTGCATGTGGGGCTGCATAAAGGCTCCCCTGGGGAGTTCACTTGTACCCAAAGCCTTCCTTTGGGGGCACTTCTGGATGGGCAAAAGGGGCTTGAAACGCTTTTTCTGTGGCCCGAGTTTTCAGTTTTCTGCCATGCTGGCTAGGGTTATATTTAGGGTTGCTGTAAAGAGCGAACACGGAGGGTCCAGTTGCATGTGGGGCTGTGTAAAGGCTCCCCTGGGGAGTTCAGATGTACCCAACGCCTTCCTTTGGGGGCACTTTTGGATGGGCGAATGGGGCTCGTAACACATTTTCTGTGGCCCGAGCTTTCAGTCGACTGCCAGGTGTGCTAGGGCTATATTTAGGCTTGCGGTGAAAGAGTGAACCCGGAGGGTCCAGTTGCATGTGGGGCTGCGTTAAGGCTCCCCTGGGGAGTTCAGTTGTACCCAAAGCCTTCCTTAGGGGGCACTTTTGGATGGTCCAAGGGGAATCGCAATGCGTTTTCTTAGGCCCCGCTTTTTCAGTCTTCTCCCATTGCGCCGAGGGCTATATTTAGGGTTGCTGTGAAAGAGTGAACCCGGAGGGTCCAGTTGCATGTGGGCCTGCATAAAGGCTCCCCTGGGGAGTTCAGCTGTACCCAAAGCCTTCCTTTGGGGGCACTTTTGGATGGTCGAATGGGGCTTGTAGCACGTTTTTTGGGGCCCGATTTTTCAGTCGTCTGCCATGCGGGCCAGGGTTATATTTAGGGTTGCTGTGAAAGAGCGAATACGGAGGGTCCAGTTGGATGTGGGGCTGCGTAAAGGCTCCCCTGGGGAGTTCACTTGTACCCAAAGCCTTCCTTTGGGGGCACTTCTCGATGGGCGAAAGGGGCTTGAAACGCTTTTTCTGTGGCCCGAGTTTTCAGTCTTCTGCGATGCTGGCTAGGGTTATATTTAGGGTTGCTGTAAAAAGCGAACACGGAGGGTCCAGTTGCATGTGGGGCTGTGTAAAGGCTCCCCTGGGGAGTTCAGATGTACCCAACGCCTTCCTTTGGGGGCACTTTTGGATGGGCGAATGGGGCTCGTAACACATTTTCTGTGGCCCGAGCTTTCAGTCGACTGCCAGGCGTGCTAGGGCTATATTTAGGCTTGCGGTGAAAGAGTGAACCCGGAGGGTCCAGTTGCATGTGGGGCTGCATAAAGGCTCCCCTGGGGAGTTCAGTTGTACCCAAAGCCTTCCTCTGGGGGCACTTTTGGATGGGCGAATTAGGCTTTTAACGCATTTTCTGGGGCCCGAGTTTTCAGTCGACTGCCAGGCGGGCCAGGGCTATATTTAGGGTTGCTGTGAAAGTGCAAATACGGAGGGTCCAGTTGCATGTGGGGTTGCGTTAAGGCTCCCCTGGGGAGTTCAGTTGTACCCAAAGCCTTCCTTTGGGGGCACGTCTGGATGGGTGAATGGGGTTTGTAACGCATTTTCTGGAGCCCGAGTTTTCAGTCTTCTGCCATAGTGGCTAGGGGTATATTTAGGGTTGCTCGTAAACAGTGAACAAGGAGGGTCCAGTTGCATGTGGGGCTGCGTAAAGGCTCCCCTGGGGAGTTCAGTTGTACCCAAAGCCTTCCTCTGGGGGCACTTTTAGATGGGCGAATTAGGCTTTTAACGCATTTTCTGGGGCCCGAGTTTTCAGTCGACTGCCAGGCGGGCCAGGGCTATATTTAGGGTTGCTGTGAAAGAGTGAACCCGGAGGGTCCAGTTGCATGTGGGGCTGCATAAAGGCTACCCTGGGGAGTTCAGTTGTACCCAAAGCCTTCCTTTGGGGGCACTTCTGGATGGATGAATGGGGCTTGAAACGCTTTTTCTGTGGCCCGAGTTTTCAGTTTTCTGCCATGCTGGCTAGTGTTATATTTAGGGTTGCTTGTAAACAGCGAACACGGGGGGTCCAGTTGCGTATGGGCCTGCATAAAGGCTCCCCTGGGGAGTTCAGTTGTACCCAAAGCCTTCCTTTGGGGGCACTTTTGGATGGTCGAATGGGGCTTGTAGCACGTTTTGTGGGGCCCGATTTTTCAGTCGTCTGCCATGCGGGCCAGGGTTATATTTAGGGTTGCTGTGAAAGAGCGAATACGGAGGGTCCAGTTGCATGTGGGGCTGCATAAAGGCTCCCCTGGGGAGTTCACTTGTACCCAAAGCCTTCCTTTGGGGGCACTTCTGGATGGGCAAAAGGGGCTTGAAACGCTTTTTCTGTGGCCCGAGTTTTCAGTCTTCTGCCATGCTTACTAGGGTTATATTTAGGGTTGCTGTAAAGAGCGAACACGGAGGGTCCAGTTGCATGTAAGGCTGTGTAAAGGCTCCCCTCGGGAGTTCAGATGTACCCAAAGCCTTCCTTTGGGGGCACTTCTGGATGGTCGAATGGGGCTCGTAACACATTTTCTGTAGCCTGAGTTTTCAGTCGACTGCCACGCGTGCTAGGGCTATATTTAAGCTTGCGGTGAAAGAGTGAACCCGGAGGGTCCAGTTGCATGTGGGGCTGCATAAAGGCTCCCCTGGGGAGTTCAGTTGTACCCAAAGCCTTCCTTTGGGGGCACTTCTGGATGGGCAAATTAGGCTTTTAACAGTTTTTCTGGGGCCCGAGTTTTCAGTCGACTGCCAGGCGGGCCAGGGCTATATTTAGGGTTGCTGTGAAAGAGCGAATACGGAGGGTCCAGTTGCATGTGGGGCTGCGTAAAGGCTCCCCTGGGGAGTTCTGTTGTACCCAAAGCCTTCCTTTGGGGGCACTTTTGGATGGTCCAAGGGGAATCGCAATGCGTTTTCTTAGGCCCGCATTTCTGTCTTCTCCCATTGCGCCGAGGGCTATATTTAGGCTTGCGGTGAAAGAGTGAACCCGGAGGGTCCAGTTGCATGTGGGGCTGCATAAAGGCTCCCCTGGGGAGTTCACTTGTACCCAAAGCCTTCCTTTGGGGGCACTTCTGGATGGGTAAATGGTGCTTAAAACGCATTTTCTGGAGCCCGAGTTTTCAGTCTTCTGCCATGGTGGCTAGGGGTATATTTAGGGTTGCTCGTAAACAGTGAACAAGGAGGGTCCAGTTGCATGTGGGGCTGCGTAAAGGCTCCCCTGGGGAGTTCACTTGTACCCAAAGCCTTCCTTTGGGGGCACATCTGGATGGGTGAATGGGGCTTGAAACGCATTTTCTGGAGCCCGTGTTTTCAGTCTTCTGCCATGGTGGCTAGGGGTATATTTAGGGTTGCTGTAAAAGAGCGAATGCGGAGGGTCCAGTTGCATGTGGGGCTGCATAAAGGCTCCCCTGGGGAGTTCACTTGTACCCAATGCCTTCCTTTGGGGGCACTTCTGGATGGGTGAATGGGGCTTGAAACGCTTTTTCTGTGGCCCGAGTTTTCAGTTTTCCGCCATGGTGGCTAGTGTTATATTTAGGGTTGCTTGTAAAGAGCGAACACGGGGGGTCCAGTTGCGTATGGGCCTGCATAAAGGCTCCCCTGGGGAGTTCACTTGTACCCAAAGCCTTCCTTTGGGGGCACTTTTGGATGGTCGAATGGGGCTTGTAGCACGTTTTCTGGGGCCCGATTTTTCAGTCGTCTGCCATGCGGGCCAGGGTTATATTTAGGGTTGCTGTGAAAGAGCGAATACTGAGGATCCAGTTGCATGTGGGGCTGCGTAAAGGCTCCCCTGGGGAGTTCAGATGTACCCAAAGCCTTCCTCTGGGGGCACTTTTGGATGGGCGAATGGGGTTTGTAACGCTTTTTCTGTGGCCCGAGTTTTCAGTCTTCTGCGATGCTGGCTAGGGTTATACTTAGGGTTGCTGTAAAGAGCGAACACGGAGGGTCCAGTTGCATGTGGGGCTGTGTAAAGGCTCCCCTGGGGAGTTCAGATGTACCCAAAGCCTTCCTTTGGGGGAACTTCTGGATGGGCGAATGGGACTCGTAACACATTTTCTGTGGCCCGAGCTCTCAGTCGACTGCCAGGCGTGCTAGGGCTATATTTAGGCTTGCGGTGAAAGAGTGAACCCGGAGGGTCCAGTTGCATGTGGGGCTGCATAAAGGCTCCCCTGGGGAGTTCAGTTGTACCCAAAGCCTTCCTTTGGGGGCACTTCTGGATGGGCGAAAGGGGCTTGAAACGCTTTTTCTGTGGCCCTGATTTTCAGTCTTCTGCCATGCTGGCTAGGGTTATATTTAGGGTTGCTGTAAAGAGCGAACACGGAGGGTCCAGTTGCATGTGGGGCTGCGTAAAGGCTCCCCTGGGGAATTCAGATGTACCCAAAGCCTTCCTTTGGGGGCACTTTTGGATGGGCGAATGGGGCTCGTAACACATTTTCTGTGGCCCGAGCTTTCAGTCGACTGCCAGGCGTGCTAGGGCTATATTTAGGCTTGCGGTGAAAGAGTGAACCCGGAGGGTCCAGTTGCATGTGGGGCTGCATAAAGGCTCCCCTGGGGAGTTCAGTAGTACCCAAAGCCTTCCTCTGGGGGCACTTTTGGATGGGCGAATTAGGCTTTTAACAGTTTTTCTGGGGCCCGAGTTTTCAGTCGACTGCCAGGCGGGCCAGGGCTATATTTAGGGTTGCTGTGAAAGAGCGAATACGGAGGGTCCAGTTGCATGTGGGGCTGCGTTAAGGCTCCCCTGGGGAGTTCAGTTGTACCCAAAGCCTTCCTTTGGGGGCACTTTGGGATGGTCCAAGGGGAATCGAAATGCGTTTTCTAAGGCCCGCATTTCTGTCTTCTCCCATTGCGCCGAGGGCTATATTTAGGCTTGCGGTGAAAGAACGAACCCGGAGGGTCCAGTTGCATGTGGGGCTGCATAAAGGCTCCCCTGGGGATTTCAGCTGTACCCAAAGCCTTCCTTTGGGGGCACTTCTGGATGTGTGAATGGGGCTTGAAACGCATTTTCTGGAGCCCGAGTTTTCAGTCTTCTGCCATGGTGGCTAGGGGTATATTTAGGGTTGCTGTAAAAGAGCGAATGCGGAGGGTCCAGTTGCATGTGGGGCTGCATAAAGGCTCCCCTGGGGAGTTCAGATGTACCCAAAGCCTTCCGTTGGGGGCACTTCTGGATGGTCCAAGGGGAATCGCAATGCGTTTTCTGAGGCCCCCTTTTTCAGTCTTCTCCCATTGCGCCTAGGGATATATTTAGGCTTGCGGTGAAAGAGTGAACGTGGAGGGTCCAGTTGCATGTGGGGCTGCATAAAGGCTGCCCTGGGGAGTTCAGTTGTACCCAAAGCCTTCCTTTGGGGGCACTTCTGGATGGGTGAATGGGGCTTTAAACGCTTTTTCTGTGGCCCGAGTTTTCAGTTTTCTGCCATGCTGGCTAGTGTTATATTTAGGGTTGCTTGTAAAGAGCGAACACGGGGGGTCCAGTTGCGTATAGGCCTGCATAAAGGCTCCCCTGGGGAGTTCACTTGTACCCAAAGCCTTCCTTTGGGGGCACTTTTGGATGGTCGAATGGGGCTTGTAGCACGTTTTCTGGGGCCCGATTTTTCAGTCGTCTGCCATGCGGGCCAGGGTTATATTTAGGGTTGCTGTGAAAGAGCGAATACGGAGGATCCAGTTGCATGTGGGGCTGCGTAAAGGCTCCCCTGGGGAGTTCAGATGTACCCAAAGCCTTCCTCTGGGGGCACTTTTGGATGGGCGAATGGGGTTTGTAACGCTTTTTCTGTGGCCCGAGTTTTCAGTCTTCTGCCATGCTGGCTAGTGTTATATTTAGGGTTGCTGTAAAGAGCGAACACGGAGGGTCCAGTTGCATGTGGTGCTGCGTAAAGGCTCCCCTGGGGAGTTCAGATGTACCCAAAGCCTTCCTTTGGGGGCACTTTTGGATGGGCGAATGGGGCTCGTAACACATTTTCTGTGGCCCGAGCTCTCAGTTTACTGCCAGGCGTGCTAGGGCTATATATAGGCTTGCGGTGAAAGAGTGAACCCGGAGGGTCCAGTTGCATGTGGGGCTGCATAAAGGCTCCCCTGGGGAGTTCAGTTGTACCCAAAGCCTTCCTTTGGGGGCACTTCTGGATGGGTGAATGGGGCTTGAAACGCATTTTCTGGAGCCCGAGTTTTCAGCATTCTGCCATGGTGGCTAGTGGTATATTTAGGGTTGCTCGTAAACAGTGAACAAGGAGGGTCCAGTTGCATGTGGGGCTGCGTAAAGGCTCCCCTGGGGAGTTCACTTGTACCCAAAGCCTTCCTCTGGGGGCACTTTTGGATGGGCGAATTAGGCTTTTAACGCATTTTCTGGGGCCCGAGTTTTCAGTCGACTGCCAGGCGGGCCAGGGCTATATTTAGGGTTGCTGTGAAAGAGCGAATACGGAGGGTCCAGTTGCATGTGGGGCTGCATAAAGGCTCCCCTGGGGAGTTCAGATGTACCCAAAGCCTTCCTTTGGGGGCACTTTTGGATGGGCGAATTAGGCTTTTAACGCATTTTCTGGGGCCCGAGTTTTCAGTTTTCTGCCATGCTGGCTAGTGTTATATTTAGGGTTGCTTGTAAACAGCGAACACGGGGGGTCCAGTTGCGTATGGGCCTGCATAAAGGCTCCCCTGGGGAGTTCAGATGTACCCAAAGCCTTCCTTTGGGGGCTCTTTTGGATGGTCGAATGGGGCTTGTAGCACGTTTTCTGTGGCCCGAGTTTTCAGTCGTCTGCTATGCTGGCTAGGGTTATATTTAGGGTTGCTGTAAACAGCGAACACGGGGGGTCCAGTTGCGTATGGGCCTGCATAAAGGCTCCCCTGGGGAGTTCACTTGTACCCAAAGCCTTCCTTTGGGGGCACTTCTGGATGGACGAATGGGGCTCGTAACACATTTTCTGTGGCCCGAGCTTTCAGTCGACTGCCAGCCTTGCTCGGGATATATTTAGGCTTGCGGTGAAAGAGTGAACCCGGAGGGTCCAGTTGCATGTGGGGCTGCATAAAGGCTCCCCTGGGGAGTTCACTTGTACCCAAAGCCTTCCTTTGGGGGCACTTCTGGATGGGCGAAAGGGGCTTGAAACGCATTTTCTGTGGCCCGAGTTTTCAGTTTTCTGCCATGCTGACTAGTGTTATATTTAGGGTTGCTTGTAAACAGCGAACACGGGGGGTCCAGTTGCGTATGGGCCTGCATAAAGGCTCCCCTGGGGAATTCAGTTGTACCCAAAGCCTTCCTTTGGGGGCACTTTTGGATGGTCAAATGGGGCTTGTAGCACGTTTTCTGTGGCCCGATTTTTCAGTCGTCTGCCATGCGGGCCAGGGTTATATTTAGGGTTGCTGTGAAAGAGCGAATACGGAGGGTCCAGTTGAATGTGGGGCTGCATAAAGGCTCCCCTGGGGAGTTCACTTGTACCCAAAGCCTTCCTCTGGGGGCACTTTTGGATGGGCGAATTAGGCTTTTAATGCATTTTCTGGGGCCCGAGTTTTCAGTCTTCTGCCATGGTGGCTAGGGGTATATTTAGGGTTGCTCGTAAACAGTGAACAAGGAGGGTCCTGTTGCATGTGGGGCTGCGTTAAGGCTCCCCTGGGGAGTTCAGTTGTACCCAAAGCCTTCTTTTGGGGGCACTTTTGGATCGTCCAAGGGGAATCGCAATGCGTTTTCTGAGGCCCGCTTTTTCAGTCTTCTCCCATTGCGCCGAGGGCTATATATAGGCTTGCGGTGAAAGAGTGAACCCAGAGGGTCCAGTTGCATGTGGGGCTGCATAAAGGCTCCCCTGGGGAGTTCAGTTGTACCCAAAGCCTTCCTTTGGGGGCACTTCTGGATGGGTGAATGGGGCTTGAAACGCATTTTCTGGAGCCCGAGTTTTCAGTCTTCTGCCATGGTGGCTAGGGGTATATTTAGGGTTGCTCGTAAACAGTGAACAAGGAGGGTCCAGTTGCATGTGGGGCTGCGTAAAGGCTCCCCTGGGGAGTTCAGTTGTACCCAAAGCCTTCCTCTGGGGGCACTTTTGGATGGGCGAATTAGGCTTTTAATGCATTTTCTGTGGCCCGAGTTTTCAGTCTTCTGCCATGGTGGCTAGGGGTATATTTAGGGTTGCTCGTAAACAGTGAACAAGGAGCGTCCTGTTGCATGTGGGGCTGCGTTAAGGCTCCCCTGGGGAGTTCAGTTGTACCCAAAGCCTTCTTTTGGGGGCACTTTTGGATCGTCCAAGGGGAATCGCAATGCGTTTTCTGAGGCCCGCTTTTTCAGTCTTCTCCCATTGCGCCGAGGGCTATATTTAGGGTTGCTGAGAAAGAGTGAACCCGGAGGGTCCAGTTGCATGTGGGGCTGCATAAAGGCTCCCCTGGGGAGTTCAGTTGTACCCAAAGCCTTCCTTTGGGGGCACTTCTGGATGGGCGAATGGGGCTCGTAACACATTTTCTGTGGCCCGAGCTTTCAGTCGACTTCCAGGCTTGCTAGGGCTATATTTAGGCTTGCGGTGAAAGAGTGAACCCGGAGGGTCCAGTTGCATGTGGGGCTGCATAAAGGCTCCCCTGGGGAGTTCACTTGTACCCAAAGCCTTCCTTTGGGGGCACTTCTGGATGGGTGAATGGGGCTTGAAACGCATTTTCTGGAGCCCGAGTTTTCAGTTTTCTGCCATGCTGGCTAGTGTTATATTTAGGGTTGCTTGTAAAGAGCGAACTCGGGGGATCCAGTTGCGTATGGGCCTGCATAAAGGCTCCCCTGGGGAGTTCAGTTGTACCCAAAGCCTTCCTTTGGGGGCACTTTTGGATGGTCGAATGGGGCTTGTAGCACGTTTTCTGGGGCCCGATTTTTCAGTCGTCTGCCATGCGGGCCAAGGTTATATTTAGTGTTGCTGTAAAGAGCGAACACGGAGGGTCCAGTTGCATGTGGGGCTGCATAAAGGCTCCCCTGGGGAGTTCAGTTGTACCCAAAGCCTTCCTTTGGGGGCACTTTTGGATGGGTGAATGGGGCTTGAAACGCATTTTCTGGGGCCCGATTTTTCAGTCGTCTGCTATGCGGGCCAGGGTTATATATAGGGTTGCTGTGAAAGAGTGAACCCGGAGGGTCCAGTTGCATGTGGGGCTGCGTAAAGGCTCCCCTGGGGAGTTCAGTTGTACCCAAAGCCTTCCTCTGGGGGAAATTTTGTATGGGTGAATTAGGCTTTTAATGCATTTTCTAGGGCCCGAGTTTTCAGTCGACTGCCAGGCGGGCCAGGGCTCTATTTAGGCTTGCGGTGAAAGAGTGAACCCGGAGGGTCCAGTTGCATGTGGGGCTGCGTTAAGGCTCCCCTGGGGAGTCCAGTTGTACCCAAAGCCTTCCTTTGGGAGCACTTTTGGATTGTCCAAGGGGAATCGCAATGCGTTTTCTGAGGCCCGCTTTTTCAGTCTTCTCCCATTGCGCCGAGGGCTATATTTAGGCTTGCGGTGAAAGAGTGAACCTGGAGGGTCCAGTTGCATGTGGGGCTGCGTAAAGGCTCCCCTGGGGAGTTCACTTGTACCCAAAGCCTTCCTTTGGGGGCACTTTTGGATGGGCGAATGGGGCTCGTAACACATTTTCTGTGGCTTGAGCTTTCAGTCGACTGCCAGGCGTGCAAGGGCTATATTTAGGCTTGCGGTGAAAGAGTGAACCCGGAGGGTCCAGTTGCATGTGGGGCTGCATAAAGGCTCCCCTGGGGAGTTCACTTGTACCCAAAGCCTTCCTCTGGGGGCACTTTTGGATGCGCGAATTAGGATTTTAACGCATTTTCTGGGGCCCGAGTTTTCAGTCGACTGCCAGGCGGGCCAGGGCTATATTTAGGGTTGCTGTGAAAGAGCGAATACGGAGGGTCCAGTTGCATGTGGGGCTGCATAAAGGCTCCCCTGGGGAGTTCACTTGTACCCAAAGCCTTCCTTTGGGGGCACTTTTGGATGGGCGAATTAGGCTTTTAACGCATTTTCTGGGGCCCGAGTTTTCAGTCGACTGCCAGGCGGGCCAGGGTTATATTTAGGGTTGCTGTAAAGAGCGAACACGGAGGGTCCAGTTGCATGTGGGGCTGCAGAAAGGCTCCCCTGGGGAGTTCACTTGTACCCAAAGCCTTCCTTTGGGGGCACTTTTGGATGGTCCAAGGGGAATCGCAATGCGTTTTCTGAGGCCTGCTTTTTCAGTCTTCTCCCATTGCGCCGAGGGGCTATATTTAGGCTTGCGGTGAAAGAGTGAACCCGGAGGGTCCAGTTGCATGTGGGGCTGCATAAAGGCTCCCCTGGGGAGTTCAGTTGTACCCAAAGCCTTCCTTTGGGGGCACTTCTGGATGGGTGAATGGGGCTTGAAACGCATTTTCTGGAGCCCGAGTTTTCAGTCTTCTGCCATGGTGGCTAGGGGTATATTTAGGGTTGCTCGTAAACAGTGAACAAGGAGGGTCCAGTTGCATGTGGGGCTGCGTAAAGGCTCCCCTGGGGAGTTCAGTTGTACCCAAAGCCTTCCTCTGGGGGCACTTTTGGATGGGCGAATTAGGCTTTTAATGCATTTTCTGGGGCCCGAGTTTTCAGTCGACTGCCAGGCGGGCCAGGGCTATATTTAGGGTTGCTGTGAAAGAGTGAACCCGGAGGGTCCAGTTGCATGTGGGGCTGCGTTAAGGCTCCCCTGGGGAGTCCAGTTGTACCCAAAGCCTTCCTTTGGGAGCACTTTTGGATTGTCCAAGGGGAATCGCAATGCGTTTTCTGAGGCCCGCTTTTTCAGTCTTCTCCCATTGCGCCGAGGGCTATATTTAGGCGTGCGGTGAAAGAGTGAACCCGGAGGGTCCAGTTGCATGTGGGGCTGCGTAAAGGCTCCCCTGGGGAGTTCAGTTGTACCCAAAGCCTTCCTCTGGGGCACTTTTGGATGGGCGAATTAGGCTTTTAATGCATTTTCTGTGGCCCGAGTTTTCAGTCTTCTGCCATGGTGGCTAGGGGTATATTTAGGGTTGCTCGTAAACAGTGAACAAGGAGCGTCCTGTTGCATGTGGGGCTGCGTTAAGGCTCCCCTGGGGAGTTCAGTTGTACCCAAAGCCTTCTTTTGGGGGCACTTTTGGATCGTCCAAGGGGAATCGCAATGCGTTTTCTGAGGCCCGCTTTTTCAGTCTTCTCCCATTGCGCCGAGGGCTATATTTAGGGTTGCTGAGAAAGAGTGAACCCGGAGGGTCCAGTTGCATGTGGGGCTGCATAAAGGCTCCCCTGGGGAGTTCAGTTGTACCCAAAGCCTTCCTTTGGGGGCACTTCTGGATGGGCGAATGGGGCTCGTAACACATTTTCTGTGGCCCGAGCTTTCAGTCGACTTCCAGGCTTGCTAGGGCTATATTTAGGCTTGCGGTGAAAGAGTGAACCCGGAGGGTCCAGTTGCATGTGGGGCTGCATAAAGGCTCCCCTGGGGAGTTCACTTGTACCCAAAGCCTTCCTTTGGGGGCACTTCTGGATGGGTGAATGGGGCTTGAAACGCATTTTCTGGAGCCCGAGTTTTCAGTTTTCTGCCATGCTGGCTAGTGTTATATTTAGGGTTGCTTGTAAAGAGCGAACTCGGGGGATCCAGTTGCGTATGGGCCTGCATAAAGGCTCCCCTGGGGAGTTCAGTTGTACCCAAAGCCTTCCTTTGGGGGCACTTTTGGATGGTCGAATGGGGCTTGTAGCACGTTTTCTGGGGCCCGATTTTTCAGTCGTCTGCCATGCGGGCCAAGGTTATATTTAGTGTTGCTGTAAAGAGCGAACACGGAGGGTCCAGTTGCATGTGGGGCTGCATAAAGGCTCCCCTGGGGAGTTCAGTTGTACCCAAAGCCTTCCTTTGGGGGCACTTTTGGATGGGTGAATGGGGCTTGAAACGCATTTTCTGGGGCCCGATTTTTCAGTCGTCTGCTATGCGGGCCAGGGTTATATATAGGGTTGCTGTGAAAGAGTGAACCCGGAGGGTCCAGTTGCATGTGGGGCTGCGTAAAGGCTCCCCTGGGGAGTTCAGTTGTACCCAAAGCCTTCCTCTGGGGGAAATTTTGTATGGGTGAATTAGGCTTTTAATGCATTTTCTAGGGCCCGAGTTTTCAGTCGACTGCCAGGCGGGCCAGGGCTCTATTTAGGCTTGCGGTGAAAGAGTGAACCCGGAGGGTCCAGTTGCATGTGGGGCTGCGTTAAGGCTCCCCTGGGGAGTCCAGTTGTACCCAAAGCCTTCCTTTGGGAGCACTTTTGGATTGTCCAAGGGGAATCGCAATGCGTTTTCTGAGGCCCGATTTTTCAGTCTTCTCCCATTGCGCCGAGGGCTATATTTAGGCTTGCGGTGAAAGAGTGAACCTGGAGGGTCCAGTTGCATGTGGGGCTGCGTAAAGGCTCCCCTGGGGAGTTCACTTGTACCCAAAGCCTTCCTTTGGGGGCACTTTTGGATGGGCGAATGGGGCTCGTAACACATTTTCTGTGGCTTGAGCTTTCAGTCGACTGCCAGGCGTGCAAGGGCTATATTTAGGCTTGCGGTGAAAGAGTGAACCCGGAGGGTCCAGTTGCATGTGGGGCTGCATAAAGGCTCCCCTGGGGAGTTCACTTGTACCCAAAGCCTTCCTCTGGGGGCACTTTTGGATGCGCGAATTAGGATTTTAACGCATTTTCTGGGGCCCGAATTTTCAGTCGACTGCCAGGCGGGCCAGGGCTATATTTAGGGTTGCTGTGAAAGAGCGAATACGGAGGGTCCAGTTGCATGTGGGGCTGCATAAAGGCTCCCCTGGGGAGTTCACTTGTACCCAAAGCCTTCCTTTGGGGGCACTTTTGGATGGGCGAATTAGGCTTTTAACGCATTTTCTGGGGCCCGAGTTTTCAGTCGACTGCCAGGCGGGCCAGGGTTATATTTAGGGTTGCTGTAAAGAGCGAACACGGAGGGTCCAGTTGCATGTGGGGCTGCAGAAAGGCTCCCCTGGGGAGTTCACTTGTACCCAAAGCCTTCCTTTGGGGGCACTTTTGGATGGTCCAAGGGGAATCGCAATGCGTTTTCTGAGGCCTGCTTTTTCAGTCTTCTCCCATTGCGCCGAGGGCTATATTTAGGCTTGCGGTGAAAGAGTGAACCCGGAGGGTCCAGTTGCATGTGGGGCTGCATAAAGGCTCCCCTGGGGAGTTCAGTTGTACCCAAAGCCTTCCTTTGGGGGCACTTCTGGATGGGTGAATGGGGCTTGAAACGCATTTTCTGGAGCCCGAGTTTTCAGTCTTCTGCCATGGTGGCTAGGGGTATATTTAGGGTTGCTCGTAAACAGTGAACAAGGAGGGTCCAGTTGCATGTGGGGCTGCGTAAAGGCTCCCCTGGGGAGTTCAGTTGTACCCAAAGCCTTCCTCTGGGGGCACTTTTGGATGGGCGAATTAGGCTTTTAATGCATTTTCTGGGGCCCGAGTTTTCAGTCGACTGCCAGGCGGGCCAGGGCTATATTTAGGGTTGCTGTGAAAGAGTGAACCCGGAGGGTCCAGTTGCATGTGGGGCTGCGTTAAGGCTCCCCTGGGGAGTCCAGTTGTACCCAAAGCCTTCCTTTGGGAGCACTTTTGGATTGTCCAAGGGGAATCGCAATGCGTTTTCTGAGGCCCGCTTTTTCAGTCTTCTCCCATTGCGCCGAGGGCTATATTTAGGCGTGCGGTGAAAGAGTGAACCCGGAGGGTCCAGTTGCATGTGGGGCTGCATAAAGGCTCCCCTGGGGAGTTCAGTTGTACCCAAAGCCTTCCTTTGGGGGCACTTTTGGATGGTCGAATGGGGCTTGAAACGCATTTTCTGGAGCCCGAATTTTCAGTCTTCTGCCATGGTGGCTAGGGGTATATTTAGTGTTGCTCGTAAACAGTGAACAAGGAGGGTCCAGTTGCATGTGGGGCTGCGTAAAGGCTCCCCTGGGGAGTTCAGTTGTACCCAAAGCCTTCCTCTGGGGGCACTTTTGGATGGGCGAATTAGGCTTTTAACGCATTTTTTGGGGCCCGAGTTTTCAGTCGACTGCCAGGCGGGCCAGGGCTATATTTAGGTTTGCTGTGAAAGAGCGAATACGGAGGGTCCAGTTGCATGTGGGGCTGCATAAAGGCTCCCCTGGGGAGTTCAGTTGTACCCAAAGCCTTCCTTTGGGGGCACTTCTGGATGGGCGAATTAGGCTTTTAACGCATTTTCTGGGGCCCGAGTTTTCAGTTGACTGCCAGGCGGGCCAGGGTTATATTTAGGGTTGCTGTAAAGAGCGAACACGGAGGGTCCAGTTGCATGTGGGGCTGCAGAAAGGCTCCCCTGGGGAGTTCACTTGTACCCAAAGCCTTCCTTTGGGGGCACTTTTGGATGGTCCAAGGGGAATCGCAATGCGTTTTCTGAGGCCTGCTTTTTCAGTCTTCTCCCCTTGCGCCGAGGGCTATATTTAGGCTTGCGGTGAAAGAGTGAACCCGGAGGGTCCAGTTGCATGTGGGGCTGCATAAAGGCTACCCTGGGGAGTTCAGTTGTACCCAAAGCCTTCCTTTGGGGGCACTTCTGAATGGGTGAATGGGGCTTGAAACGCATTTTCTGCAGCCCGAGTTTTCAGTCTTCTGCCATGGTGGCTAGGGGTATATTTAGGGTTGCTCGTAAACAGTGAACAAGGAGGGTCCAGTTGCATGTGGGGCTGCGTAAAGGCTCCCCTGGGGAGTTCAGTTGTACCCAAAGCCTTCCTCTGGGGGCACTTTTGGATGGGCGAATTAGGCTTTTAATGCATTTTCTGGGGCCCGAGTTTTCAGTCGACTGCCAGGCGGGCCAGGGCTATATTTAGTGTTGCTGTGAAAGAGTGAACCCGGAGGGTCCAGTTGCATGTGGGGCTGCGTTAAGGCTCCCCTGGGGAGTCCAGTTGTACCCAAAGCCTTCCTTTGGGAGCACTTTTGGATTGTCCAAGGGGAATCGCAATGCGTTTTCTGAGGCCCGCTTTTTCAGTCTTCTCCCATTGCGCCGAGGGCTATATTTAGGCGTGCGGTGAAAGAGTGAACCCGGAGGGTCCAGTTGCATGTGGGGCTGCATAAAGGCTCCCCTGGGGAGTTCAGTTGTACCCAAAGCCTTTCTTTGGGGGCACTTTTGGATGGTCGAATGGGGCTTGAAACGCATTTTCTGGAGCCCGAATTTTCAGTCTTCTGCCATGGTGGCTAGGGGTATATTTAGTGTTGCTCGTAAACAGTGAACAAGGAGGGTCCAGTTGCATGTGGGGCTGCGTAAAGGCTCCCCTGGGGAGTTCAGTTGTACCCAAAGCCTTCCTCTGGGGGCACTTTGGATGGGCGAATTAGGCTTTTAACGCATTTTCTGGGGCCCGAGTTTTCAGTCGACTGCCAGGCGGGCCAGGGCTATATTTAGGGTTGCTGTGAAAGAGCGAATACGGAGGGTCCAGTTGCATGTGGGGCTGCATAAAGGCTCCCCTGGGGAGTTCACTTGTACCCAAAGCCTTCCTTTGGGGGCACTTCTGGATGGGCGAATTAGGCTTTTAATGCATTTTCTGGGGCCCGAGTTTTCAGTCGACTGCCAGGCGGGCCAGGGCTATATTTAGGGTTGCTGTGAAAGAGCGAATACGGAGGGTCCAGTTGCATGTGGGGCTGCATAAAGGCTCCCCTGGGGAGTTCAGTTGTACCCAAAGCCTTCCTTTGGGGGCACTTTTGGATGGTCCAAGGGGAATCGCAATGCGTTTTCTGAGGCCTGCTTTTTCAGTCTTCTCCCATTGCGCCGAGGGCTATATTTAGGCTTGCGGTGAAAGAGTGAACCCGGAGGGTCCAGTTGCATGTGGGGCTGCATAAAGGCTCCCCTGGGGAGTTCAGTTGTACCCAAAGCCTTCCTTTGGGGGCACTTCTGGATGGGTGAATGGGGCTTGAAACGCATTTTCTGGAGCCCGAATTTTCAGTCTTCTGCCATGGTGGCTAGGGGTATATTTAGGGTTGCTCGTAAACAGTAAACAAGGAGGGTCTAGTTGCATGTGGGGCTGCGTAAAGGCTCCCCTGGGGAGTTCAGTTGTACCCAAAGCCTTCCTCTGGGGGCACTTTTGGATGGTCGAATGGGGCTTGAAACGCTTTTTCTGTGGCCCGAGTTTTCAGTTTTCTGCCATGCTGGATAGTGTTATATTTAGGGTTGCTCGTAAACAGTAAACAAGGAGGGTCTAGTTGCATGTGGGGCTGCGTAAAGGCTCCCCTGGGGAGTTCAGTTGTACCCAAAGCCTTCCTTTGGGGGCACTTCTGAATGGGTGAATGGGGCTTGAAACGCATTTTCTGGAGCCCGAGTTTTCAGTCTTCTGCCATGGTGGCTAGGGGTATATTTAGGGTTGCTCGTAAACAGTGAACAAGGAGGGTCCAGTTGCATGTGGGGCTGCGTAAAGGCTCCCCTGGGGAGTTCAGTTGTACCCAAAGCCTTCCTCTGGGGGCACTTTTGGATGGGCGAATTAGGCTTTTAATGCATTTTCTGGGGCCCGAGTTTTCAGTCGACTGCCAGGCGGGCCAGGGCTATATTTAGGGTTGCTGTGAAAGAGTGAACCCGGAGGGTCCAGTTGCATGTGGGGCTGCGTTAAGGCTCCCCTGGGGAGTCCAGTTGTACCCAAAGCCTTCCTTTGGGAGCACTTTTGGATTGTCCAAGGGGAATCGCAATGCGTTTTCTGAGGCCCGCTTTTTCAGTCTTCTCCCATTGCGCCGAGGGCTATATTTAGGCGTGCGGTGAAAGAGTGAACCCGGAGGGTCCAGTTGCATGTGGGGCTGCAGAAAGGCTCCCCTGGGGAGTTCAGTTGTACCCAAAGCCTTCCTTTGGGGGCACTTTTGGATGGTCGAATGGGGCTTGTAGCACGTTTTCTGTGGCCCGATTTTTCAGTCGTCTGCCATGCGGGCCAGGGTTTTATTTAGGGTTGCTGTAAAGAGCGAACACGGAGGGTCCAGTTGCATGTGGGGCTGCGTAAAGGCTCCCCTGGGGAGTTCACTTGTACTCAAAGCCTTCCTTTGGGGGCACTTCTGGTTGGGCGAAAGGGGCTTGAAACGCTTTTTCTGTGGCCCGAGTTTTCAGTTTTCTGCCATGCTGGCTAGTGGTATATATAGTGTTGCTCGTAAACAGTGAACAAGTAGGGTCCAGTTGCATGTGGGGCTGCGTAAAGGCTCCCCTGGGGAGTTCAGTTGTACCCAAAGCCTTCCTCTGGGGGCACTTTTGGATGGGCGAATTAGGCTTTTAACGCATTTTCTGGGGCCCGAGTTTTCAGTCGACTGCCAGGCGGGCCAGGGCTATATTTAGGGTTGCTGTGAAAGAGCGAATACAGAGGGTCCAGTTGCATGTGGGGCTGCGTTAAGGCTCCCCTGGGGAGTTCAGTTGTACCCAAAGCCTTCCTTTGGGGGCACTTTGGGATGGTCCAAGGGGAATCGCAATGCGTTTCCTGAGTCCCGCTTTTTCAGTCTTCTCCCATTGCGCCGAGGGCTATATTTAGGCTTTCGGTGAAAGAGTGAACCCGGAGGGTCCAGTTGCATGTGGGGCTGCATAAAGGCTCCCCTGGGGAGTTCATTTTTACCCAAAGCCTTCCTTTGGGGGCACTTCTGGATGGTCCAAGGGGAATCGCAATGCGTTTTCTGAGGCCCGATTTTCAGTCTTCTCCCATTGCGCCGAGGGCTATATTTAGGCTTTCGGTGAAAGAGTGAACCCGGAGGGTCCAGTTGCATGTAGGGCTGCATAAAGGCTCCCCTGGGGAGTTCAGTTGTACCCAAAGCCTTCCTTTGGGGGCACTTCTGGATGGGTGAATGGGGCTTGAAACGCATTTTCTGGAGCCCGAGTTTTCAGTCTTCAGACATGCTGGCTAGGGTTATATTTAGGGTTGCTGTGAAAGAGTGAACCCGGAGGGTCCAGTTGCATGTAGGGCTGCATAAAGGCTCCCCTGGGGAGTTCACTTGTACCCAAAGCCTTCCTTTGGGGGCACTTCTGGATGGGTGAATGGGGCTTGAAACGCTTTTTCTGTGGCCCGAGTTTTCAGTTTCCTGACATGCTGGCTAGTGTTATATATAGGGTTGCTTGTAAAGAGCGAACACGGGGGGTCCAGTTGCGTATGGGCCTGCATAATGCTCCCCTGGGGAGTTCAGTTGTACCCAAAGCCTTCCTTTGGGGGCACTTTTGGATGGTCCAATGGGGCTTTTAGCACGTTTTCTGTGGCCCGAGTTTTCAGTCGTCTGCCATGCTGGCTAGGGTTATATTTAGGGCTGCTGTAAAGAGCGAACACGGAGGGTCCAGTTGCATGTGGGGCTGCGTAAAGGCTCCCCTGGGGAGTTCAGATGTACCCAAAGCCTTCCTTTGGGGGCACTTCTGGATGGGCGAAAGGGGCTTGAAACGCTTTTTCTGTGGCCCGAGTTATCAGTCTTCTTCCATGCTGGCTAGGGTTATGTTTAGGGTTGCTGTGAAAGAGTGAACCCGGAGGGTCCAGTTGCATGTGGGGCTGCATAAAGGCTCCCCTGGGGAGTTCAGTTGTACCCAAAGCCTTCCTCTGGGGGCACTTTTGGATGGGCGAATTAGGCTTTTAATGCATTTTCTGGGGCCCGAGTTTTCAGTCGACTGCCAGGCGGGCCAGGGCTCTATTTAGGCTTGCGGTGAAAGAGTGAACCCGGAGGGTCCAGTTGCATGTGGGGCTGCATAAAGGCTCCCCTGGGGAGTTCAGTTGTACCCAAAGCCTTCCTTTGGGAGCACTTTTGGATTGTCCAAGGGGAATCGCAATGCGTTTTCTGAGGCCCGCTTTTTCAGTCTTCTCCCATTGCGCCGAGGGCTATATTTAGGCGTGCGGTGAAAGAGTGAACCCGGAGGGTCCAGTTGAATGTGGGGCTGCATAAAGGCTCCCCTGGGGAGTTCAGTTGTACCCAAAGCCTTCCCTTGGGGGCACTTTTGGATGGGCGAATGGGGCTTGAAACGCATTTTCTGGAGCCCGAATTTTCAGTCTTCTGCCATGGTGGCTAGGGGTATATTTAGTGTTGCTCGTAAACAGTGAACAAGGAGGGTCCAGTTGCATGTGGGGCTGCATAAAGGCTCCCCTGGGGAGTTCAGTTGTACCCAAAGCCTTCCTCTGGGGGCACTTTTGGATGGGCGAATTAGGCTTTTAACGCATTTTCTGGGGCCCGAGTTTTCAGTCGACTGCCAGGCGGGCCAGGGCTATATTTAGGGTTGCTGTGAAAGAGCGAATACGGAGGGTCCAGTTGCATGTGGGGCTGCATAAAGGCTCCCCTGGGGAGTTCAGTTGTACCCAAAGCCTTCCTCTGGGGGCACTTTTGGATGGGCGAATTAGGCTTTAAATGCATTTTCTGGGGCCCGAGTTTTCAGTCGACTGCCAGGCGGGCCAGGGCTATATTTAGGGTTGCTGTGAAAGAGCGAATACGGAGGGTCCAGTTGCATGTGGGGCTGCATAAAGGCTCCCCTGGGGAGTTCAGTTGTACCCAAAGCCTTCCTTTGGGGGCACTTTTGGATCGTCCAAGGGGAATCGCAATGCGTTTTCTGAGGCCCGCTTTTTCAGTCTTCTCCCATTGCGCCGAGGGCTATATTTAGGCTTGCGGTGAAAGAGTGAACCCGGAGGGTCCAGTTGCATGTAGGGCTGCATAAAGGCTCCCCTGGGGAGTTCACTTGTACCCAAAGCCTTCCTTTGGGGGCACTTTTGGATGGTCGAATGGGGCTTGAAACGCTTTTTCTGTGGCCCGAGTTTTCAGTTTTCTGCCATGCTGGCTAGTGTTATATTTAGGGTTGCTTGTAAACAGCGAACACGGGGGGTCCAGTTGCGTATGGGCCTGCATAAAGGCTCCCCTGGGGAGTTCAGTTGTACCCAAAGCCTTCCTTTGGGGGCACTTTTGGATGGTCGAATGGGGCTTGTAGCACGTTTTCTGTGGCCCGATTTTTCAGTCGTCTGCCATGCGGGCCAGGGTTTTATTTAGGGTTGCTGTAAAGAGCGAACACGGAGGGTCCAGTTGCATGTGGGGCTGCGTAAAGGCTCCCCTGGGGAGTTCAGTTGTACTCAAAGCCTTCCTTTGGGGGCACTTCTGGATGGGCGAAAGGGGCTTGAAACGCTTTTTCTGTGGCCCGAGTTTTCAGTCGACTGCCAGGCGGGCCAGGGCTATATTTAGGGTTGCTGGGAAAGAGCGAATACGGAGGGTCCAGTTGCATGTGGGGCTGCATAAAGGCTCCCCTGGGGAGTTCACTTGTACCCAAAGCCTTCCTCTGGGGGCACTTTTGGATGGGCGAATTAGGCTTTTAACGCATTTTCTGGGGCCCGAGTTTTCAGTCGACTGCCAGGCGGGCCAGGGCTATATTTAGGGTTGCTGTGAAAGAGCGAATACGGAGGGTCCAGTTGCATGTGGGGCTGCATAAAGGCTCCCCTGGGGAGTTCAGTTGTACCCAAAGCCTTCCTCTGGGGGCACTTTTGGATGGGCGAATTAGGCTTTAAATGCATTTTCTGGGGCCCGAGTTTTCAGTCGACTGCCAGGCGGGCCAGGGCTATATTTAGGGTTGCTGTGAAAGAGCGAATACGGAGGGTCCAGTTGCATGTGGGGCTGCATAAAGGCTCCCCTGGGGAGTTCAGTTGTACCCAAAGCCTTCCTTTGGGGGCACTTTTGGATCGTCCAAGGGGAATCGCAATGCGTTTTCTGAGGCCCGCTTTTTCAGTCTTCTCCCATTGCGCCGAGGGCTATATTTAGGCTTGCGGTGAAAGAGTGAACCCGGAGGGTCCAGTTGCATGTGGGGCTGCATAAAGGCTCCCCTGGGGAGTTCACTTGTACCCAAAGCCTTCCTTTGGGGGCACTTCTGGATGGGTGAATGGGGCTTGAAACGCATTTTCTGGAGCCCGAATTTTCAGTCTTCTGCCATGGTGGCTAGGGGTATATTTAGGGTTGCTCGTAAACAGTAAACAAGGAGGGTCTAGTTGCATGTGGGGCTGCGTAAAGGCTCCCCTGGGGAGTTCAGATGTACCCAAAGCCTTCCTTTGGGGGCACTTTTGGATGGTCGAATGGGGCTTGAAACGCTTTTTCTGTGGCCCGAGTTTTCAGTTTTCTGCCATGCTGGCTAGTGTTATATTTAGGGTTGCTTGTAAACAGCGAACACGGGGGGTCCAGTTGCGTATGGGCCTGCATAAAGGCTCCCCTGGGGAGTTCAGTTGTACCCAAAGCCTTCCTTTGGGGGCACTTTTGGATGGTCGAATGGGGCTTGTAGCACGTTTTCTGTGGCCCGATTTTTCAGTCGTCTGCCATGCGGGCCAGGGTTTTATTTAGGGTTGCTGTGAAAGAGTGAACCCGGAGGGTCCAGTTGCATGTGGGGCTGCATAAAGGCTCCCCTGGGGAGTTCAGTTGTACCCAAAGCCTTCCTTTGGGGGCACTTTTGGATGGGCGAATGGGGCTTGAAACGCATTTTCTGGAGCCCGAATTTTCAGTCTTCTGCCATGGTGGCTAGGGGTATATTTAGTGTTGCTCGTAAACAGTGAACAAGGAGGGTCCAGTTGCATGTGGGGCTGCATAAAGGCTCCCCTGGGGAGTTCAGTTGTACCCAAAGCCTTCCTCTGGGGGCACTTTAGGATGGGCGAATTAGGCTTTTAACGCATTTTCTGGGGCCCGAGTTTTCAGTCGACTGCCAGGCGGGCCAGGGCTATATTAAGGGTTGCTGTGAAAGAGCGAATACGGAGGGTCCAGTTGCATGTGGGGCTGCATAAAGGCTCCCCTGGGGAGTTCAGTTGTACCCAAAGCCTTCCTCTGGGGGCACTTTTGGATGGGCGAATTAGGCTTTAAATGCATTTTCTGGGGCCCGAGTTTTCAGTCGACTGCCAGGCGGGCCAGGGCTATATTTAGGGTTGCTGTGAAAGAGCGAATACGGAGGGTCCAGTTGCATGTGGGGCTGCATAAAGGCTCCCCTGGGGAGTTCAGTTGTACCCAAAGCCTTCCTTTGGGGGCACTTTTGGATCGTCCAAGGGGAATCGCAATGCGTTTTCTGAGGCCCGCTTTTTCAGTCTTCTCCCATTGCGCCGAGGGCTATATTTAGGCTTGCGGTGAAAGAGTGAACCCGGAGGGTCCAGTTGCATGTGGGGCTGCATAAAGGCTCCCCTGGGGAGTTCACTTGTACCCAAAGCCTTCCTTTGGGGGCACTTCTGGATGGGTGAATGGGGCTTGAAACGCATTTTCTGGAGCCCGAATTTTCAGTCTTCTGCCATGGTGGCTAGGGGTATATTTAGGGTTGCTCGTAAACAGTAAACAAGGAGGGTCTAGTTGCATGTGGGGCTGCGTAAAGGCTCCCCTGGGGAGTTCAGATGTACCCAAAGCCTTCCTTTGGGGGCACTTTTGGATGGTCGAATGGGGCTTGAAACGCTTTTTCTGTGGCCCGAGTTTTCAGTTTTCTGCCATGCTGGCTAGTGTTATATTTAGGGTTGCTTGTAAACAGCGAACACGGGGGGTCCAGTTGCGTATGGGCCTGCATAAAGGCTCCCCTGGGGAGTTCACTTGTACCCAAAGCCTTCCTTTGGGGGCACTTTTGGATGGTCGAATGGGGCTTGTAGCACGTTTTCTGTGGCCCGATTTTTCAGTCGTCTGCCATGCGGGCCAGGGTTTTATTTAGGGTTGCTGTAAAGAGCGAACACGGAGGGTCCAGTTGCATGTGGGGCTGCGTAAAGGCTCCCCTGGGGAGTTCAGTTGTACTCAAAGCCTTCTTTTGGGGGCACTTCTGGATGGGCGAAAGGGGCTTGAAACGCTTTTTCTGTGGCCCGAGTTTTCAGTCGACTGCCAGGCGGGCCAGGGCTATATTTAGGGTTGCTGGGAAAGAGCGAATACGGAGGGTCCAGTTGCATGTGGGGCTGCATAAAGGCTCCCCTGGGGAGTTCACTTGTACCCAAAGCCTTCCTCTGGGGGCACTTTTGGATGGGCGAATTAGGCTTTTAACGCATTTTCTGGGGCCCGAGTTTTCAGTCGACTGCCAGGCGGGCCAGGGCTATATTTAGGGTTGCTGTGAAAGAGCGAATACGGAGGGTCCAGTTGCATGTGGGGCTGCGTTAAGGCTCCCCTGGGGAGTTCAGTTGTACCCAAAGCCTTCCTTTGGGGGCACTTTGGGATGGTCCGAGGGGAATCGCAATGCGTTTTCTGAGTCCCGCTTTTTCAGTCTTCTCCCATTGCGCCGAGGGCTATATTTAGGCTTGCGGTGAAAGAGTGAACCCGGAGGGTCCAGTTGCATGTGGGGCTGCATAAAGGCTCCCCTGGGGAGTTCAGTTGTACCCAAAGCCTTCCTTTGGGGGCACTTTTGGATGGTCCAAGGGGAATCGCAATGCGTTTTCTGAGGCCCGCTTTTTCAGTCTTCTCCCGTTGCGCCGAGGGCTATATTTAGGCGTGCGGTGAAAGAGTGAACCCGGAGGGTCCAGTTGCATGTGGGGCTGCATAAAGGCTCCCCTGGGGAGTTCAGTTGTACCCAAAGCCTTCCTTTGGGGGCACTTCTGGATGGGTGAATGGGGCTTGAAACGCATTTTCTGGAGCCCGAGTTTTCAGTCTTCTGCCATGGTGGCTAGGGTTATATTTAGGGTTGCTGTGAAAGAGTGAACCCGGAGGGTCCAGTTGCATGTAGGGCTGTATAAAGGCTCCCCTGGGGAGTTCACTTGTACCCAAAGCCTTCCTTTGGGGGCACTTCTGGATGGGTGAATGGGGCTTGAAACACTTTTTCTGTGGCCCGAGTTTTCAGTTTCCTGACATGCTGGCTAGTGTTATATTTAGGGTTGCTTGTAAACAGCGAACACGGGGGGTCCAGTTGCGTATGGGCCTGCATAATGCTCCCCTGGGGAGTTCACTTGTACCCAAAGCCTTCCTTTGGGGGCACTTCTGGATGGTCGAATGGGGCTTTTAGCACTTTTTCTGCGGCCCGAGTTTTCAGTCGTCTGCCATGCTGGCTAGGGTTATATTTAGGGTTGAGGTGAAAGAGTGAACCCGGAAGGTCCAGTTGCATGTGGGGCTGCATAAAGGCTCCCCTGGGGAGTTCACTTGTACCCAAAGCCTTCCTCTGGGGGCACTTTTGGATGGGCGAATTAGGCTTTTAATGCATTTTCTTGGGCCCGAGTTTTCATTCGACTGCCAGGCGGGCCAGGGCTATATTTAGGGTTGCTGTGAAAGAGCGAATACGGAGGGTCCAGTTGCATGTGGGGCTGCGTTAAGGCTCCCCTGGGGAGTTCAGTTGTACCCAAAGCCTTCCTTTAGGGGCACTTTTGGATCGTCCAAGGGGAATCGCAATGCGTTTTCTGAGGCCCGCTTTTTCAGTCTTCTCCCATTGCGCCGAGGGCTATATTTAGGCTTGCGGTGAAAGAGTGAACCCGGAGGGTCCAGTTGCATGTGGGGCTGCATAAAGGCTCCCCTGGGGAGTTCACTTGTACCCAAAGCCTTCCTTTGGGGGCACTTCTGAATGGGTGAATGGGGCTTGAATCGCATTTTCTGGAGCCCGAGTTTTCAGTCTTCTGCCATGGTGGCTAGGGGTATATTTAGGGTTGCTCGTAAACAGTGAACAAGGAGGGTCCAGTTGCATGTGGGGCTACGTAAAGGCTCCCCTGGGGAGTTCAGATGTACCCAAAGCCTTCCTCTGGGGGCACTTTTGGATGGGCGAATTAGGCTTTTAATGCATTTTCTGGGGCCCGAGTTTTCAGTCGTCTGCAATGGTGGCTAGGGGTATATTTAGGGTTGCTGTGAAAGAGCGAATACGGAGGGTCCAGTTGCATGTGGGGCTGCATTAAGGCTCCCCTGGGGAGTCCAGTTGTACCCAAAGCCTTCCTTTGGGAGCACTTTTTGATGGTCCAAGGGGAATCGCAATGCGTTTTCTGAGGCCCGCTTTTTCAGACTTCTCTCATTGCGCCGAGGGCTATATTTAGTCTTGCGGTGAAAGAGTGAACGCGGAGGGTCCAGTTGCATGTGGGGCTGCATAAAGGCTCCCTTGGGGAGTTCACTTGTACCCAAAGCCTTCCTTTGGGGGCACTTTTGGATGGGCGAATGGGGCTCGTAACACATTTTCTGTGGCCCGAGCTTTCAGTCGACTGCCAGGCGTGCTAGGGCTATATTTAGGCTTGCGGTGAAAGAGTGAACCCGGAGGGTCCAGTTGCATGTGGGGCTGCGTTAAGGCTCCCCTGGGGAGTTCACTTGTACCCAAAGCCTTCCTCTGGGGGCACTTTTGGATGGGCGAATTAGGCTTTTAATGCATTTTCTTGGGCCCGAGCTTTCAGTCGTCTGCCATGCGGGCCAGGGATATATTTAGGGTTTCTGTAAAAGAGCGAACACGGAGGGTCCAGTTGCATGTGGGGCTGCGTTAAGGCTCCCCTGGGGAGTCCAGTTGTACCCAAAGCCTTCGTCTGGGGGCACTTTTGGATGGGCGAATTAGGCTTTTAATGCATTTTCTTGGGCCCGAGTTTTCAGTCTTCTGCCATGGTGGCTAGGGGTATATTTAGGGTTGCTGTAAAGAGCGAACACGGAGGGTCCAGTTGCATGTGGGGCTGCGTTAAGGCTCCCCTGGGGAGTCCAGTTGTACCCAAAGCCTTCCTTTGGGGGCACTTTTGCATGGTCCAAGGGGAATCGCAATGCGTTTTCTGAGGCCCGCTTTTTCAGTCTTCTCCCATTGCGCCGAGGGATATATTTAGGCTTGCAGTGAAAGAGTGAACCCGGAGGGTCCAGTTGCATGTGGGGCAGCATAAAGACTCCCCTGGGGAGTTCACTTGTACCCAAAGCCTTCCTTTGGGGGCACTTCTGGATGGGTGAATGGGGCTTGAAACGCATTTTCTGGAGCCCGAGTTTTCAGTCTTCTGCCATTGTCGCTAGGGGTATATTAAGGGTTGCTCGTAAACAGTGAAAAAGGAGGGTCCAGTTGCATGTGGGGCTGCATAAAGGCTCCCCTGGGGAGTTCACTTGTACCCAAAGCCTTCCTTTGGGGGCACTTCTGGATGGGCGAAAGGGGCTTGAAACGCTTTTTCTGTGGCCCGAGTTTTCAGTCTTCTGCCATGCTGGCTAGGGTTATATTTAGGCTTGCGGTGAAAGAGTGAACCCGGAGGGTCCAGTTGCATGTGGGGCTGCGTAAAGGCTCCCCTGGGGAGTTCACTTGTACCCAAAGCCTTCCTCTGGGGGCACTTTTGGATGGGCGAATGGGGCTCGTAACACATTTTCTGTGGCCCGAGCTTTCAGTTGACTGCCAGGCGTGCTAGGGCTATATTTAGGCTTGCGGTGAAAGAGCGAATACGGAGGGTCCAGTTGCATGTGGGTCTGCGTTAAGGCTCCCCTGGGGAGTCCAGTTGTACCCAAAGCTTTCCTTTGGGGACACTTCTGGATGGGTGAATGGGGCTTGAAACGCATTTTCTGGAGCCCGAGTTTTCATTCGACTGCCAGGCGGGCCAGGGCTATATTTAGGGTTGCTGTGAAAGAGTGAACCCGGAGGGTCCAGTTGCATGTGGTGCTGCATAAAGGCTCCCCTGGAGAGTTCACTTGTATCCAAAGCCTTCCTCTGGGGGCACTTTTGTATGTTCGAATTGGGCTTGTAGCACGTTTTCTGTGGCCCGAGCTTTCAGTCGTCTGCCATGCGGGCCAGGGTTATATTTAGGGTTGCTGTAAAAGAGCGAATACGGAGGGTGCAGTTGCATGTGGGGCTGCATAAAGGCTCCCCTGGGGAGTTCACTTGTACCCAAAGCCTTCCTCTGGGGGCACTTTTGGATGGTCCAAGGGGAATCGCAATGCGTTTTCTGAGGCCCGCTTTTTCAGTCTTCTCCCATTGCGCCGAGGGCTATATATAGGCTTGCGGTGAAAGAGCGAATATGGAGGGTCCAGTTGCATGTGGGGCTGCATAAAGGCTCCCCGGGGGAGTTCAGTTGTACCCAAAGCCTTCCTTTGGGGGTACTTTTGGATGGGCGAATGGGGCTCGTAACACATTTTCTGTGGCCCGAGCTTTCAGTCGACTGCCAGGCGTGCTAGGGCTATATTTAGGGTTGCGGTGAAAGAGTGAACCCGGAGGGTCCAGTTGCATGTGGGGCTGCGTAAAGGCTCCCCTGGGGAGTTCACTTGTACCCAAAGCCTTCCTTTGGGGGTACTTTTGGATGGGTGAATGGGGCTTGAAACGCATTTTCTGGAGCCCGAGTTTTCAGTCTTCTGCCATGGTGGCTAGGGGTTTATTTAGTGTTGCTCGTAAACAGTGAACAAGGAGGGTCCAGTTGCATGTGGGGCTGCGTAAAGGCTCCCCTGGGGAGTTCAGATGTACCCAAAGCCTTCCTCTGGGGGCACTTTTGGATGGGTGAATTAGGCTTTTAATGCATTTTCTGGGGCCCGAGTTTTCAGTCTTCTGCCATGGTGGCTAGGGGTATATTTAGGGTTGCTCGTAAACAGTGAACAAGGAGGGTCCAGTTGCAGGTGGGGCTGCGTAAAGGCTCCCCTGGGGAGTTCACTTGTACCCAAAGCCTTCCTCTGGGGGCACTTTTGGATGGGCGAATTAGGCTTTTAACGCGTTTTCTGGGGCCCGAGTTTTCAGTCGACTGCCAGGCGGGCCAGGGCTATATTTAGGGTTGCTGTGAAAGAGTGAACCCGGACGGTCCAGTTGCATGTGGGGCTGCATAAAGGCTCCCCTGGGGAGTTCAGTTGTACCCAAAGCCTTCCTTTGGGGGCACTTCTGGATGGGTGAATGGGGCTTGAAACGTTTTTTCTGTGCCCGAGTTTTCAGTTTTCTGCCATGCTGGCTAGTGTTATATTTAGGGTTGCTTGTAAACAGCGAACACGGGGGGTACAGTTGCGTATGGGCCTGCATAAAGGCTCCCGTGGGGAGTTCAGTTGTACCCAAAGCCTTCCTTTGGGGGCACTTTTGGATGGTCGAATGGGGCTTGTAGCACTTTTTCTGCGGCCCGAATTTTCAGTCGTCTGCCATGCGGGCCAGGGCTATATTTAGGGTTGCTTTGAAAGAGCGAATACGGAGGGTCCAGTTGCATGTGGGGCTGCGTTAAGGCTCCCCTGGGGAGTCCAGTTGTACCCAAAGCCTTCCTCTGGGGGCACTTTTGGATGGTCCAAGGGGAATCGCAATGCGTTTTCTGAGGCCCGATTTTTCAGTCTTCTCCATTTGCGCCGAGGGCTATATTTAGGCTTGCGGTGAAAGAGTGAACCCGGAGGGTCCAGTTGCATGTGGGGCTGCATAAAGGCTCCCCTGGGGAGTTCAGTTGTACCCAAAGCCTTCCTCTGGGGGCACTTCTGGATGGGTGAATGGGGCTTGAAACGCATTTTTTGGGGCCCGAATTTTCAGTCGACTGCCAGGCGGGCCAGGGCTATATTTAGGGTTGCTGTGAAACAGTGAACCCGGAGGGTCCAGTTGCATGTGGGGCTGCATAAAGGCTCCCCTGGGGAGTTCAGTTGTACCCAAAGCCTTCCTTTGGGGGCACTTCTGGATGGGTGAATGGGGCTTGAAACGCATTTTCTGGGGCCCAAGTTTTCAGTCTTCTGCCATGGTGGCTAGGGGTATATTTAGGGTTGCTCGTAAGCAGTGAACAAGGAGGGTCCAGTTGCATGTGGGACTGCGTAAAGGCTCCCCTGGGGAGTTCAGTTGTACCCAAAACCTTCCTCTGGGGGCACATTTGGATGGGCGAATGGGGCTTGAAACGCTTTTTCTGTGGCCCGAGCTTTCAGTCGACTGCCAGGCGTGCTACGGCTATATTTAGGCTTGCGGTGAAAGAGTGAACCCGGAGGGTCCAGTTGCATGTGGGGCTGCATAAAGGCTCCCTTGGGGAGTTCACTTGTACCCAAAGCCTTCCTTTGGGGGCACTTTTGGATGGGCGAATGGGGCTTGAAACGCATTTTCTGGAGCCCGAATTTTCAGTCTTCTGCCATGGTGGCTAGGGGTATATTTAGGGTTGCTCGTAAACAGTGAACAAGGAGGGTCCAGTTGCATGTGGGGCTGCATAAAGGCTCCCCTGGGGAGTTCAGATGTACCCAAAGCCTTCCTCTGGGGGCACTTTTGGATGGGCGAATTAGGCTTTTAATGCATTTTCTGGGGCCCGAGTTTTCAGTCGACTGCCAGGCGGGCCAGGGTTATATTTAGGGTTGCTGTGAAAGAGCGAATACGGAGGGTCCAGTTGCATGTGGGGCTGCATAAAGACTCCCCTGGGGAGTTCACTTGTACCCAAAGCCTTCCTTTGGGGGCACTTCTGGATGGGCGAAAGGGGCTTGAAACGCTTTTTCTGTGGCCCGAGTTTTCAGTCGTCTGCCATGCGGGCCAGGGTTATATTTAGGGTTGCTGTGAAAGAGCGAATACAGAGGGTCCAGTTGCATGTGGGGCTGCATAAAGGCTCCCCTGGGGAGTTCACTTGTACCCAAAGCCTTCCTTTGGGGGCACTTCTGGATGTGCGAAAGGGGCTTGAAACGCTTTTTCTGTGGCCCGAGTTTTCAGTCGACTGCCATGCTGACTAGGGTTATATTTAGGGTTGCTGTAAAGAGCGAACACGGAGGGTCCAGTTGCATGTGGGGCTGCGTAAAGGCTCCCCTGGGGAGTTCACTTGTACCCAAAGCCTTCCTTTGGGGGCACTTTTGGATGGGCGAATGGGGCTCGTAACACATTTTCTGGGGCCCGAGCTTTCAGTCGACTGCCAGGCGTGCTAGGGCTATATTTAGGCTTGCGGTGAAAGAGTGAACCCGGAGGGTCCAGTTGCATGTGGGGCTGCATAAAGGCTCCCCTGGGGAGTTCACTTGTACCCAAAGCCTTCCTTTGGGGGCACTTCTGGATGGGTGAATGGGGCTTGAAACGCATTTTCTGGAGCCCGAGTTTTCAGTCTTCTGCCATGGTGGCTAGGGGTATATTTAGGGTTGCTCGTAAACAGTGAACCCGGAGGGTCCAGTTGCATGTGGGGCTGCCTAAAGGCTCCCCTGGGGAGTTCAGTTGTACCCAAAGCCTTCCTCTGGGGGCAGTTTTGGATGGGCGAATTAGGCTTTTAATGCATTTTCTGGGGCCCGAGTTTTCAGTCAACTGCCAGGCGGGCCAGGGATATATTTAGGGTTGCTGTGAAAGAGCGAATACGGAGGGTCCAGTTGCATGTGGGGCTGCGTTAAGGCTCCCCTGGGGAGTTCAGTTGTACCCAAAGCCTTCCTCTGGGGGCACTTTTGGATGGGCGAATTAGGCTTTTAATGCATTTTCTGAGGCCCGAATTTTCAGTCGACTGCAAGGCGTGCTAGGGCTATATTTAGGCTTGCGGTGAAAGAGTGAACCCGGAGGGTCCAGTTGCATGTGGGGCTGCATAAAGGCTCCCCTGGGGAGTTCACTTGTACCCAAAGCCTTCCTTTGGGGGCACTTCTGGATGGGTGAATGGGGCTTGAAACGCTTTTTCTGTGGCCCGAGTTTTCAGTCGACTGCCATGCTGGCTAGTGTTATATTTAGGGTTGCTTGTAAACAGCGAACACTAGGGGTCCAGTTGCGTATGGGCCTACATAAAGGCTCCCCTGGGGAGTTCACTTGTACCCAAAGCCTTCCTTTGGGGGCACTTTTGGATGGGTGAATGGGGCTCGTAACACATTTTCTGTGGCCCGAGCTTTCAGTCGACTGCCAGGCGTGCTAGGGCTATATTTAGGCTTGCGGTGAAAGAGTGAACCCGGAGGGTCCAGTTGCATGTGGGGCTGCATAAAGGCTCCCCTGGGGAGTTCAGTTGTACCCAAAGCCTTCCTTTGGGGGCACTTCTGGATGGGTGAATGGGGCTTGAAACGCATTTTCTGGAGCCCGAGTTTTCAGTCTTCTGCCATGGTGGCTACGGGTATATTTAGGGTTGCTCGTAAACAGTGAACAAGGAGGGTCCAGTTGCATGTGGGACTGCGTTAAGGCTCCCCTGGGGAGTTCAGTTGTACCCAAAGCCTTCCTCTGGGGGCACTTCTGGATGGGCGAATTAGGCTTTTAATGCATTTTCTGGGGCCCGAGTTTTCAGTCGACTGTCAGGCGGGCCAGGGTTATATTTAGGGTTGCTGTGAAAGAGCAAATACGGAGGGTCCAGTTGCATGTGGGGCTGCGTTAAGGCTCCCCTGGGGAGTCCAGTTGTACCCAAAGCCTTCCTTTGGGGGCACTTTTGCATGGTCCAAGGGGAATCGCAATGCGTTTTCTGAGGCCCGATTTTTCAGTCGTCTGCCATGCGGGCCAGGGTTATATTTCGGGTTGCTGTGAAAGAGCGAATACGGAGGATCCAGTTGCATGTGGGGCTGCATAAAGGCTCCCCTGGGGAGTTCACTTGTACCCAAAGCCTTCCTTTGGGGGCACTTCTAGATGGGCGAATGGGGCTTGAAACGCTTTTTCTGTGGCCCGAGTTTTCATTTTTCTGCCATGCTGGCTAGTGTTATATTTAAGGTTGCTTGTAAACAGCGAACACGGGGGGTCCAGTTGCGTATGGGCCTGCATAAAGGCTCCCCTGGGGAGTTCACTTGTACCCAAAGCCTTCCTTTGGGGGCACTTCTGGGTGGGTGAATGTGGCTTGAAACGCATTTTCTGGAGCCCGAGTTTTCAGTCTTCTGCCATGGTGGCTAGGGGTATATTTAGGGTTGCTCCTAAACAGTGAACAAGGAGGGTCCAGTTGCATGTGGGGCTGCATAAAGGCTCCCCTGGGGAGTTCAGTTGTACCCAAAGCCTTCCTTTGGGGGCACTTTTGGATGGGCGAATGGGGCTTGTAGCACGTTTTCTGCGGCCCGAATTTTCAGTCGTCTGCTATGCAGGCCAGGGTTATATTTAGGGTAGCTGTGAAAGAGCGAATACGGAGGGTCCAGTTGCATGTGGGGCTGCATAAAGGCTCCCCTGGGGAGTTCAGTTGTACCCAAAGCCTTCCTCTGGGGGCACTTCTGGATGGGTGAATGGGGCTTGAAACGCTTTTTCTGTGGCCCGAGTTTTCAGTCTTCTGCCATGGTGGCTAGGGGTATATTTAGGGTTGCTCGTAAACAGTGAACAAGGAGGGTCCAGTTGCATGTGGGGCTGCGTAAAGGCTCCCATGGGGAGTTCACTTGTACCCAAAGCCTTCCTTTGGGGGCACTTTTGGATGGGCGAATGGGGCTCGTAACACATTTTCTGTGGCCCGATCTTTCAGTCGACTGCCAGGCGTGCTAGGGCTATATTTAGGCTTGCGGTGAAAGAGTGAACCCGGAGGGTCCAGTTGCATGTGGGGCTGCATAAAGGCTCCCCTGGGGAGTTCAGTTGTACCCAAAGCCTTCCTTTGGGGGCACTTCTGGATGGGTGAATGGGGCTTGAAACGCATTTTCTGGAGCCCGAGTTTTCAGTCTTCTGCCATGGTGGCTAGGGGTATATTTAGGGTTGCTCGTAAACAGTGAACAAGGAGGGTCCAGTTGCATGTGGGGCTGCCTAAAGGCTCCCCTGGGGAGTTCAGTTGTACCCAAAGCCTTCCTCTGGGGGCAGTTTTGGATGGGCGAATTAGGCTTTTAATGCATTTTCTGGGGCCCGAATTTTCAGTCGACTGCCAGGCGGGCCAGGGCTATATTTAGGGTTGCTGTGAAAGAGCGAATACGGAGGGTCCAGTTGCATGTGGGGCTGCGTTAAGGCTCCCCTGGGGAGTCCAGTTGTACCCAAAGCATTCCTTTGGGGGCACTTTTGCATGGTCCAAGGGGAATCGCAATGCGTTTTCTGAGGCCCGATTTTTCAGTCGTCTGCCATGCGGGCCAGGGTTATATTTCGGGTTGCTGTGAAAGAGCGAATACGGAGGATCCAGTTGCATGTGGGGCTGCATAAAGGCTCCCCTGGGGAGTTCACTTGTACCCAAAGCCTTCCTTTGGGGACACTTCTGGATGGGCGAATGGGGCTTGAAACGCATTTTCTGTGGCCCGAGTTTTCAGTTTTCTGCCATGCTGGCTAGTGTTATATTTAGGGTTGCTTGTAAATAGCGAACACGGGGGGTCCAGTTGCGTATGGGCCTGCATAAAGGCTCCCCTGGGGAGTTCACTTGTACCCAAAGCCTTCCTTTGGGGGCACTTCTGGGTGGGTGAATGTGGCTTGAAACGCATTTTCTGGAGCCCGAGTTTTCAGTCTTCTGCCATGGTGGCTAGGGGTATATTTAGGGTTGCTCGTAAACAGTGAACAAGGAGGGTCCAGTTGCATGTGGGGCTGCATAAAGGCTCCCCTGGGGAGTTCACTTGTACCCAAAGCCTTCCTTTGGGGGCACTTCTGGATGGGTGAATGGGGCTTGAAACGCTTTTTCTGTGGCCCGAGTTTTCAGTCGACTGCCATGCTGGCTAGTGTTATATTTAGGGTTGCTTGTAAACAGCGAACACGGGGGGTCCAGTTGCGTATGGGCCTACATAAAGGCTCCCCTGGGGAGTTCAGTTGTACCCAAAGCCTTCCTTTGGGGGCACTTTTGGATGGTCGAATGGGGCTTGTAGCACGTTTTCTGCGGCCCGAATTTTCAGTCGTCTGCTATGCAGGCCAGGGTTATATTTAGGGTAGCTGTGAAAGAGCGAATACGGAGGGTCCAGTTGCATGTGGGGCTGCATAAAGGCTCCCCTGGGGAGTTCAGTTGTACCCAAAGCCTTCCTCTGGGGGCACTTCTGGATGGGTGAATGGGGCTTGAAACGCTTTTTCTGTGGCCCGAGTTTTCAGTCTTCTGCCATGGTGGCTAGGGGTATATTTAGGGTTGCTCGTAAACAGTGAACAAGGAGGGTCCAGTTGCATGTGGGGCTGCGTAAAGGCTCCCATGGGGAGTTCACTTGTACCCAAAGCCTTCCTTTGGGGGCACTTTTGGATGGGCGAATGGGGCTCGTAACACATTTTCTGTGGCCCGAGCTTTCAGTCGACTGCCAGGCGTGCTAGGGCTATATTTAGGCTTGCGGTGAAAGAGTGAACCCGGAGGGTCCAGTTGCATGTGGGGCTGCATAAAGGCTCCCCTGGGGAGTTCAGTTGTACCCAAAGCCTTCCTTTGGGGGCACTTCTGGATGGGTGAATGGGGCTTGAAACGCATTTTCTGGAGCCCGAGTTTTCAGTCTTCTGCCATGGTGGCTAGGGGTATATTTAGGGTTGCTCGTAAACAGTGAACAAGGAGGGTCCAGTTGCATGTGGGACTGCGTTAAGGCTCCCCTGGGGAGTTCAGTTGTACCCAAAGCCTTCCTCTGGGGGCACTTCTGGATGGGCGAATTAGGCTTTTAATGCATTTTCTGGGGCCCGAGTTTTCAGTCGACTGCCAGGCGGGCCAGGGTTATATTTAGGGTTGCTGTGAAAGAGCGAATACGGAGGGTCCAGTTGCATGTGGGGCTGCGTTAAGGCTCCCCTGGGGAGTCCAGTTGTACCCAAAGCCTTCCTTTGGGGGCACTTTTGCATGGTCCAAGGGGAATCGCAATGCGTTTTCTGAGGCCTGATTTTTCAGTCGTCTGCCATGCGGGCCAGGGTTATATTTCGGGTTGCTGTGAAAGAGCGAATACGGAGGATCCAGTTGCATGTGGGGCTGCATAAAGGCTCCCCTGGGGAGTTCACTTGTACCCAAAGCCTTCCTTTGGGGGCACTTCTAGATGGGCGAATGGGGCTTGAAACGCTTTTTCTGTGGCCCGAGTTTTCATTTTTCTGCCTTGCTGGCTAGTGTTATATTTAAGGTTGCTTGTAAACAGCGAACACGGGGGGTCCAGTTGCGTATGGGCCTGCATAAAGGCTCCCCTGGGGAGTACACTTGTACCCAAAGCCTTCCTGTGGGGGCACTTTTGGATGGTCGAATGGGGCTTGTAGCACGTTTTCTGTGGCCCGAGTTTTCAGTCTTCTGCCATGCTGGCTAGGGTTATATTTAGGGTGGCTGTAAAGAGCGAACATGGAGGGTCCAGTTGCATGTGGGGCTGCGTAAAGGCTCCCCTTGGCAGTTCAGATGTACCCAAAGCCTTCCTTTGGAGGCACTTTTGGATGGGCGAATGGGGCTCGTAACACATTTTCTGTGGCCCAAGCTTTCAGTCGACTGCCATGGTGGCTAGGGGTATATTTAGGGTTGCTCATAAACAGTGAACAAGGAGGGTCCAGTTGCATGTGGGGCTGCCTAAAGTCTCCCCTGGGGAGTTCAGTTGTACCCAAAGCCTTCCTCTGGGGGCACTTCTGGATGGGTGAATGGGGCTTGAAACGCATTTTTTTGGGCCCGAATTTTCAGTCGACTGCCAGGCGGGCCAGGGCTATATTTAGGGTTGCTGTGAAAGAGTGAACCCGGAGGGTCCAGTTGCATGTGGGGCTGCATAAAGGCTCCCCTGGGGAGTCCAGTTGTACCCAAAGCCTTCCTCTGGGGGCACTTTTGGATGGTCCAAGGGGAATCGCAATGCGTTTTCTGAGGCCCGATTTTTCAGTCTTCTCCATTTGCGCCGAGGGCTATATTTAGGCTTGCGGTGAAAGAGTGAACCCGGAGGGTCCAGTTGCATGTGGGGCTGCATAAAGGCTCCCCTGGGGAGTTCACTTGTACCCAAAGCCTTCCTTTGGGGGCACTTCTGGATGGGTGAATGGGGCTTGAAACGCATTTTCTGGAGCCCGAGTTTTCAGTCTTCTGCCATGGTGGCTAGGGGTATATTTAGGGTTGCTCGTAAACAGTGAACAAGGAGGGTCCAGTTGCATGTGGGGCTGCCTAAAGGCTCCCCTGGGGAGTTCAGTTGTACCCAAAGCCTTCCTCTGGGGGCAGTTTTGGATGGGCGAATTAGGCTTTTAATGCATTTTCTGGGGCCCGAATTTTCAGTCGACTGCCAGGCGGTCCAGGGCTATATTTAGGGTTGCTGTGAAAGAGCGAATACGGAGGGTCCAGTTGCATGTGGGCCTGCATAAAGGCTCCCCTGGGGAGTTCACTTGTACGCAAAGCCTTCCTTTGGGGGCACTTCTCGATGGGCGAAATGGGCTTGAAACGCTTTTTCTGTGGCCCGTGTTTTCAGTCTTCTGCGATGCTGGCTAGGGTTATATTTAGGGTTGCTGTAAAGAGCGAACACGGAGGGTCCAGTTGCATGTGGGGCTGTGTAAAGGCTCCCCTGGGGAGTTCAGATGTACCCAAAGCCTTCCTTTGGGGGCACTTTTGGATGGGCGAATGGGGCTCGTAACACATTTTCTGGGGCCCAAGCTTTCAGTCGACTGCCAGGCGTGCTAGGGCTATATTTAGGCTTGCGGTGAAAGAGTGAACCCGGAGGGTCCAGTTGCATGTGGGCCTGCATAAAGGCTCCCCTGGGGAGTTCACTTGTACCCAAAGCCTTCCTTTGGGGGCACTTCTGGGTGGGTGAATGTGGCTTGAAACGCATTTTCTGGAGCCCGAGTTTTCAGTCTTCTGCCATGGTGGCTAGGGGTATATTTAGGGTTGCTCGTAAACAGTGAACAAGGAGGGTCCAGTTGCATGTGGGGCTGCCTAAAGGCTCCCCTGGGGAGTTCAGTTATACCCAAAGCCTTTCTCTGGGGGCACTTTTGGATGGGCGAATTAGGCTTTTAACGCATTTTCTGAGGCCCGAATTTTCAGTCGACAGCCAGGCGGGCCAGGGCTCTATTTAGGGTTGCTGTGAAAGAGTGAACCCGGACGGTCCAGTTTCATGTGGGTCTGCGTAAAGGCTCCCCTGGGGAGTTCAGTTGTACCCAAAGCCTTCCTTTGGGGGCACTTTTGGATGGGCGAATGGGGCTTGTAGCACGTTTTCTGTGGCCCGATTTTTCAGTCGTCTGCCATGCGGGCCAGGGTTATATTTAGGGTTGCTGTGAAAGAGCGAATACGGAGGGTCCAGTTGCATGTGGGGCTGCATAAAGGCTCCCCTGGGGAGTTCACTTGTATCCAAAGCCTTCCTTTGGGGGCACTTCTGGATGGGCGAAAGGGGCTTGAAACGCTTTTTCTGTGTCCCGAGTTTTCAGTCTTCTCCCATGCTGGCTAGGGTTATATTTAGGGTGGCTATAAAGAGCGAACCCGGAGGGTCCAGTTGCATGTGGGGCTGCATAAAGGCTCCCCTGGGGAGTCCAGTTGTACCCAAAGCCTTCCTCTGGGGGCACTTTTGGATGGTCCAAGGGGAATCGCAATGCGTTTTCTGAGGCCCGCTTTTTCAGTCTTCTCCATTTGCGCCGAGGGCTATATTTAGGCTTGCGGTGAAAGAGTGAACCCGGAGGGTCCAGTTGCATGTGGGCCTGCATAAAGGCTCCCCTGGGGAGTTCACTTGTACCCAAAGCCTTCCTTTGGGGGCACTTCTCGATGGGCGAAATGGGCTTGAAACGCTTTTTCTGTGGCCCGTGTTTTCAGTCTTCTGCGATGCTGGCTAGGGTTATATTTAGGGTTGCTGTAAAGAGCGAACACGGAGGGTCCAGTTGCATGTGGGGCTGTGTAAAGGCTCCCCTGGGGAGTTCAGATGTACCCAAAGCCTTCCTTTGGGGGCACTTTTGGATGGGCGAATGGGGCTCGTAACACATTTTCTGGGGCCCAAGCTTTCAGTCGACTGCCAGGCGTGCTAGGGCTATATTTAGGCTTGCGGTGAAAGAGTGAACCCGGAGGGTCCAGTTGCATGTGGGGCTGCATAAAGGCTCCCCTGGGGAGTTCAGTTGTACCCAAAGCCTTCCTCTGGGGGCACTTTTGGATGGGCGAATTAGGCTTTTAACGCATTTTCTGGGGCCCGAGTTTTCAGTCGACTGCCAGGCGGGCCAGGGCTATATTTAGGGTTGCTGTGAAAGAGCGAATACGGAGGGTCCAGTTGCATGTGGGGCTGCGTAAAGGCTCCCCTGGGGAGTTCAGTTGTACCCAAAGCCTTCCTTTGGGGGCACTTTTGGATGGTCCAAGGGGAATCGCAATGCGTTTTCTTAGGCCCGCTTTTTCAGTCTTCTCCCATTGCGCCGAGGGTTATATTTAGGCTTGCGGTGAAAGAGTGAACGCGGAGAGTCCAGTTGCATGTGGGGCTGCATAAAGGCTCCCCTGGGGAGTTCAGTTGTACCCAAAGCCTTCCTTTGGGGGCACTTCTGGATGGGTGAATGCGGCTTGAAACGCATTTTCTGTGGCCCGAGCTTTCAGTCGACTGCCAGGCGTACTAGGGCTATATTTAGGCTTGCGGTGAAAGAGTGAACCCGGAGGGTCCAGTTGCATGTGGGGCTGCATAAAGGCTCCCCTGGGGAGTTCACTTGTACCCAAAGCCTTCCTTTGGGGGCACTTCTGGATGGGTGAATGGGGCTTGAAACGCATTTTCTGTGGCCCGAGTTTTCAGTTTTCTGCCATGCTGGCTAGTGTTATATTTAGGGTTGCTTGTAAACAGCGAACACGGGGGATCCAGTTGCATGTGGGGCTGCGTAAAGGCTCCCCTGGGGAGTTCACTTGTACCCAAAGCCTTCCTCTGGGGGCACTTTTGGATGGGCGAATTAGGCTTTTAACGCATTTTCTGGGGCCCGAGTTTTCAGTCGAGTGCCAGGCGGGCCAGGGATATATTTAGGGTTGCTGTGAAAGAGTGAACCCGGAGGGTCCAGTTGCATTTGGGGCTGCATAAAGGCTCCCCTGGGTAGTCCAGTTGTACCCAAAGCCTTCCTTTGGGGGCACTTCTGGATGGTCCAAGGGGAATCGCAATGCGTTTTCTGAGGCCTGCTTTTTCACGCTTCTCCCATTGCGCCGAGGGCTATATTTCGGCTTGCGTTGAAAGAGTGAACCCGGAGGGTCCAGTTGCATGTGGGGCTGCGTTAAGGCTCCCCTGGGGAGTTCAGTTGTACCCAAAGCCTTCCTCTGGGGGCACTTTTGGATGTGCGAATTAGGCTTTTAATGCATTTTCTGAGGCCCGAATTTTCAGTCGACTGCCAGGCGGGCCAGGGCTCTATTTAGGGTTGCTGTGAAAGAGTGAACCCGGACGGTCCAGTTGCATGTGGGGCTGCGTAAAGGCTCCCCTGGGGAGTTCAGTTGTACCCAAAGCCTTCCTTTGGGGGCACTTCTGGATGGGCGAAAGGGGCTTGAAACGCTTTTTCTGTGTCCCGAGTTTTCAGTCTTCTCCCATGCTGGCTAGGGTTATATTTAGGGTGGCTATAAAGAGCGAACACGGAGGGTCCAGTTGCATGTGGGGCTGCATAAAGGCTCCCCTGGGGAGTTCAGTTGTACCCAAAGCCTTCCTCTGGGGGCACTTCTGGATGGGTGAATGGGGCTTGAAACGCATTTTCTGGAGCCCGAGTTTTCAGTCTTCTGCCATGGTGGCTAGGGGTATATTTAGGGTTGCTCGTAAACAGTGAACAAGGAGGGTCCAGTTGCATGTGGGGCTGCGTAAAGGCTCCCCTGGGGAGTTCACTTGTACCCAAAGCCTTCCTCTGGGGGCACTTTTGGATGGGCGAATTAGGCTTTTAACGCATTTTCTGGGGCCCGAGTTTTCAGTCGACTGCCAGGCGGGCCAGGGCTATATTTAGGGTTGCTGTGAAAGAGCGAATACGGAGGGTCCAGTTGCATGAGGGGCTGCATAAAGGCTCCCCTGGGGAGTTCACTTGTACCCAAAGCCTTCCTCTGGGGGCACTTTTGGATGGGCGAATTAGGCTTTTAATGCATTTTCTGGGGCCCGAGTTTTCAGTCGACTGCCAGGCGTGCCAGGGCTATATTTAGAGTTGCTGTGAAAGAGTGAACCCGGAGGGTCCAGTTGCATGTGGGGCTGCATAAAGGCTCCCCTGGGGAGTTCACTTGTACCCAAAGCCTTCCTTTGGGGGCACTTTTGGATGGGCGAATGGGGCTTGTATCACGTTTTCTGTGGCCCGATTTTTCAGTCGTCTGCCATGCGGGCCAGGGATATATTTAGGGTTGCTGTGAAAGAGCGAATACGGAGGGTCCAGTTGCATGTGGGGCTGCATAAAGGCTCCCCTGGGGAGTTCACTTGTACCCAAAGCCTTCCTTTGGGGGCACTTTTGGATGGGCGAATGGGGCTCGTAACACATTTTCTGTGGCCCCAGCTTTCAGTCGAATGCCAGGCCTGCTAGCGCTATATTTAGGCTTGCGGTGAAAGAGTGAACCCGGAGGGTCCAGTTGCATGTGGGGCTGCATAAAGGCTCCCCTGGGGAGTTCACTTGTACCCAAAGCCTTCCTTTGGGGGCACTTCTGGATGGGTGAATGGGGCTTGAAACGCATTTTCTGGGGCCCGAGTTTTCAGTCTTCTGCCATGGTGGCTAGGGGTATATTTAGGGTTGCTCGTAAACAGTGAACAAGGAGGGTCCAGTTGCATGTGGGGCTGCGTAAAGGCTCCCCTGGGGAGTTCACTTGTACCCAAAGCCTTCCTCTGGGGGCACTTTTGGATGGGCGAATTAGGCTTTTAACGCATTTTCTGGGGCCCGATATTTCAGTCGACTGCCAGGCGGGCCAGGGTTATATTTAGGGTTGCTGTAAAAGAGCGAATACGGAGGGTCCAGTTGCATGAGGGGCTGCAGAAAGGCTCCCCTGGGGAGTTCAGTTGTACCCAAAGCCTTCCTCTGGGGGCACTTTTGGATGGGCGAATTAGGCTTTTAACGCATTTTCTGGGGCCCGAGTTTTCAGTCGACTGCCAGGCGGGCCAGGGTTATATTTAGGATTGCTGTGAAAGAGCAAATACGGAGGGTCCAGTTGCATGTGGGGCTGCATAAAGGCTCCCCTGGGGAGTTCACTTGTACCCAAAGCCTTCCTCTGGGGGCACTTTTGGATGGGTGAATGGGGCTTGAAACGCATTTTCTGGGGCCCAATTTTTCAGTCTTCTGCCATGGTGGCTAGGGGTATATTTAGGGTTGCTCGTAAACAGTGAACAAGGAGGGTCCAGTTGCATGTGGGACTGCGTAAAGGCTCCCCTGGGGAGTTCAGTTGTACCCAAAGCCTTCCTCCGGGGGCACTTTTGGATGGGCGAATGGGGCTTGTAGCACGTTTTCTGTGGCCCGATTTTTCAGTCGTCTGCCATGCGGGCCAGGGATATATTTAGGGTTGCTGTGAAAGAGCGAACACGGAGGGTCCAGTTGCATGTGGGGCTGCATAAAGGCTCCCCTGGGGAGTTCACTTGTACCCAAAGCCTTCCTTTGGGGGCACATCTGGATGGGCGAAAGGGGCTTGAAACGCATTTTCTGGAGCCCGAGTTTTCAGTCTTCTGTCATGGTGGCTAGGGGTATATTTAGGGTTGCTCGTAAACAGCGAACACGGGGGGTCCAGTTGCATGTGGGACTGCGTAAAGGCTCCCCTGGGGAGTTCAGTTGTACCCAAAGCCTTCCTCTGGGGGCACTTTTGGATGGGCGAATTAGGCTTTTAATGCATTTTCTGGGGCCCGAGTTTTCAGTCGACTGCCGGGCGGGTCAGGGCTATATTTAGGGTTGCTGTGAAAGAGCGAATAAGGAGGGTCCAGTTGCATGTGGGGCTGCGTTAAGGCTCCCCTGGGGAGTCCAGTTGTACCCAAAGCCTTCCTTTGGGGGCACTTTTGGATGGTCCAAGGGGAATCGCAATGCGTTTTCTGGGGCCCGATTTTTCTGTCGTCTGCCATGCGGGTTAGGGTTATATTTAGGGTTGCTGTGAAAGAGCGAATACGGAGGGTCCAGTTGCATGTGGGGCTGCATAAAGGCTCCCCTGGGGAGTTCAGTTGTACCCAAAGCCTTCCTTTGAGGCACTTTTGGATGGGCGAATGGGGCTCGTAACACATTTTCTGTGGCCCGAGCTTTCAGTCGAATGCCAGGCGGGCCAGGGTTATATTTAGGGTTGCTGTGAAAGAGCGAATACGGAGGGTCCAGTTGCATGAGGGGCTGCGTAAAGGCTCCCCTGGGGAGTTCACTTGTACCCAAAGCCTTCCTCTGGGGGCACTTTTGGATGGGCGAATTAGGCTTTTAACGCATTTTCTGGGGCCCGAGTTTTCAGTCGACTGCCAGGCGGGCCAGGGATATATTTAGGGTTGCTGTGAAAGAGCAAATACGGAGGGTCCAGTTGCATGTGGGGCTGCATAAAGGCTCCCCTGGGGAGTTCACTTGTACCCAAAGCCTTCCTCTGGGGGCACGTTTGGATTGGCGAATTAGGCTTTTAACAGTTTTTCTGTGGCCCGAGTTTTCAGTCTTCTGCCATGCTGGCTAGTGTTATATTTAGGGTTGCTTGTAAACAGCGAACACGGGGGGTCCAGTTGCGTATGGGCCTGCATAAAGGCTCCCCTGGGGAGTTCACTTGTACCCAAAGCCTTCCTTTGGGGGCACTTTTGGATGGGCGAATGGGTCTTGTAGCCCGTTTTCTGTGGCCCGATTTTTCAGTCGTCTGCCATGCGGGCCAGGGTTATATTTAGGGTTGCTGTGAAAGAGCGAACACGGAGGGTCCAGTTGCATGTGGGGCTGCATAAAGGCTCCCCTGGGGAGTTCACTTGTACCCAAAGCCTTCCTTTGGGGGCACATCTGGATGGGCGAAAGGGGCTTGAAACGCATTTTTTTGGGGCCCGAATTTTCAGTCGACTGCCAGGCGGGCCAGGGCTATATTTAGGGTTGCTGTGAAAGAGTGAACCCGGAGGGTCCAGTTGCATGTGGGGCTGCATAAAGGCTCCCCTGGGTAGTCCAGTTGTACCCAAAGCCTTCCTTTGGGGGCACTTTTGGATGGTCCAAGGGGAATCGCAATGCGTTTTCTGAGGCCCGCTTTTTCACTCTTCTCCCATTGCGCCGAGGGCTATATTTCGGCTTGCGGTGAAAGAGTGAACCCGGAGGGTCCAGTTGCATGTGGGGCTGCGTTAAGGCTCCCCTGGGGAGTTCAGTTGTACCCAAAGCCTTCCTCTGGGGGCACTTTTGGATGTGCGAATTAGGCTTTTAATGCATTTTCTGAGGCCCGAATTTTCAGTCGACTGCCAGGCGGGCCAGGGCTCTATTTAGGGTTGCTGTGAAAGAGTGAACCCGGAGGGTCCAGTTGCATGTGGGGCTGCGTTAAGGCTCCCCTGGGGAGTTCAGTTGTACCCAAAGCCTTCCTTTGGGGGCACTTTTGGATGGGCGAATGGGGCTTGTAGCACGTTTTCTGTGGCCCGATTTTTCAGTCGTCTGCCATGCGGGCCAGGGTTATATTTAGGGTTGCTGTGAAAGAGCGAATACGGAGGGTCCAGTTGCATGTGGGGCTGCATAAAGGCTCCCCTGGGGAGTTCAGATGTACCCAAAGCCTTCCTTTGGAGGCACTTTTGGATGGGCGAATGGGGTCGTAACACATTTTCTGTGGCCCGAGCTTTCAGTCGAATGCCAGGCGTGCTAGCGCTATATTTAGGCTTGCGGTGAAAGAGTGAACCCGGAGGGTCCAGTTGCATGTGGGGCTGCATAAAGGCTCCCCTGGGGAGTTCACTTGTACCCAAAGCCTTCCTTTGGGGGCACTTCTGGATGGGAGAATTGGGCTTGAAACGCATTTTCTGGAGCCCGAGTTTTCAGTTTTCTGCCATGCTGGCTAGTGTTATATTTAGGGTTGCTTGTAAACAGCGAACACGGGGGGTCCAGTTGCGTATGGGCCTGCATAAAGGCTCCCCTGGGGAGTTCACTTGTACCCAAAGCCTTCCTTTGGGGGCACTTTTGGATGGTCGAATGGGGCTTGTAGCCCGTTTTCTGTGGCCCGATTTTTCAGTCGTCTGCCATGCGGGCCAGGGTTATATTTAGGGTTGCTGTGAAAGAGCGAACACGGAGGGTCCAGTTGCATGTGGGGCTGCATAAAGGCTCCCCTGGGGAGTTCACTTGTACCCAAAGCCTTCCTTTGGGGGCACATCTGGATGGGCGAAAGGGGCTTGAAACGCATTTTTTTGGGGCCCGAATTTTCAGTCGACTGCCAGGCGGGCCAGGGCTATATTTAGGGTTGCTGTGAAAGAGTGAACCCGGAGGGTCCAGTTGCATGTGGGGCTGCAAAAAGGCTCCCCTGGGGAGTCCAGTTGTACCCAAAGCCTTCCTTTGGGGGCACTTTGGGATGGTCCAAGGGGAATCGCAATGCGTTTTCTGAGGCCCGCTTTTTCACTCTTCTCCCATTGCGCCGAGGGCTATATTTCGGCTTGCGGTGAAAGAGTGAACCCGGAGGGTCCAGTTGCATGTGGGGCTGCGTTAAGGCTCCCCTGGGGAGTTCAGTTGTACCCAAAGCCTTCCTCTGGGGGCACTTTTGGATGTGCGAATTAGGCTTTTAATGCATTTTCTGAGGCCCGAATTTTCAGTCGACTGCCAGGCGGGACAGGGCTCTATTTAGGGTTGCTGTGAAAGAGTGAACCCGGAGGGTCCAGTTGCATGTGGGGCTGCGTTAAGGCTCCCCTGGGGAGTTCAGTTGTACCCAAAGCCTTCCTTTGGGGGCACTTTTGGATGGGCGAATGGGGCTTGTAGCACGTTTTCTGTGCCCCGATTTTTCAGTCGTCTGCCATGCGGGCCAGGGTTATATTTAGGGTTGCTGTGAAAGAGCGAATACGGAGGGTCCAGTTGCATGTGGGGCTGCATTAAGGCTCCCCTGGGGAGTTCACTTGTACCCAAAGCCTTCCTTTGGGGGCACTTCTGGATGGGCGAAAGGGGCTTGAAACGCTTTTTCTGTGGCCCGAGTTTTCAGTCTTCTCCCATGCTGGCTAGGGTTATATTTAGGGTGGCTGTAAAGAGCGAACACGGAGGGTCCAGTTGCATGTGGGGCTGCATAAAGGCTCCCCTGGGGAGTTCACTTGTACCCAAAGCCTTCCTCTGGGGGCACTTCTGGATGGGTGAATGGGGCTTGAAACGCATTTTCTGGAGCCCGAGTTTTCAGTCTTCTGCAATGGTGGCTAGGGCTATATTTAGGGTTGCTTGTAAACAGTGAACAAGGAGGGTCCAGTTGCATGTGGGGCTGCATAAAGGCTCCCCTGGGGAGTCCAGTTGTACCCAAAGCCTTCCTTTGGGGGCACTTTTGCATGGTCCAAGGGGAATCGCAATGCGTTTTCTGGGGCCCGATTTTTCAGTCGTCTGCCATGCGGGTTAGGGTTATATTTAGGGTTGCTGTGAAAGAGCGAATACGGAGGGTCCAGTTGCATGTGGGGCTGCATAAAGGCTCCCCTGGGGAGTTCAGATGTACCCAAAGCCTTCCTTTGGAGGCACTTTTGGATGGGCGAATGGGGCTCGTAACACATTTTCTGTGGCCCGAGCTTTCAGTCGACTGCCAGGCGTGCTAGCGCTATATTTAGGCTTGCGGTGAAAGAGTGAACCCGGAGGGTCCAGTTGCATGTGGGGCTGCATAAAGGCTCCCCTGGGGAGTTCACTTGTACCCAAAGCCTTCCTTTGGGGGCACTTCTGGATGGGTGAATGGGGCTTGAAACGCATTTTCTGGAGCCCGAGTTTTCAGTCTTCTGCCATGGTGGCTAGTGGTATATTTAGGGTTGCTCGTAAACAGTGAACAAGGAGGGTCCAGTTGCATGTGGGGCTGCGTAAAGGCTCCCCTGGGGAGTTCACTTGTACCCAAAGCCTTCCTCTGGGGGCACTTTTGGATGGGCGAATTAGGCTTTTAACGCATTTTCTGGGCCCCGAGTTTTCAGTCGACTGCCAGGCGGGCCAGGGTTATATTTAGGGTTGCTGTGAAAGAGCGAATACGGAGGGTCCAGTTGCATGAGGGGCTGCATAAAGGCTCCCCTGGGGAGTTCACTTGTACCCAAAACCTTCCTCTGGGGGCACTTTTGGAGGGGCGAATTAGGCTTTTAACGCATTTTCTGGGGCCCGAGTTTTCAGTCGACTGCCAGGCGTGCCAGGGCTATATTTAGAGTTACTGTGAAAGAGTGAACCCGGAGGGTCCAGTTGCATGTGGGGCTGCATAAAGGCTCCCCTGGGGAGTTCAGTTGTACCCAAAGCCTTCCTTTGGGGGCACTTTTGGATGGGCGAATGGGGCTTGTAGCACGTTTTCTGTGGCCCGATTTTTCAGTCGTCTGCCATGCTGGCTAGGGTTATATTTAGGGTTGCTGTGAAAGAGCGAATACGGAGGGTCCAGTTGCATGAGGGGCTGCATAAAGGCTCCCCTGGGGAGTTCACTTGTACCCAAAGCCTTCCTTTGGGGGCACTTCTGGATTGGCGAAAGGGGCTTGAAACGCTTTTTCTGTGTCCCGAGTTTTCAGTTTTCTCCCATGCTGGCTAGGGTTATATTTAGGGTGGCTGTAAAGAGCGAACACGGAGGGTCCAGTTGCATGTGGGGCTGCATAAAGGCTCCCCTGGGGAGTTCAGTTGTACCCAAAGCCTTCCTTTGGGGGCACTTCTGGATGGGTGAATGGGGCTTGAAACGCATTTTCTGGAGCCCGAGTTTTCAGTCTTCTGCCATGGTGGCTAGGGGTATATTTAGGGTTGCTCGTAAACAGTGAACAAGGAGGGTCCAGTTGCATGTGGGGCTGCGTAAAGGCTCCCCTGGGGAGTTCACTTGTACCCAAAGCCTTCCTCTGGGGGCACTTTTGGATGAGCGAATTAGGCTTTTAACGCATTTTCTGTGGCCCGAGTTTTCAGTCTTCTGCCATGCTGGCTAGTGTTATATTTAGGGTTGCTTGTAAACAGCGAACACGGGGGGTCCAGTTGCGTATGGGCCTGCATAAAGGCTCCCCTGGGGAGTTCACTTGTACCCAAAGCCTTCCTTTGGGGGCACTTTTGGATGGGCGAATGGGGCTTGTAGCACGTTTTCTGTGGCCCGAATTTTCAGTCGTCTGCCATGCGGGCCAGGGTTATATTTAGGGTTGCTGTGAAAGAGCGAACACGGAGGGTCCAGTTGCATGTGGGGCTGCATAAAGGCTCCCCTGGGGAGTTCACTTGTACCCAAAGCCTTCCTTTGGGGGCACATCTGGATGGGCGAAAGGGGCTTGAAACGCATTTTCTGGAGCCCGAGTTTTTAGTCTTCCTCCATGGTGGCTAGGGGTATATTTAGGGTTGCTCGTAAACAGCGAACACGGGGGGTCCAGTTGCATGTGGGACTGCATAAAGGCTCCCCTGGGGAGTTCAGTTGTACCCAAAGCCTTCCTCTGGGGGCACTTTTGGATGGGCGAATTAGGCATTTAATGCATTTCCTGGGGCCCGAGTTCTCAGTCGACTGCCAGGAGGGCCAGGGCTATATTTAGGGTTGCTGTGAAAGAGCGAATAAGGAGGGTCCAGTTGCATGTGGGGCTGCGTTAAGGCTCCCCTGGGGAGTCCAGTTGTACCCAAAGCCTTCCTTTGGGGGCACTTTTGCATGGTCCAAGGGGAATCGCAATGCGTTTTCTGGGGCCCGATTTTTCAGTCGTCTGCCATGCGGGTTAGGGTTATATTTAGGGTTGCTGTGAAAGACCGAATACGGAGGGTCCAGTTGCATGTGGGGCTGCATAAAGGCTCCCCTGGGGAGTTCAGATGTACCCAAAGCCTTCCTTTGGAGGCACTTTTGGATGGGCGAATGGGGCTCGTAACACATTTTCTGTGTCCCGAGCTTTCAGTCGACTACCAGGCGGGCCAGGGATATATTTAGGGTTGCTGTGAAAGAGCAAATACGGAGGGTCCAGTTGCATGTGGGGCTGCATAAAGGCTCCCCTGGGGAGTTCAGTTGTACCCAAAGCCTTCCTCTGGGGGCACTTTTGGATGGGCGAATTAGGCTTTTAACGCATTTTCTGGGCACCGAGTTTTCAGTCGACTGCCAGGCGGGCCAGGGTTATATTTAGGGTTGCTGTGAAAGAGCGAATACGGAGGGTCCAGTTGCATGAGGGGCTGCAGAAAGGCTCCCCTGGGGAGTTCACTTGTACCCAAAGCCTTCCTTTGGGGGCACTTTTGGATGGGCGAATTAGGCTTTTAACGCATTTTCTGGGGCCCGAGTTTTCAGTCGACTGCCAGGCGGGCCAGGGTTATATTTAGGGTTGCTCTGAAAGAGCAAATACGGAGGGTCCAGTTACATGTGGGGCTGCATAAAGGCTCCCCTGGGGAGTTCACTTGTACCCAAAGCCTTCCTCTGGGGGCACTTTTGGATGGGCGAATTAGGCTTTTAACAGTTTTTCTGTGGCCCGAGTTTTCAGTCTTCTGCCATGCTGGCTAGTGTTATATTTAGGGTTGCTTGTAAACAGCGAACACGGGGGGTCCAGTTGCATGTGGGACTGCGTAAAGGCTCCCCTGGGGAGTTCAGTTGTACCCAAAGCCTTCCTCTGGGGGCACTTTTGGATGGGCGAATGGGGCTTGTAGCACGTTTTCTGTGGCCCGATTTTTCAGTCGTCTGCCATGCGGGTTAGGGTTATATTTAGGGTTGCTGTGAAAGAGCGAATACGGAGGGTCCAGTTGCATGTGGGGCTGCATAAAGGCTCCCCTGGGGAGTTCAGATGTACCCAAAGCCTTCCTTTGGAGGCACTTTTGGATGGGCGAATGGGGCTCGTAACACATTTTCTGTGGCCCTAGCTTTCAGTCGAATGCCAGGCGGGCCAGGGTTATATTTAGGGTTGCTGTGAAAGAGCGAATACGGAGGGTCCAGTTGCATGAGGGGCTGCAGAAAGGCTCCCCTGGGGAGTTCACTTGTACCCAAAGCCTTCCTCTGGGGGCACTTTTGGATGGGCGAATTAGGCTTTTAACTCATTTTCTGGGGCCCGAGTTTTCAGTCGACTGCCAGGCGGGCCGGGGATATATTTAGGGTTGCTGTGAAAGAGCAAATACGGAGGGTCCAGTTGCATGTGGGGCTGCATAAAGGCTCCCCTGGGGAGTTCACTTGTACCCAAAGCCTTCCTCTGGGGGCACTTTTGGATGGGCGAATTAGGCTTTTAACAGTTTTTCTGTGGCCCGAGTTTTCAGTCTTCTGCCATGCTGGCTAGTGTTATATTTAGGGTTGCTTGTAAACAGCGAACACGGGGGGTCCAGTTGCGTATGGGCCTGCATAAAGGCTCCCCTGGGGAGTTCACTTGTACCCAAAGCCTTCCTTTGGGGGCACTTTTGGATGGGCGAATGGGGCTTGTAGCACGTTTTCTGGGGCCCGAATTTTCAGTCGTCTGCCATGCGGGCCAGGGTTATATTTAGGGTTGCTGTGAAAGAGCGAACACGGAGGGTCCAGTTGCATGTGGGGCTGCATAAAGGCTCCCCTGGGGAGTTCACTTGTACCCAAAGCCTTCCTTTGGGGGCACATCTGGATGGGCGAAAGGGGCTTGAAACGCATTTTCTGGAGCCCGAGTTTTCAGTCTTCTGCCATGGTGGCTAGGGCTATATTTAGGGTTGCTCGTAAACAGCGAACACGGGGGGTCCAGTTGCATGTGGGACTGCGTAAAGGCTCCCCTGGGGAGTTCAGTTGTACCCAAAGCCTTCCTCTGGGGGCACTTTTGGATGGGCGAATTAGGCTTTTAATGCATTTTCTGGGGCCCGAGTTTTCAGTCGACTGCCGGGCGGGTCAGGGCTATATTTAGGGTTGCTGTGAAAGAGCGAATAAGGAGGGTCCAGTTGCATGTGGGGCTGCGTTAAGGCTCCCCTGGGGAGTCCAGTTGTACCCAAAGCCTTCCTTTGGGGGCACTTTTGCATGGTCCAAGGGGAATCGCATTGCGTTTTCTGGGGCCCGATTTTTCAGTCGTCTGCCATGCGGGTTAGGGTTATATTTAGGGTTGCTGTGAAAGAGTGAACCCGGAGGGTCCAGTTGCATGTGGGGCTGCATAAAGGCTCCCCTGGGGAGTTCACTTGTACCCAAAGCCTTCCTTTGGTGGCACTTCTGGATGGGAGAATGGGGCTTGAAACGCATTTTCTGGAGCCCGAGTTTTCAGTTTTCTGCCATGCTGGCTAGTGTTATATTTAGGGTTGCTTGTAAACAGCGAACACGGGGGGTCCAGTTGCGTATGGGCCTGCATAAAGGCTCCCCTGGGGAGTTCACTTGTACCCAAAGCCTTCCTTTGGGGGCACTTTTGGATGGGCGAATGGGGCTTGTAGCACGTTTTCTGTGGCCCGATTTTTCAGTCGTCTGCCATGCGGGCCAGGGTTATATTTAGGGTTGCTGTGAAAGAGCGAACACGGAGGGTCCAGTTGCATGTGGGGCTGCATAAAGGCTCCCCTGGGGAGTTCACTTGTACCCAAAGCCTTCCTTTGGGGGCACATCTGGATGGGCGAAAGGGGCTTGAAAAGCATTTTTTGGGGCCCGAATTTTCAGTCGACTGCCAGGCGGGCCAGGGCTATATTTAGGGTTGCTGTGAAAGAGTGAACCCGGAGGGTCCAGTTGCATGTGGGGCTGCATAAAGGCTCCCCTGGGGAGTCCAGTTGTACCCAAAGCCTTCCTTTGGGGGCACTTTGGGATGGTCCAAGGGGAATCGCAATGCGTTTTCTGAGGCCCGCTTTTTCACACTTCTCCCATTGCGCCGAGGGCTATATTTCGGCTTGCGGTGAAAGAGTGAACCCGGAGGGTCCAGTTGCATGTGGGGCTGCGTTAAGGCTCCCCTGGGGAGTTCAGTTGTACCCAAAGCCTTCCTCTGGGGGCACTTTTGGATGTGCGAATTAGGCTTTTAATGCATTTTCTGAGGCCCGAATTTTCAGTCGACTGCCAGGCGGGCCAGGGCTCTATTTAGGGTTGCTGTGAAAGAGTGAACCCGGACGGTCCAGTTGCATGTGGGGCTGCGAAAAGGCTCCCCTGGGGAGTTCAGTTGTACCCAAAGCCTTCCTTTGGGGGCACTTTTGGATGGGCGAATGGGGCTTGTAGCACGTTTTCTGTGGCCCGATTTTTCAGTCGTCTGCCATGCGGGCCAGGGTTATATTTAGGGTTGCTGTGAAAGAGCGAATACGGAGGGTCCAGTTGCATGTGGGGCTGCATTAAGGCTCCCCTGGGGAGTTCACTTGTACCCAAAGCCTTCCTTTGGGGGCACTTCTGGATGGGCGAAAGGGGCTTGAAACGCTTTTTCTGTGGCCCGAGTTTTCAGTCTTCTCCCATGCTGGCTAGGGTTATATTTAGGGTGGCTGTAAAGAGCGAACACGGAGGGTCCAGTTGCATGTGGGGCTGCATAAAGGCTCCCCTGGGGAGTTCACTTGTACCCAAAGCCTTCCTCTGGGGGCACTTCTGGATGGGTGAATGGGGCTTGAAACGCATTTTCTGGAGCCCGAGTTTTCAGTCTTCTGCAATGGTGGCTAGGGCTATATTTAGGGTTGCTTGTAAACAGTGAACAAGGAGGGTCCAGTTGCATGTGGGGCTGCATAAAGGCTCCCCTGGGGAGTTCAGATGTACCCAAAGCCTTCCTTTGGAGGCACTTTTGGATGGGTGAATGGGGCTTGAAACGCATTTTCTGTGGCCCGAGCTTTCAGTCGACTGCCAGGCGTGCTAGCGTTATATTTAGGCTTGCGGTGAAAGAGTGAACCCGGAGGGTCCAGTTGCATGTGGGGCTGCATAAAGGCTCCCCTGGGGAGTTCACTTGTACCCAAAGCCTTCCTTTGAAGGCACTTCTGGATGGGTGAATGGGGCTTGAAACGCATTTTCTGGAGCCCGAGTTTTCAGACTTCTGCCATGGTGGCTAGGGGTATATTTAGGGTTGCTCGTAAACAGTGAACAAGGAGGGTCCAGTTGCATGTGGGGCTGCGTAAAGGCTCCCCTGGGGAGTTCACTTGTACCCAAAGCCTTCCTCTGGGGGCACTTTTGGATGGGCGAATTAGGCTTTTAACGCATTTTCTGGGGCCCGAGTTTTCAGTCGACTGCCAGGCGGGCCAGGGTTATATTTAGGGTTGCTGTGAAAGAGCGAATACGGAGGGTCCAGTTGCATGAGGGGCTGCATAAAGGCTCCCCTGGGGAGTTCACTTGTACCCAAAGCCTTCCTCTGGGGGCACTTTTGGATGGGCGAATTAGGCTTTTAACGCATTTTCTGGGGCCCGAGTTTTCAGTCGACTGCCAGGCGTGCCAGGGCTATATTTAGAGTTGCTGTGAAAGAGTGAACCCGGAGGGTCCAGTTGCATGTGGGGCTGCATAAAGGCTCCCCTGGGGAGTTCAGTTGTACCCAAAGCCTTCCTTTGGGGGCACTTTTGCATGGTCCAAGGGGAATCGCAATGCGTTTTCTGGGGCCCGATTTTTCAGTCGTCTGCCATGCGGGTAAGGGTTATATTTAGGGTTGCTGTGAAAGAGCGAATACGGAGGGTCCAGTTGCATGTGGGGCTGCATAAAGGCTCCCCTGGGGAGTTCAGATGTACCCAAAGCCTTCCTTTGGAGGCACTTTTGGATGGGCGAATGGGGCTCGTAACACATTTTCTGTGGCCCGAGCTTTCAGTCGAATGCCAGGCCTGCTAGCGCTATATTTAGGCTTGCGGTGAAAGAGTGAACCCGGAGGGTCCAGTTGCATGTGGGGCTGCATAAAGGCTCCCCTGGGGAGTTCAGTTGTACCCAAAGCCTTCCTTTGGGGGCACTTCTGGATGGGTGAATGGGGCTTGAAACGCATTTTCTGGAGCCCGAGTTTTCAGTCTTCTGCCATGGTGGCTAGTGGTATATTTAGGGTTGCTCGTAAACAGTGAACAAGGAGGGTCCAGTTGCATGTGGGGCTGCGTTAAGGCTCCCCTGGGGAGTTCACTTGTACCCAAAGCCTTCCTCTGGGGGCACTTTTGGATGGGAGAATTAGGCTTTTAACGCATTTTCTGGGCCCCGAGTTTTCAGTCGACTGCCAGGCGGGCCAGGGTTATATTTAGGGTTGCTGTGAAAGAGCGAATACGGAGGGTCCAGTTGCATGAGGGGCTGCATAAAGGCTCCCCTGGGGAGTTCACTTGTACCCAAAGCCTTCCTCTGGGGGCACTTTTGGATGGGCGAATTAGGCTTTTAACGCATTTTCTGGGGCCCGATTTTTCAGTCGTCTGCCATGCTGGCTAGGGTTATTTTTCGGGTTGCTGTGAAAGAGCGAATACGGAGGGTCCAGTTGCATGAGGGGCTGCATTAAGGCTCCCCTGGGGAGTTCACTTGTACCCAAAGCCTTCCTTTGGGGGCACTTCTGGGTGGGCGAAAGGGGCCTGAAACGCTTTTTCTGTGTCCCGAGTTTTCAGTCTTCTGCCATGCTGGCTAGGGTTATATTTAGGGTGGCTGTAAAGAGCGAACACGGAGGGTCCAGTTGCATGTGGGGCTGCATAAAGGCTCCCCTGGGGAGTTCACTTGTACCCAAAGCCTTCCTTTGGGGGCACTTCTGGATGGGTGAATGGGGCTTGAAACGCATTTTCTGGAGCCCGAGTTTTCAGTCTTCTGCCATGGTGGCTAGGGGTATATTTAGGGTTGCTCGTAAATAGTGAACAAGGAGGGTCCAGTTGCATGTGGGGCTGCGTAAAGGCTCCCCTGAGGAGTTCACTTGTACCCAAAGCCTTCCTCTGGGGGCACTTTTGGATGGGCGAATTAGGCTTTTAACGCATTTTCTGGGGCCCGAGTTTTCAGTCGACTGCCAGGCGGGCCAGGGCTATATTTAGGGTTGCTGTGAAAGAGCGAATACGGAGGGTCCAGTTGCATGAGGGGCTGCGTAAAGGCTCCCCTGGGGAGTTCAGTTGTACCCAAAGCCTTCCTCTGGGGGCACTTTTGGATGAGCGAATTAGGCTTTTAACGCATTTTCTGGGGCCCGAGTTTTCAGTCTTCTGCCATGCTGCCTAGTGTTATATTTAGGGTTGCTTGTAAACAGCGAACACGGGGGGTCCAGTTGCGTATGGGCCTGCATAAAGGCTCCCCTGGGGAGTTCACTTGTACCCAAAGCCTTCCTTTGGGGGCACTTTTGGATGGGCGAATGGGGCTTGTAGCACGTTTTCTGTGGCCCGATTTTTCAGTCTTCTGCCATGGTGGCTAGGGGTATATTTAGGGTTGCTCGTAAACAGCGAACACGGGGGGTCCAGTTGCATGTGGGACTGCGTAAAGGCTCCCCTGGGGAGTTCAGTTGTACCCAAAGCCTTCCTCTGGGGGCACTTTTGGATGGGCGAATTAGGCATTTAATGCATTTCCTGGGGCCCAAGATTTCAGTCGACTGCCAGGCGGGCCAGGGCTATATTTAGGGTTGCTGTGAAAGAGCGAATAAGGAGGGTCCAGTTGCATGTGGGGCTGCGTTAAGGCTCCCCTGGGGAGTCCAGTTGTACCCAAAGCCTTCCTTTGGGGGCACTTTTGCATGGTCCAAGGGGAATCGCAATGCGTTTTCTGGGGCCCGATTTTTCAGTCGTCTGCCATGCGGTTTAGGGTTATATTTAGGGTTGCTGTGAAAGAGCGAATACGGAGGGTCCAGTTGCATGTGGGGCTGCATAAAGGCTCCCCTGGGGAGTTCACTTGTACCCAAAGCCTTCCCTTGGAGGCACTTTTGGATGGGCGAATGGGGCTCGTAACACATTTTCTGTGGCCCGAGCTTTCAGTCGACTACTAGGCGGGCCAGGGATATATTTAGGGTTGCTGTGAAAGAGCAAATACGGAGGGTCCAGTTGCATGTGGGGCTGCATAAAGGCTCCCCTGGGGAGTTCACTTCTACCCAAAGCCTTCCTCTGGGGGCACTTTTGGATGGGCGAATTAGGCTTTTAACGCATTTTCTGTGGCCCGAGTTTTCAGTCTTCTGCCATTCTGGCTAGTGTTATATTTAGGGTTGCTTGTAAACAGCGAACACGGGGGGTCCCGTTGCGTATGGGCCTGCATAAAGGCTCCCCTGGGGAGTTCACTTGTACCCAAAGCCTTCCTTTGGGGGCACTTTTGGATGGGCGAATGGGGCTTGTAGCACGTTTTCTGGGGCCCGAATTTTCAGTCGTCTGCCATGCGGGCCAGGGTTATATTTAGGGTTGCTGTGAAAGAGCGAACACGGAGGGTCCAGTTGCATGTGGGCCTGCATAAAGGCTCCCCTGGGGAGTTCACTTGTACCCAAAGCCTTCCTTTGGGGGCACATCTGGATGGGCGAAAGGGGCTTGAAACGCATTTTCTGGAGCCCGAGTTTTCAGTCTTCTGCCATGGTGGCTAGGGGTATATTTAGGGTTGCTCGTAAACAGCGAACACGGGGGGTCCAGTTGCATGTGGGACTGCGTAAAGGCTCCCCTGGGGAGTTCAGTTGTACCCAAAGCCTTCCTCTGGGGGCACTTTTGGATGGGCGAATTAGGCATTTAATGCATTTCCTGGGGCCCAAGATTTCAGTCGACTGCCAGGCGGGCCAGGGCTATATTTAGGGTTGCTGTGAAAGAGCGAATAAGGAGGGTCCAGTTGCATGTGGGGCTGCGTTAAGGCTCCCCTGGGGAGTCCAGTTGTACCCAAAGCCTTCCTTTGGGGGCACTTTTGCATGGTCCAAGGGGAATCGCAATGCGTTTTCTGGGGCCCGATTTTTCAGTCGTCTGCCATGCGGGTTAGGGTTATATTTAGGGTTGCTGTGAAAGAGCGAATACGGAGGGTCCAGTTGCATGTGGGGCTGCATAAAGGCTCCCCTGGGGAGTTCAGATGTACCCAAAGCCTTCCCTTGGAGGCACTTTTGGATGGGCGAATGGGGCTCGTAACACATTTTCTGTGGCCCGAGCTTTCAGTCGACTACTAGGCGGGCCAGGGATATATTTAGGGTTGCTGTGAAAGAGCAAATACGGAGGGTCCAGTTGCATGTGGGGCTGCATAAAGGCTCCCCTGGGGAGTTCACTTCTACCCAAAGCCTTCCTCTGGGGGCACTTTTGGATGGGCGAATTAGGCTTTTAACGCATTTTCTGTGGCCCGAGTTTTCAGTCTTCTGCCATTCTGGCTAGTGTTATATTTAGGGTTGCTTGTAAACAGCGAACACGGGGGGTCCCGTTGCGTATGGGCCTGCATAAAGGCTCCCCTGGGGAGTTCACTTGTACCCAAAGCCTTCCTTTGGGGGCACTTTTGGATGGGCGAATGGGGCTTGTAGCACGTTTTCTGGGGCCCGAATTTTCAGTCGTCTGCCATGCGGGCCAGGGTTATATTTAGGGTTGCTGTGAAAGAGCGAACACGGAGGGTCCAGTTGCATGTGGGGCTGCATAAAGGCTCCCCTGGGGAGTTCACTTGTACCCAAAGCCTTCCTTTGGGGGCACATCTGGATGGGCGAAAGGGGCTTGAAACGCATTTTCTGGAGCCCGAGTTTTCAGTCTTCTGCCATGGTGGCTAGGGGTATATTTAGGGTTGCTCGTAAACAGCGAACACGGGGGGTCCAGTTGCATGTGGGACTGCGTAAAGGCTCCCCTGGGGAGTTCAGTTGTACCCAAAGCCTTCCTCTGGGGGCACTTTTGGATGGGCGAATTAGGCATTTAATGCATTTCCTGGGGCCCGAGTTTTCAGTCGACTGCCAGGCGGGCCAGGGCTATATTTAGGGTTGCTGTGAAAGAGCGAATAAGGAGGGTCCAGTTGCATGTGGGGCTGCGTTAAGGCTCCCCTGGGGAGTCCAGTTGTACCCAAAGCCTTCCTTTGGGGGCACTTTTGCATGGTCCAAGGGGAATCGCAATGCGTTTTCTGGGGCCCGATTTTTCAGTCGTCTGCCATGCGGGTTAGGGTTATATTTAGGGTTGCTGTGAAAGAGCGAATACGGAGGGTCCAGTTGCATGTGGGGCTGCATAAAGGCTCCCCTGGGGAGTTCACTTGTACCCAAAGCCTTCCTTTGGAGGCACTTTTGGATGGGCGAATGGGGCTCGTAACACATTTTCTGTGGCCCGAGCTTTCAGTCGATTACCAGGCATGCTAGCGCTATATTTAGGCTTGCGGTGAAAGAGTGAACCCGGAGGGTCCAGTTGCATGTGGGGCTGCATAAAGGCTCCCCTGGGGAGTTCAGTTGTACCCAAAGCCTTCCTCTGGGGGCACTTTTGGATGGGCGAATTAGGCTTTTAACGCATTTTCTGGGGCCCGAGTTTTCAGTCGACTGCCAGGAGGGCCAGGGCTATATCTAGGGTTGCTGTGAAAGAGCGAATACGGAGGGTCCAGTTGCATGAGGGGCTGCATAAAGGCTCCCCTGGGGAGTTCACTTGTACCCAAAGCCTTCCTCTGGGGGCACTTTTGGATAGGCGAATTAGGCTTTTAATGCATTTTCTGGAGCCCGAGTTTTCAGTCGACTGCTGTGAAAGAGCGAATACGGAGGGTCCAGTTGCATGAGGGGCTGCATAAAGGCTCCCCTGGGGAGTTCACTTGTACCAAAAGCCTTCCTCTGGGGGCACTTTTGGATAGGCGAATTAGGCTTTTAACGCATTTTCTGGGGCCCGAGTTTTCAGTCGACTGCCAGGCGGGCCAGGGCTATATTTAGAGTTGCTATGAAAGAGTGAACCCGGAGGGTCCAGTTGCATGTGGGGCTGCATAAAGGCTCCCCTGGGGAGTTCAGTTGTACCCAAAGCCTTCCTCTGGGGGCACTTTTGGATGGGCGAATGGGGCTTGTAGCACGTTTTCTGTGGCCCGATTTTTCAGTCGTCTGCCATGCGGGCCAGGGTTATATTTAGGGTTGCTGTGAAAGAGCGAATACGGAGGGTCCAGTTGCATGTGGGGCTGCGTTAAGTCTCCCCTGGGGAGTCCAGTTGTACCCAAAGCCTTCCTTTGGGGGCACTTTTGCATGGTCCAAGGGGAATCGCAATGCGTTTTCTGGGGCCCGATTTTTCAGTCGTCTGCCATGCGGGCTAGGGTTATATTTAGGGTTGCTGTGAAAGAGCGAATACGGAGGGTCCAGTTGCATGTGGGGCTGCATGAAGGCTCCCCTGGGAAGTTCAGATGTACCCAAAGCCTTCCCTTGGAGGCACTTTTGGATGGGCGAATGGGGCTCGTAACACATTTTCTGTGGCCTGAGCTTTCAGTCGACTGCCAGGCGGGCCAGGGATATATTTAGGGTTGCTGTGAAAGAGCAAATACGGAGGGTCCAGTTGCATGTGGGGCTGCATAAAGGCTCCCCTGGGGAGTTCACTTGTACCCAAAGCCTTCCTCTGGGGGCACTTTTGGATGGGCGAATTAGGCTTTTAACGCATTTTCTGTGGCCCGAGTTTTAAGTCTTCTGCCATGCTGGCTAGTGTTATATTTAGGGTTGCTTGTAAACAGCGAACACGGGGGGTCCAGTTGCGTATGGGCCTGCATAAAGGCTCCCCTGGGGAGTTCACTTGTACCCAAAGCCTTCCTTTGGGGGCACTTTTGGATGGGCGAATGGGGCTTGTAGCACGTTTTCTGTGGCCCGAATTTTCAGTCGTCTGCCATGCGGGCCAGGGTTATATTTAGAGTTGCTGTGAAAGAGCGAACACGGAGGGTCCAGTTGCATGTGGGGCTGCATAAAGGCTCCCCTGGGGAGTTCACTTGTACCCAAAGCCTTCCTTTGGGGGCACATCTGGATGGGCGAAAGGGGCTTGAAACGCATTTTCTGGAGCCCGAGTTTTCAGTCTTCTGCCATGGTGGCTAGGGGTATGTTTAGGGTTGCTCGTAAACAGCGAACACGGGGGGTCCAGTTGCATGTGGGACTGCGTAAAGGCTCCCCTGGGGAGTTCAGTTGTACCCAAAGCCTTCCTCTGGGGGCACTTTTGGATGGGCGAATTAGGCATTTAATGCATTTCCTGGGGCCCGAGTTTTCAGTCGACTGCCAGGCGGGCCAGGGCTATATTTAGGGTTGCTGTGAAAGAGCGAATAAGGAGGGTCCAGTTGCATGTGGGGCTGCGTTAAGGCTCCCCTGGGGAGTCCAGTTGTACCCAAAGCCTTCCTTTGGGGGCACTTTTGCATGGTCCAAGGGGAATCGCAATGCGTTTTCTGGGGCCCGATTTTTCAGTCGTCTGCCATGCGGGTTAGGGTTATATTTAGGGTTGCTGTGAAAGAGCGAATACGGAGGGTCCAGTTGCATGTGGGGCTGCATAAAGGCTCCCCTGGGGAGTTCAGATGTACCCAAAGCCTTCCTTTGGAGGCACTTTTGGATGGGCGAATGGGGCTCGTAACACATTTTCTGTGGCCCGAGCTTTCAGTCGACTACCAGGCGTGCTAGCGCTATATTTAGGCTTGCGGTGAAAGAGTGAACCCGGAGGGTCCAGTTGCATGTGGGGCTGCATAAAGGCTCCCCTGGGGAGTTCAGTTGTACCCAAAGCCTTCCTCTGGGGGCACTTTTGGATGGGCGAATTAGGCTTTTAACGCATTTTCTGGGGCCCGAGTTTTCAGTCGACTGCCAGGAGGGCCAGGGCTATATCTAGGGTTGCTGTGAAAGAGCGAATACGGAGGGTCCAGTTGCATGAGGGGCTGCATAAAGGCTCCCCTGGGGAGTTCACTTGTACCCAAAGCCTTCCTCTGGGGGCACTTTTGGATAGGCGAATTAGGCTTTTAACGCATTTTCTGGGGCCCGAGTTTTCAGTCGACTGCCAGGCGGGCCAGGGCTATATTTAGAGTTGCTATGAAAGAGTGAACCCGGAGGGTCCAGTTGCATGTGGGGCTGCATAAAGGCTCCCCTGGGGAGTTCAGTTGTACCCAAAGCCTTCCTCTGGGGGCACTTTTGGATGGGCGAATGGGGCTTGTAGCACGTTTTCTGTGGCCCGATTTTTCAGTCGTCTGCCATGCGGGCCAGGGTTATATTTAGGGTTGCTGTGAAAGAGCGAATACGGAGGGTCCAGTTGCATGTGGGGCTGCATTAAGGCTCCCCTGGGGAGTCCAGTTGTACCCAAAGCCTTCCTTTGGGAGCACTTTTGCATGGTCCAAGGGGAATCGCAATGCGTTTTCTGGGGCCCGATTTTTCAGTCATCTGCCATGCGGGCTAGGGTTATATTTAGGGTTGCTGTGAAAGAGCGAATACGGAGGGTCCAGTTGCATGTGGGGCTGCATGAAGGCTCCCCTGGGGAGTTCAGATGTACCCAAAGCCTTCCTTTGGAGGCACTTTTGGATGGGCGAATGGGGCTCGTAACAAATTTTCTGTGGCCTGAGCTTTCAGTCGACTGCCAGGCGTGCCAGCGCTATATTTAGGCTTGCGGTGAAAGAGTGAACCCGGAGGGTCCAGTTGCATGTGGGGCTGCGTTAAGGCTCCCCTGGGGAGTTCACTTGTACCCAAAGCCTTCCTCTGGGGGCACTTTTGGATGGGCGAATTAGGCTTTTAACGCATTTTCTGGGGCCCGAGTTTTCAGTCGACTGCCAGGAGGGCCAGGGCTATATTTAGGGTTGCTGTGAAAGAGCGAATACGGAGGGTCCAGTTGCATGTGGGGCTGCGTTAAGGCTCCCCTGGGGAGTCCAGTTGTACCCAAAGCCTTCCTTTGGGGGCACTTTTGCATGGTCCAAGGGGAATCGCAATGCGTTTTCTGGGGCCCGATTTTTCAGTCGTCTGCCTTGCGGGCTAGGGTTATATTTAGGGTTGCTGTGAAAGAGCGAATACGGAGGGTCCAGTTGCATGTGGGGCTGCATGAAGGCTCCCCTGGGGAGTTCAGATGTACCCAAAGCCTTCCTTTGGAGGCACTTTTGGATGGGCGAATGGGGCTCGTAACACATTTTCTGTGGCCTGAGCTTTCAGTCGACTGCCAGGCGTGCTAGCGCTATATTTAGGCTTGCGGTGAAAGAGTGAACCCGGAGGGTCCAGTTGCATGTGGGGCTGCATAAAGGCTCCCCTGGGGAGTTCACTTGTACCCAAAGCCTTCCTCTGGGGGCACTTTTGGATGGGCGAATTAGGCTTTTAACGCATTTTCTGGGGCCCGAGTTTTCAGTCGACTGCCAGGAGGGCCAGGGCTATATTTAGGGTTGCTGTGAAAGAGCGAATACGGAGGGTCCAGTTGCATGAGGGGCTGCATAAAGGCTCCCCTGGGGAGTTCACTTGTACCCAAAGCCTTCCTCTGGGGGCACTTTTGGATAGGCGAATTAGGCTTTTAACGCATTTTCTGGGGCCCGAGTTTTCAGTCGACTGCTGTGAAAGAGCGAATACGGAGGGTCCAGTTGCATGTGGGGCTGCGTAAAGGCTCCCCTGGGGAGTTCACTTGTACCCAAAGCCTTCCTCTGGGGGCACTTTTGGATAGGCGAATTAGGCTTTTAACGCATTTTCTGGAGCCCGAGTTTTCAGTCGACTGCCAGGCGGGCCAGGGCTATATTTAGAGTTGCTGTGAAAGAGTGAACCCGGAGGGTCCAGTTGCATGTGGGGCTGCATAAAGGCTCCCCTGGGGAGTTCAGTTGTACCCAAAGCCTTCCTCTGGGGGCACTTTTGGATGGGCGAATGGGGCTTGTAGCACGTTTTCTGTGGCCCGATTTTTCAGTCGTCTACCATGCGGGCCAGGGTTATATTTAGGGTTGCTGTGAAAGAGCGAATACGGAGGGTCCAGTTGCATGTGGGGCCGCATGAAGGCTCCCCTGGGGAGTTCAGATGTACCCAAAGCCTTCCTTTGGAGGCACTTTTGGATGGGCGAATGGGGCTCGTAACACATTTTCTGTGGCCCGAGCTTTCAGTCGACTGCCAGGCGTGCTAGCGCTATATTTAGGCTTGCGGTGAAAGAGTGAACCCGGAGGGTCCAGTTGCATGTGGGGCTGCGTAAAGGCTCCCCTGGGGAGTTCACTTGTACCCAAAGCCTTCCTCTGGGGGCACTTTTGGATGGGCGAATTAGGCTTTTAACGCATTTTCTGGGGCCCGAGTTTTCAGTCGACTGCCAGGCGGGCCAGGGTTATATTTAGGGTTGCTGTCAAAGAGCGAATACGGAGGGTCCAGTTGCATGAGGGGCTGCAGAAAGGCTCCCCTGGGGAGTTCACTTGTACCCAAAGCCTTCCTCTGGGGGCACTTTTGGATGGGCGAATTAGGCTTTTAACGCATTTTCTGGGGCCCGAGTTTTCAATCGACTGCCAGGCGGGCCAGGGCTATATTTAGAGTTGCTGTGAAAGAGTGAACCCGGAGGGTCCAGTTGCATGTGGGGCTGCATAAAGGCTCCCCTGGGGAGTTCAGTTGTACCCAAGCCCTTCCTCTGGGGGCACTTTTGGATGGGCGAATTAGGCTTTTAACAGTTTTTCTGTGGCCCGAGTTTTCAGTCTTCTGCCATGCTGGCTAGTGTTATATTTAGGGTTGCTTGTAAACAGCGAACACGGGGGGGCCAGTTGCGTATGGGCCTGCATAAAGGCTCCCCTGGGGAGTTCACTTGTACCCAAAGCCTTCCTTTGGGGGCACTTTTGGATGGGCAAATGGGGCTTCTAGCACGTTTTCTGGGGCCCGAATTTTCAGTCGTCTGCCATGCGGGCCAGGGTTATATTTAGGGTTGCTGTGAAAGAGCGAACACGGAGGGTCCAGTTGCATGTGGGGCTGCATAAAGGCTCCCCTGGGGAGTTCACTTGTACCCAAAGCCTTCCTTTGGAAGCACATCTGGATGGGCGAAAGGGGCTTGAAACGCATTTTCTGGAGCCCGAGTTTTCAGTCTTCTGCCATGGTGGCTAGGGGTATATTTAGGTTTGCTCGTAAACAGTGAACAAGGAGGCTCCAGTTGCATGTGGGGCTGCGTAAAGGCTCCCCTGGGGAGTTCACTTGTACCCAAAGCCTTCCTCTGGGGGCACTTTTGGATGGGCGAATTAGGCTTTTAACAGTTTTTCTGTGGCCCGAGTTTTCAGTCTTCTGCCATGCTGGCTAGTGTTATATTTAGGGTTGCTTGTAAACAGCGAACACGGGGGGTCCAGTTGCGTATGGGCCTGCATAAAGGCTCCCCTGGGGAGTTCACTTGTACCCAAAGCCTTCCTTTGGGGGCACTTTTGGATGGTCGAATGGGGCTTGTAGCACGTTTTCTGTGGCCCGATTTTTCAGTCGTCTGCCATGCGGGCCAGGGTTATATTTAGGGTTGCTGTGAAAGAGCGAATACGGAGGGTCCAGTTGCATGTGGGGCTGCATAAAGGCTGCCCTGGGGAGTTCACTTGTACCCAAAGCCTTCCTTTGGGGGCCCTTCTGGATGGGCGAATGGGGCTTGAAACGCTTTTTCTGTGGCCCGAGTTTTCAGTCTTCTGCCATGCTGGCTAGGGTTATATTTAGGGTTGCTTGAAAGAGCGAACACGGAGGGTCCAGTTGCATGTGGGGCTGCGTAAAGGCTCCCCTGGGGAGTTCAGATGTACCCAAAGCCTTCCTTTGGGGGCACTTTTGGATGGGCGAATGGGGCTCGTAACACATTTTCTGTGGCCCGAGCTTTCAGTCGACTGCCAGGCGTGCTAGGGCTATATTTAGGGTTGCGGTGAAGGAGTGAACCCGGAGGGTCCAGTTGCATGTGGGGCTGCATAAAGGCTCCCCTGGGGAGTTCACTTGTACCCAAAGCCTGCCTTTGGGGGCACTTTTGGATGGGCGAACGGGGCTTGAAACGCTTTTTCGGTAGCCCGAGTTTTCAGTCTTCTGCCATGGTGGCTAGGGGTATATTTAGGGTTGCTCGTAAACAGTGAACAAGGAGGGTCCAGTTGCATGTGGGGCTGCGTAAAGGCTCCCCTGGGGAGTTCACTTGTACCCAAAGCCTTCCTCTGGGGGCACTTCTGGATGGGCGAATTAGGCTTTTAACGCATTTTCTGGGGCCCGAGTTTTCATTCGACTGCCAGGCGGGTCACGGCTATATTTAGGGTTGCGGTGAAAGAGTGAACCCGGAGGGTCCAGTTGCATGTGGGGCTGCGTTAAGGCTCCCCTGGGGAGTTCACTTGTACCCAAAGCCTTCCTCTGGGGGCACTTTTGGATGGGCGAATTAGGCTTTTAACGCATTTTCTGGGGCCCGAGTTTTCAGTCGACTGCCATGCTGGCTAGGGTTATATTTAGGGTTGCTGTAAAGAGCGAACACGGAGGGTCCAGTTGATGTGGGGCGGCGTAAAGGCTTCCCTGGGGAGTTCACATGTTCCCAAAGCCTTCCATTGGAGGCACTTTTGGATGGGCGAATGGGGCTCGTAACACATTTTCTGTGCACCGATCTTTCTGTCGACTACCAGGCGTGCTAGGGATATATTTAGGCTTGCGGTGAAAGAGTGAACCCGGAGGGTCCAGTTGCATGTGGGGCTGCATAAAGGCTCCCCTGGGGAGTTCAGTTGTACCCAAAGCCTTCCTCTGGGGGCACTTTTGGATGGGCGAATTAGGCTTTTAACGCATTTTCTGGGGCCCGAGTTTTCAGTCGACTGCCAGGCGGGCCAGGGTTATATTTAGGGTTGCTGTCAAAGAGCGAATACGGAGGGTCCAGTTGCATGAGGGGCTGCAGAAAGGCTCCCCTGGGGAGTTCACTTGTACCCAAAGCCTTCCTCTGGGGGCACTTCTGGATGGGCGAAAGGGGCTTGTAGCACGTTTTCTGGGGCCCGATTTTTCAGTCGTCTGCCATGCGGGCCAGGGTTATATTTAGGGTTGCTGTGAAAGAGCGAATACGGAGGGTCCAGTTGCATGTGGGGCTGCATAAAGGCTCCCCTGGGGAGTTCACTTGTACCCAAAGCCTTCCTTTGGGAGCACTTCTGGATGGGCGAAAGGGGCTTGAAACGCTTTTTCTGTGGCCCGAGTTTTCAGCCTTCTGCCATGGTGGCTAGGTGTATATTTCGGGTTGCTCGTAAACAGTGAACAAGGAGGGTCCAGTTGCATGTGGGGCTGCGTAAAGGCTCCCCTGGGGAGTTCAGTTGTACCCAAAGCCTTCCTCTGGGGGCACTTTTGGATGGGCGAATGGGGCTTGAAACGCATTTTCTGGAGCCCGAGTTTTCAGTCTTCTGCCATGGTGGCTAGGGGTATATTTAGGGTTGCTCGTAAACACTGAACAAGGAGGGTCCAGTTGCATGTGGGGCTGCGTAAAGGCTCCCCTGGGGAGTTCACTTGTACCCAAAGCCTTCCTTTGGGGGCACTTTTGGATGGTCGAATAAGGCTTGTAGCACGTTTTCTGTGGCCCGATTTTTCAGTCGTCTGCCATGCGGGCCAAGGTTATATTTAGGGTTGCTCGTAAACAGTGAACAAGGAGGGTCCAGTTGCATGTGGGGCTGCATAAAGGCTCCCCTGGGGAGTTCACTTGTACCCAAAGCCTTCCTCTGGGGGCACTTCTGGATGGGCGAATTAGGCTTTTAACGCATTTTCTGGGGCCCGAGGTTTCAGTCGACTGCCAGGCGGGTCAGGGCTATATTTAGGGTTGCGGTGAAAGAGTGAACCCGGAGGGTCCAGTTGCATGTGGGGCTGCGTAAAGGCTCCCCTGGGGAGTTCAATTGTACCCAAAGCCTTCCTCTGGGGGCACTTTTGGATGGGCGAATTAGGCTTTTAACAGTTTTTCTGTGGCCCGAGTTTTCAGTTTTCTGCCATGCTGGCTAGTGTTATATATAGGGTTGCTTGTAAACAGCGAACAAGGGGGGTCCAGTTGCGTATGGGGCTGCATAAAGGCTCCCCTGGGGAGTTCAATTGTACCCAAAGCCTTCCTCTGGGGGCACTTTTAGATGGGCGAATTAGGCTCGTAACACATTTTCTGGGGCCCGATTTTTCAGTCGTCTGCCATGCGGGCCAGGGTTATATTTAGGGTTGCTGTGAAAGAGCGAACACGGAGGGTCCAGTTGCATGTGGGGCTGCGTAAAGGCTCCCCTGGGGAGTTCAGATGTACCCAAAGCCTTCCTCTGGGGGCACTTTTTGATGGGTGAATTAGGCTTTTAACGCATTTTCTGGGGCCCGAGTTTTAAGTCGACTGCCAGGCGGGCCAGGGCTATATTTAGGGTTGCGGTGAAGGAGTGAACCCGGAGGGTCCAGTTGCATGTGGGGCTGCATAAAGGCTCCCCTGGGGAGGTCAGTTGTACCCAAAGCCTTCCTCTGGGGGCACTTTTGGATGGGCGAATGGGGCTTGAAACGCATTTTCTGGAGCCCGAGTTTTCAGTCTTCTGCCATGGTGGCTAGGGCTATATTTAGGGTTGCTCGTAAACAGTGAACAAGGAGGGTCCAGTTGCATGTGGGGCTGCGTAAAGGCTCCCCTGGGGAGTTCAGTTGTACCCAAAGCCTTCCTCTGGGGGCACTTTTGGATGGGCGAATTAGGCTTTTAACGCATTTTCTGGGGCCCGATTTTTCAGTCGACTGCCAGACGGGCCAGGGTTATATTTAGGGTTGCGGTGAAGGAGTGAACCCGGAGGGTCCAGTTGCATGTGGGGCTGCATAAAGGCTCCCCTGGGGAGTTCAGTTGTACCCAAAGCCTTCCTCTGGGCGCACTTTTGGATGGGCTAAAGGGGCTTGAAACGCTTTTTCTGTGGCCCGAGTTTTCAGTCTTCTGCCATGCTTGCTAGGGTTATATTTAGGGTTGCTGTAAAGAGCGAACACGGAGGGTCCAGTTGCATGTGGGGCTGCGTAAAGGCTCCCCTGGGGAGTTCAGATGTACCCAAAGCCTAACTCTGGGGGCACTTTTGGATGGGCGAATTAGGCTTTTAACAGTTTTTCTGTGGCCCGAGTTTTCAGTTTTCTGCCATGCTGGCTAGTGTTATATATACGGTTGCATGTAAACAGCGAACAAGGGGGGTCCAGTTGCGTATGGGTCTGCATAAAGGCTCCCTTGGGGAGTTCAGATGTACCCAAAGCCTTCCTTTGGGGGCACTTTTGGATGATCGAATGGGGCTTGTAGCACGTTTTCTGGAGCCTGATTTTTCAGTCGTCTGCCATGCGGGCCAGGTTTATATTTCGTGTTGCTGTGAAAGAGCGAATACGGAGGGTCCAGTTGCATGTGGGGCTGCATAAAGGCTCCCCTGGGGAGTTCACTTGTACCCAAAGCCTTCCTTTGGGGGCCCTTCTGGATGGGCGAAAGGGGCTTGAAACGCTTTTTCTGTGGCCCGAGTTTTCAGTCTTCTGCCATGCTGGCTAGGGTTATATTTAGGGTTGCTCGTAAACAGTGAACAAGGAGGGTCCAGTTGCATGTGGGGCTGCGTAAAGGCTCCCCTGGGGAGTTCAATTGTACCCAAAGCCTTCCTCTGGGGGCACTTTTGGATGGGCGAATGGGGCTTGAAACGCATTTTCTGGAGCCCGAGTTTTCAGTCTTCTGCCATGCTGGCTAGGGTTATATTTAGGGTTGCTGTAAAGAGCGAACACGGAGGGTCCAGTTGCATGTGGGGCGGCGTAAAGGCTTCCCTGGGGAGTTCAGATGTTCCGAAAGCCTTCCATTGGAGGCACTTTTGGATGGGCGAATGGGGCTCGTAACACATTTTCTCTGGTCCGAGCTTTCCTTCGACTGCCAGGCGTGCTAGGGCTATATTTAGGGTTGCGGTGAAAGAGTGAACCCGGAGGGTCCAGTTGCATGTGGGGCTGCATAAAGGCTCCCCTGGGGAGTTCAGTTGTACCCAAAGCCTTCCTTTGGGGGCACTTCTGGATGGGTGAATGGGGCTTGAAACGCATTTTCTGGAGCCCGAGTTTTCAGACTTCTGCCATGGTGGCTAGGGGTATATGTAGGGTTGCTCGTAAACAGTGAACAAGAAGGGTCCAGTTGCATGTGGGGCTGCGTTAAGGCTCCCCTGGGGAGTTCAGTTGTACCCAAAGCCTTCCTTTGGGGGCACTTCTGGCTGGGCGAAAGGGGCTTGAAATGCTTTTTCTGTGGCCCGAGTTTTCAATCTTCTGCCGTCCTGGCTAGGGCTATATTTAGGGTTGCTGTAAAGAGCGAACACGGAGGGTCCAGTTGCATGTGGGGCTGCGTAAAGGCTCCCCTGGGGAGTTCAGTTGTACCCAAAGCCTTCCTCTGGGGGCACTTTTGGATGGGCGAATTAGGATTTTAATGCATTTTCTGGGGCCCGAGTTTTCAGTCGACTGCCAGGCGGGCCAGGGCTATATTTAGGGTTGCTGTGAAAGAGCGAACACGGAGGGTCCAGTTGCATGTGGGGCTGCATAAAGGCTCCCCTGGGGAGTTCACTTGTACCCAAAGCCTTCCTTTGGGGGCACTTCTGGATGGGCGAAAGGGGCTTGAAACGCTTTTTCTGTGGCCCGAGTTTTCAGTCTTCTGCCATGCTTGCTAGGGTTATATTTAGGGTTGCTGTAAAGAGCGAACACGGAGGGTCCAGTTGCATGTGGGGCTGCATAAAGGCTCCCCTGGGGAGTTCAGTTGTACCCAAAGCCTTCCTCTGGGGGCACTTTTGGATGGGCGAATTAGGCTTTTAACAGTTTTTCTGTGGCCCCAGTTTTCATTCGTCTGCCATGCGGGCCAGGGTTATATTTAAGGTTGCTGTGAAAGAGCGAATACGGAGGGTCCAGTTGCATGTGGGGCTGCGTAAAGGCTCCCCTTGGCAGTTCAGATGTACCCAAAGCCTTCCTTTGAGGGCACTTTTGGATGGGTGAATGGGGCTCGTAACACATATTCTGTGGCCCGAACTTTCAGTTGACTGCCAGGCGTGCTAGTGCTATATTTAGGCTTGCGGTGAAAGAGTGAACGCGGAGGGTCCAGTTGCATGTGGGGCTGCATAAAGGCTCCCCTGGGGAGGTCAGTTGTACCCAAAGCCTTCCTTTGGGGGCACTTCTGGATGGGTGAATGGGGCGTGAAACGCATTTTCTGGAGCCCGAGTTTTCAGTCTTCTGCCATGGTGGCTAGGGGTATATTTAGGCTTGCTTGTAAACAGTGAACAAGGAGGGTCCAGTTGCATGTGGGGCTGCATAAAGGCTCCCCTGGGGAGTTCAGTTGTACCCAAAGCCTTCCTTTGGGGGCACATCTGGATGGGCGAAAGGGGCTTGAAATGCTTTTTCGGTGGCCCGAGCTTTCAGTCTTCTGCCATCCTGGCTAGGGCTATATTTAGGGTTGCTGTAAAGAGCGAACACGGAGGGTCCAGTTGCATGTGGGGCTGCGTAAAGGCTCCCCTGGGGAGTTCAGTTGTACCCAAAGCCTTCCTCTGGGGGCACTTTTGGATGGCGAATTAGGCTTTTAACGCATTTTCTGGAGCCCGAGTTTTCAGTAGACTGCCATGCGGGCCAGGGTTATATTTAGGGTTGCCGTGAAAGAGCGAATACGGAGGGTCCAGTTGCATGTGGGGCTGCATAAAGGCTGCCCTGGGGAGTTCACTTGTACCCAAAGCCTTCCTTTGGGGGCACTTCTGGATGGGCGAAAGGGACTTGAAACGCTTTTTCTGTGGCCCGAGTTTTCAGTCTTCTGCCATGTTTGCTAGGGTTATATTTAGGGTTGCTGTAAAGAGCGAACACGGAGGGTCCAGTTGCATGTGGGGCTGCGTAAAGGCTCCCCTTGGCAGTTCAGATGTACCCAAAGCCTTCCTCTGGGGGCACCACTGGATGGGCGAATGGGGCTCGTAACACATTTTCTGTGGCCCGAGCTTTCAGTCGACTGCCAGGCGTGCTAGGGCTATATTTAGGCTTGCGGTGAAAGAGTGAACCCGGAGGGTCCAGTTGCATGTGGGGCTGCATAAAGGCTCCCCTGGGGAGTTCACTTGTACCCAAAGCCTTCCTTTGGGGGCACTTCTGGATGGGCGAAAGGGACTTGAAACGCTTTTTCTGTGGCCCGAGTTTTCAGTCTTCTGCTATGCTCGCTAGGGTTATATTTAGGCTTGCTGTAAAGAGCGAACATAGAGGGTCCAGTTGCATGTGGGGCTGCGTAAAGGCTCCCCTTGGCAGTTCAGATGTACCCAAAGCCTTCCTCTGGGGGCACTACTGGATGGGTGAATGGGGCTCGTATCACATTTTCTGTGGCTCAAACTTTCAGTCGACTGCCAGGCGTGCTAGTGCTATATTTAGGCTTGCGGTGAAAGAGTGAACCCGGAGGGTCCAGTTGCATGTGGGGCTGCATAAAGGCTCCCCTGGGGAGTTCACTTGTACCCAAAGCCTTCCTTTGGGGGCACTTCTGGATGGGCGAAAGGGGCTTGAAACGCTTTTTCTGTGGCCCGAGTTTTCAGTCTTCTGCCATGCTGGCTAGGGTTATATTTAGGCTTGCTGTAAAGAGCGAACACGGAGGGTCCAGTTGCATGTGGGGCTGCGTAAAGGCTCCCCTGGGGAGTTCACGTGTACCCAAAGCCTTCCTTTGAGAGCACTTTTGGATGGGTGAATGGAGCTCGTAACACATATTCTGTGGCCCGAACTTACAGTTGACTGCCAGGCGTGCTAGGGCTATATTTAGGCTTGCGGTGAAAGAGTGAACCCGGAGGGTCCAGTTGCATGTGGGGCTGCATAAAGGCTCCCCTGGGGAGTTCAGTTGTACCCAAAGCCTTCCTTTGGGGGCATTTCTGGATGGGTGAATGGGGCGTGAAACGCATTTTCTGGAGCCCGAGTTTTCAGTCTTCTGCCATGGTGGCTAGGGGTATATTTAGGCTTGCTTGTAAACAGTGAACAAGGAGGGTCCAGTTGCATGTGGGGCTGCATAAAGGCTCCCCTGGGGAGTTCAGTTGTACCCAAAGCCTTCCTTTGGGGGCACTTCTGGATGGGCGAAAGGGGCTTGAAATGCTTTTTCGGTGGCCCGAGTTTTCAGTCTTCTGCCATCCTGGCTAGGGCTATATTTAGGGTTGCTGTAAAGAGCGAACACGGAGGGTCCAGTTGCATGTGGGGCTGCGTAAAGGCTCCCCTGGGGAGTTCAGTTGTACCCAAAGCCTTCCTCTGGGGGCACTTTTGGATGGGCGAATTAGGCTTTTAACGCATTTTCTGGAGCCCGAGTTTTCAGTAGACTGCCATGCGGGCCAGGGTTATATTTAGGGTTGCTGTGAAAGAGCGACTACGGAGGGTCCAGTTGCATGTGGGGCTGCATAAAGGCTCCCCTGGGGAGTTCACTTGTACCCAAAGCCTTCCTTTGGGGGCACTTCTGGATGGGCGAAAGGGGCTTGAAACGCTTTTTCTGTGGCCCGAGTTTTCAGTCTTCTGCCATGTTTGCTAGGGTTATATTTAGGGTTGCTGTAAAGAGCGAACACGGAGGGTCCAGTTGCATGTGGGGCTGCGTAAAGGCTCCCCTTGGCAGTTCAGATGTACCCAAAGCCTTCCTCTGGGGGCACCACTGGATGGCCAAATGGGGCTCGTAACACATTTTCTGTGGCTCAAACTTTCAGTCGACTGCCAGGCGTGCTAGGGCTATATTTAGGCTTGCGGTGAAAGAGTGAACCCGGAGGGTCCAGTTGCGTATGGACCTGCATAAAGGCTCCCCTGGGGAGTTCAGATGTACCCAAAGCCTTCCTTTGGGGGCACTTCTGGATGGGTGAATGGGGCTTGAAACACATTTTCTGGAGCCCGAGTTTTCAGTCTTCTGCCATGGTGGCTAGGGGTATATTTAGGGTTGCTTGTAAACAGCGAACACGGGGGGTCCAGTTGCGTATGGGCCTGCATAAAGGCTCCCCTGGGGAGTTCAGTTGTACCCAAAGCCTTCCTTTGGGGGCACTTCTGGATGGGCGAAAGGGGCTTGAAACGCTTTTTCTGTGGCCCGAGTTTTCAGTCTTCTGCCATGCTGGCTAGGGTTATATTTAGGCTTGCTTGTAAACAGTGAACAAGGAGGGTCCAGTTGCATGTGGGGCTGCATAAAGGCTCCCCTGGGGAGTTCAGTTGTACCCAAAGCCTTCCTTTGGGGGCACTTCTGGATGGGCGAAAGGGGCTTGAAATGCTTTTTCGGTGGCCCGAGTTTTCAGTCTTCTGCCATCCTGGCTAGGGCTATATTTAGGGTTGCTGTAAAGAGCGAACACGGAGGGTCCAGTTGCATGTGGGGCTGCGTAAAGGCTCCCCTGGGGAGTTCAGTTGTACCCAAAGCCTTCCTCTGGGGGCACTTTTGGATGGGCGAATTAGGCTTTTAACAGTTTTTCTGTGGCCCGAGTTTTCAGTCGTCTGCCATGCGGGCCAGGGTTATATTTAGGGTTGCTGTGAAAGAGCGAATACGGAGGGTCCAGTTGCATGTGGGGCTGCATAAAGGCTCCCCTGGGGCGTTCACTTGTACCCAAAGCCTTCCTTTGGGGGCAATTCTGGATGGGCGACAGGGGCTTGAAACGCTTTTTCTGTGGCCCGAGTTTTCAGTCTTCTGCCATGTTTGCTAGGGTTATATTTAGGGCTGCTGTAAAGAGCGAACACGGAGGGTCCAGTTGCATGTGGGGCTGCGTAAAGGCTCCCCTTGGCAGTTCAGATGTACCCAAAGCCTTCCTTTGAGGGCACTTTTGGATGGGTGAATGGGGCTCGTAACACATTTTCTGTGGCCCGAGCTTTCAGTTGACTGCCAGGCGTGCTAGGGCTATATTTAGGCTTGCGGTGAAAGAGTGAACCCGGAGGGTCCAGTTGCATGTGGGGCTGCATAAAGGCTCCCCTGGGGAGGTCAGTTGTACCCAAAGCCTTCCTTTGGGGGCACTTCTGGATGGGTGAATGGGGCGTGAAACGCATTTTCTGGAGCCCGAGTTTTCAGTCTTCTGCCATGGTGGCTAGGGGTATATTTAGGCTTGCTTGTAAACAGTGAACAAGGAAGGTCCAGTTGCATGTGGGGCTGAATAAAGGCTCCCCTGGGGAGTTCAGTTGTACCCAAAGCCTTCCTTTGGGGGCACTTCTGGATGGGCGAAAGGGGCTTGAAATGCTTTTTCGGTGGCCCGAGTTTTCAGTCTTCTGCCATCCTGGCTAGGGTTATATTTAGGCTTGCTGTAAAGAGCGAACACGGAGGGTCCAGTTGCATGTGGGGCTGCATAAAGGCTCCCCTGGGGAGTTCAGTTGTACCCAAAGCCTTCCTCTGGGGACACTTTTGGATGGGCGAATTAGGCTTTTAATGCATTTTCTGGGGCCTGAGTTTTCAGTCGACTGCCAGGCGGGCCAGGGCTATATTTAGGGTTGCTGTGAAAGAGCGAATACGGAGGGTCCAGTTGCATGTGGGGCTGCATAAAGGGTCCCCTGGGGAGTTCACTTGTACCCAAAGCCTTCCTTTGGGGGCACTTCTGGATGGGCGAAAGGGGCTTGAAACGCTTTTTCTGTGGCCCGAGTTTTCAGTCTTCTGCCATGCTGGCTAGGGGTATATTTAGGGTTGCTGTAAAGAGCGAACACGGAGGGTCCAGTTGCATGTGGGGCTGCGTAAAGGCTCCCCTGGGGAGTTCACTTGTACCCAAAGCCTTCCTTTGGAGGCACATCTGGATGGGCGATAGGGTCTTGAAACCCTTTTTTTGGAGCCCAAGTTTTAATTTTTCTGCCATACTGGCTAGGGGTATATTTAGTATTGCTCGTAAACAGTGAACAAGGAGGGTCCAGTTCCATGTGGGGCTGCATAAAGGCTCCCCTGGGGAGTTCTCTTGTTCGCAAAGCCTTCGTTTGGGGGCACTTCTGGATGGGTGAATGGGGTTTGAAACGCATTTTCTGGGGCCCGAGTTTTCAGTCTTCTGCCATGCTGGCTAGGGGTATATTTAGGGTTGCTCGTAAACAGTGAACAAGGAGGGTCCAGTTGCATGTGGGGCTGCGTAAAGGCTCCCCTGGGGAGTTCAGATGTACCCAAAGCCTTCCTTTGGGGGCACTTTTGGATGGGCGAATGGTGCTCGTAACACATTTTCTGTGGCCCGAGTTTTCAGTCGACTGCCAGGCGTGCTAGGGCTATATTTAGGCTTGCGGTGAAAGAGTGAACCCGGAGGGTCCAGTTGCATGTGGGGCTGCATAAAGGCTCCCGTGGGGAGTTCACTTGTACCCAAAGCCTTCCTTTCGGGGCACTTCTGGATGGGCGAAAGGGGCTTGAAATGCTTATTCTGTGGCCCGAGATTTCAGTCTTCTGCCATGGTGGCTAGGGGTATATTTAGGGTTGCTCGTAAACAGTGAACAAGGAGGGTCCAGTTGCATGTGGGGCTGCGTAAAGGCTCCCCTGGGGAGTTCAGATGTATCCAAAGCCTTCCTTTGGGGGCACTTTTGGATGGGCGAATGGGGCTCGTAACACATTTTCTGTGGCCCGAGCTTTCAGACGACTGCCAGGCGTGCTAGGGCTATATTTAGGCTTGCGGTGAAAGAGTGAACCCGGAGGGTCCAGTTGCATGTGGGGCTGCATAAAGGCTCCCCTGGGGAGTTCACTTGTACCCAAAGCCTTCCTTTCGGGGCACTTCTGGATGGGTGAATGGGGCTTGAAACGCATTTTCTGGAGCCCGAGTTTTCAGTATTCTGCCATGGTGGCTAGGGGTATATTTAGGGTTGCTCGTAAACAGTGAACAAGGAGGGTCCAGTTGCATGTGAGGCTGCGTAAAGGCTCCCCTGGGGAGTTCACTTGTACCCAAAGCCTTCCTCTGGGGACACTTCTGGATGGGCGAATTAGGCTTTTAAAGCATTTTCTGGGGCCCGAGTTTTCAGTCGACTGCCAGGCGGGCCAGGGCTATATTTAGGCTTGTGGTGAAAGAGTGAACCCGGAGGGTCCAGTTGCATGTGGGGCTGCATAAAGGCTCCCCTGGGGAGTCCAGTTGTACCCAAAGCCTTCCTTTGGGAGCACTTTTGGATGGTCCAAGAGGAATCGCAATGCGTTTTCTGAGGCCTGCTTTTTCAGTCTTCTCCCATTGCGCCGAGGGCTATATTTAGGCATGCTGTGAAAGAGTGAACCCGGAGGGTCCAGTTGCATGTGGGGCTGCATAAAGTCTCCCCTGGGGAGTTCAGTTGTACTCAAAGCCATCCTCTGGGGGCACTTTTGGATGGGCGAATTAGGCTTTTAACGCATTTTCTGGGGCCCGAGTTTTCAGTCGACTGCCAGGCGGGCCAGGGCTATATTTAGGGTTGCTGTGAAAGAGCGAATACGGAGGGTCCAGTTGCATGTGGGGCTGCGTAAAGGCTCCCCTGGGGAGTTCAGATGTACCCAAAGCCTTCCTCTGGGGGCACTTTTGGATGGGCGAATTAGGCTCGTAACACATTTTCTGGGGCCCGAGTTTTCAGTCGACTGCCAGGCGGGCCAGGGCTATATTTAGGGTTGCTGTGAAAGAGCGAATACGGAGGATCCAGTTGCATGTGGGGCTGCGTTAAGGCTCCCCTGGGGAGTTCACTTGTACCCAAAGCCTTCCTTTGGGGGCACTTCTGGATGGGCGAAAGGGGCTTGAAACGCTTTTTCTGTGGCCTGAGATTTCAGTTTTCTGCAATGCTGCCTAGGGTTATATTTAGGGTTGCTTGTAAACAGCGAACAAGGGGGGTCCAGTTGCGTATGGGCCTGCATAAAGGCTCCCGTGGGGAGTTCACTTGTACCCAAAGCCTTCCTTTGGGGGCACTTCTGGATGGTCCAAGGGGAATCGCAATGCGTTTTCTGAAGCCCGCTTTTTCAGTCTTCTCCCACTGCGCCGAGGGCTATATTTAGGCTTGCGGTGAAAGAGTGAACCCGGAGGGTCCAGTTGCATGTGGGGCTGCATAAAGTCTCCCCTGGGGAGTTCACTTGTACCCAAAGCCTTCCTTTCGGGGCACTTCTGGATTGGTGAATGGGGCTTGAAACGCATTTTCTGGAGCCCGAGTTTTCAGTCTTCTGCCATGGTGGCTAGGGGTATATTTAGGGTTGCTCGTAAACAGTGAACTAGGAGGGTCCAGTTGCATGTGGGGCTGCGTAAAGGCTCCCCTGGGGAGTTCAATTGTACCCAAAGCCTTCCTCTGGGGGCACTTTTGGATGGGCGAATTGGGCTTTTAATGCATTTTCTGGGGCCCGAGCTTTCAATCGACTGCCAGGCGTGCTAGGGCTATATTTAGGCTTGAGGTGAAATAGTGAACCCGGAGGGTCCAGTTGCATGTGGGGCTGCATAAAGGCTCCCCTGGGGAGTTCACTTGTACCCAAAGCCTTCCTTTGGGGGCACTTCTGGATGGGTGAATGGGGCTTGAAACGCATTTTCTGGAGCCCGAGTTTTCAGTCTTCTGCCATGGTGGATAGGGGTATGTTTAGGGTTGCTCGTAAACGGTGAACAAGGAGGGTCCAGTTGCATGTGGGGCTGCGTTAAGGCTCCCCTGGGGAGTCCAGTTGTACCCAAAGCCTTCCTTTGGGGGCACTTTTGGATGGTCCAAGGGGAATCGCAATGCGTTTTCTGAGGCCCGCTTTTTCAGTCTTCTCCCATTGCGCCGAGGGCTATATTTAGGGTTGCTGTGAAAGAGTGAACCCGGAGGGTCCAGTTGCATGTGGGGCTGCATAAAGGCTCCCCTGGGGAGTTCAGTTGTACCCAAAGCCTTCCTTTGGGGGCACTTCTGGATGGGCGAAAGGGGCTTGAAACGCTTTTTCTGTGGCCCGAGTTTTCAGTCTTCTGCCATGCTGGCTAAGGGTATATTTAGGGTTGCTCGTAAACAGTGAACAAGGAGGGTCCAGTTGCATGTGGGGCTGCATAAAGGCTCCCCTGGGGAGTTCACTTGTACCCAAAGCCTTCCTTTGGGGGCACTTTTGGATGGGCGAAAGGGGCTGGAAACGGTTTTTCTGTGGCCCGAGTTTTCAGTTTTCTGCCATGCTGCCTAGGGATATATTTAGGGTTGCTGTAAAGAGCGAACACGGAGGGTCCAGTTGCATGTGGGGCTGCATAAAGGCTCCCCTGGGGAGTTCAGTTGTACCCAAAGCCTTCCTTTGGGGGCACTTCTGGATGGGCGAAAGGGGCTTGAAACGCTTTTTCTGTGGCCCGAGTTTTCAGTCTTCTGCCATGCTGGCTAGGGTTATATTTAGGGTTGCTGTGAAAGAGAGAATACGGAGGGTCCAGTTGCATGTGGGGCTGCATAAAGGCTCCCCTGGGGAGTTCACTTGTACCCAAAGCCTTCCTTTGGGGGCACTTCTGGATGAGCGAAAGGGGCTTAAAACGCTTTTTCTGTGGCCCGAGTTTTCAGTCGACTGCCAGGTGGGCCAGGGCTATATTTAGGGTTGCTGTGAAAGAGCGAATACGGAGGGTCCAGTTGCATGTGGGGCTGCGTAAAGGCTCCCCTGGGGAGTTCACTTGTACCCAAAGCCTTCCTCTGGGGGCACTTTTGGAGGGGCGAATTAGGATTTTAACGCATTATCTGGAGCCCGAGTTTTCAGTCGACTGCCAGGTGGGCCAGGGCTATATTTAGGCTTGCTGTGAAAGAGTGAACCCGGAGGGTCCAGTTGCATGTGGGGCTGCATAAAGGCTCCCCTGGGGAGTTCAGTTGTACCCAAAGCCTTCCTTTCGGGGCACTTCTGGATGGGTGAATGGGGCTTGAAACGCATTTTCTGGAGCCCGAGTTTTCAGTCTTCTGCCATGGTGGCTAGGGGTATATTTAGGGTTGCTCGTAAACAGTGAACAAGGAGGGTCCAGTTGCATGTGGGGCTGCATAAAGGCTCCCCTGGGGAGTTCAGTTGTACCCAAAGCCTTCCTCTGGGGACACTTCTGGATGGGCGAATTAGGCTTTTAAAGCATTTTTTGTGGCCCGAGTTTTCAGTCGACTGCCTACGGGCCAGGGCTATATTTAGGGTTGCTGTGAAAGAGCGAATACGGAGGGTCCAGTTGCATGTGGGGCTGCGTAAAGGCTCCCCTGGGGAGTTCAGTTGTACCCAAAGCCTTCCTCTGGTGGCACTTTTGGATGGGCGAATTAGGCTTTTAATGCATTATCTGGAGCCCGAGTTTTCAGTCGACTCCCAGGCGGGCCAGGGCTATATTTAGGCTTGCTGTGAAAGAGTGAACCCGGAGGGTCCAGTTGCATGTGGGGCTGCATAAAGTCTCCCCTGGGGAGTTCACTTGTACCCAAAGCCTTCATTTCAAGGCACTTCTGGATGGTTGAATGGGGCTTGAAACGCTTTTTCTGTGGCCTGAGTTTTCAGTTTTCTGCCATGCTGCCTAGGGTTATATTTAGGGTTGCTTGTAAACAGCGAACACGGGGGGTCCAGTTGCGTATGGGCCTGCATAAAGGCTCCCCTGGGGAGTTCAGTTGTACCCAAAGCCTTCCTTTGGGGGCACTTTTGGATGGTCGAATGGTGCTTGTAGCACGTTTTCTGGGGCCCGATTTTTCAGTCGTCTGCCATGCGGGCCAGGGTTATATTTAGGGTTGCTGTGAAAGAGCGAATACGGAGGGTCCAGTTGCATGTGGGGCTGCATAAAGGCTCCCCTGGGGAGTTCAGTTGTACCCAAAGCCTTCCTTTGGGGGCACTTCTGGATGGGCGAAACGGGCTTGAAACGCTTTTTCTGTGGCCCGAGTTTTCAGTCTTCTGCCATGCTGGCTAGGGTTATATTTAGGGTTGCTGTAAAGAGCAAACACGGAGGGTCCAGTTGCATGTAGGGCTGCGTAAAGGCTCCCCTGGGGAGTTCAGATGTACCCAAAGCCTTCCTTTGGGGGCACTTTTGGATGGGCGAATGGGGCTCGTAACACATTTTCTGTGGCCCGAGCTTTCAGTCGACTGCCAGGCGTGCTAGGGCTATATTTAGGCTTGCGGTGAAAGAGTGAACCCGGAGGGTCCAGTTGCATGTGGGGCTGCATAAAGGCTCCCGTGGGGAGTTCACTTGTACCCAAAGCCTTCCTTTGAAGGCACTTCTGGATGGTCCAAGGGGAATCGCAATGCGTTTTCTGAGGCCCGCTTTTTCAGTCTTCTCCCACTGCGCCGAGGGCTATATTTAGGCTTGCGGTGAAAGAGTGAACCCGGAGGGTCCAGTTGCATGTGGGGCTGCATAAAGGCTCCCCTGGGGAGTTCACTTGTACCCAAAGTCTTCCTCTGGGGACACTTCTGGATGGGCGAATTAGGCTTTTAAAGCATTTTTTGTGGCCCGAGTTTTCAGTCGACTGCCAGGCGGGCCAGGGCTATATTTAGGGTTGCTGTGAAAGAGCGAATACGGAGGGTCCAGTTGCATGTGGGGCTGCGTAAAGGCTCCCCTGGGGAGTTCAGTTGTACCCAAAGCCTTCCTCTGGTGGCACTTTTGGATGGGCGAATTAGGCTTTTAATGCATTATCTGGAGCCCGAGTTTTCAGTCGACTGCCAGGCGGGCCAGGGCTATATTTAGGGTTGCTGTGAAAGAGTGAACCCGGAGGGTCCAGTTGCATGTGGGGCTGCATAAAGTCTCCCCTGGGGAGTTCAGTTGTACCCAAAGCCTTCCTTTGGGGGCACTTCTGGATGGGTGAATGGGGCTTGAAACGCTTTTTCTGTGGCCCGAGTTTTCAGTCTTCTGCCATGGTGGCTAGGGGTATATTTAGGGTTGCTGTAAAGAGCGAACACGGAGGATCCAGTTGCATGTGGGGCTGCGTAAAGGCTCCCCTGGGGAGTTCAGATGTACCCAAAGCCTTCCTTTGAGGGCACTTCTGGATGTCGAATGGGGCTCGTAACACATTTTCTGTGGCCCGAGCTTTCAGTCGACTGCCAGGCGTGCTAGGGCTATATTTAGGCTTGCGGTGAAAGAGTGAACCCGGAGGGTCCAGTTGCATGTGGGGCTGCATAAAGGCTCCCCTGGGGAGTTCACTTGTACCCAAAGCCTTCCTTTCGGGGCACTTCTGGATGGGTGAATGGGGCTTGAAACGCATTTTCTGGAGCCCGAGTTTTCAGTCTTCTGCCATGGTGGCTAGGGGTATGTTTAGGGTTGCTCGTAAACGGTGAACAAGGAGGGTCCAGTTGCATGTGGGGCTGCGTTAAGGCTCCCCTGGGGAGTCCAGTTGTACCCAAAGCCTTCCTTTGGGGGCACTTCTGGATGGTCCAAGGGGAATCGCAATGCGTTTTCTGAGGCCCGCTTTTTCAGTCTTCTCCCATTGCGCCGAGGGCTATATTTAGGGTTGCTGTGAAAGAGTGAACCCGGAGGGTTCCGTTGCATGTGGGGCTGCATAAAGGCTCCCCTGGGGAGTTCAGTTGTACCCAAAGCCTTCCTTTGGGGGCACTTCTGGATGGGCGAAAGGGGCTTGAAACGCTTTTTCTGTGGCCCGAGTTTTCAGTCTTCTGCCATGCTGGCTAAGGGTATATTTAGGGTTGCTCGTAAACAGTGAACAAGGAGGGTCCAGTTGCATGTGGGGCTGCATAAAGGCTCCCCTGGGGAGTTCACTTGTACCCAAAGCCTTCCTCTGGGGGCACTTCTGGATGGGCGAATTAGACTTTTAAAGCATTTTTTGTGGCCCGAGTTTTCAGTCGACTGCCAGGCGGGCTAGGGCTATATTTAGGGTTGCTGTGAAAGAGCGAATACGGAGGGTCCAGTTGCATGTGGGGCTGCATAAAGGCTCCCCTGGGGAGTTCACTTGTACCCAAAGCCTTCCTCTGGGGGCACTTTTGGATGGGCGAATTAGGCTTTTAACGCATTATCTGGAGCCCGAGTTTTCAGTCGACTGCCAGGTGGGCCAGGGCTATATTTAGGCTTGCTGTGAAAGAGTGAACCCGGAGGGTCCAGTTGCATGTGGGGCTGCATAAAGGCTCCCCTGGGGAGTTCAGTTGTACCCAAAGCCTTCCTTTCGGGGCACTTCTGGATGGGTGAATGGGGCTTGAAACGCATTTTCTGGAGCCCGAGTTTTCAGTCTACTGCCATGGTGGCTAGGGGTATATTTAGGGTTGCTCGTAAACAGTGAACAAGGAGGGTCCAGTTGCATGTGGGGCTGCGTAAAGGCTCCCCTGGGGAGTTCACTTGTACCCAAAGCCTTCCTCTGGGGACACTTCTGGATGGGCGAATTAGGCTTTTAAAGCATTTTTTGTGGCCCGAGTTTTCAGTCGACTGCCAGGTGGGCCAGGGCTATATTTAGGGTTGCTGTGAAAGAGCGAATACGGAGGGTCCAGTTGCATGTGGGGCTGCGTAAAGGCTCCCCTGGGGAGTTCAGTTGTACCCAAAGCCTTCCTCTAGGGGCACTTTTGGATGGGCGAATTAGGCTTTTAATGCATTATCTGGAGCCCGAGTTTTCAGTCGACTCCCAGGCGGGCCAGGGCTATATTTAGGCTTGCTGTGAAAGAGCGAACCCGGAGGGTCCAGTTGCATGTGGGGCTGCAAAAAATCTCCCCTGGGGAGTTCAGTTGTACCCAAAGCCTTCATTTCAAGGCACTTCTGGATGGGTGAATGGGGCTTGAAACGCTTTTTCTGTGGCCTGAGTTTTCAGTTTTCTGCCATGCTGCCTAGGGTTATATTTAGGGTTGCTTGTAAACAGCGAACACGGGGGGTCCAGTTGCGTATGGGCCTGCATAATTCTCCCCTGGGGAGTTCAGTTGTACCCAAAGCCTTCCTTTGGGGGCACTTTTGGATGGTCGAATGGGGCTTGTAGCACGTTTTCTGTGGCCCGATTTTTCAGTCGTCTGCCATGCGGGCCAGGGTTATATTTAGGGTTGCTGTGAAAGAGCGAATACGGAGGGTCCAGTTGCATGTGGGGCTGCATAAAGGCTCCCCTGGGGAGTTCAGTTGTACCCAAAGCCTTCCTTTGGGGGCACTTCTGGATGGGCGAAACGGGCTTGAAACGCTTTTTCTGTGGCCCGAGTTTTAATCTTCTGCCATGCTGGCTAGGGTTATATTTAGGGTGGCTGTAACGAGCGAACACGGAGGGTCCAGTTGCATGTAGGGCTGCGTAAAGGCTCCCCTGGGGAGTTCAGATGTACCCAAAGCCTTCCTTTGGGGGCACTTTTGGATGGGCGAGTGGGGCTTGTAGCACGTTTTCTGTGGCCCGAGCTTTCAGTCGACTGCCAGGCGTGCTAGGGCTATATTTAGGCTTGCGGTGAAAGAGTGAACCCGGAGGGTCCAGTTGCATGTGGGGCTGCATAAAGGCTCCCGTGGGGAGTTCACTTGTACCCAAAGCCTTCCTTTGGGGGCACTTCTGGATGGTCCAAGGGGAATCGCAATGCGTTTTCTGAGGCCCGCTTTTTCAGTCTTCTCCCACTGCGCCGAGGGCTATATTTAGGCTTGCGGTGAAAGAGTGAACCCGGAGGGTCCAGTTGCATGTGGGGCTGCATAAAGGCTCCCCTGGGGAGTTCACTTGTACCCAAAGCCTTCCTTTCGGGGCACTTCTGGATGGGTGAATGGGGCTTGAAACGCATTTTCTGGAGCCCGAGTTTTCAGTCTTCTGCCATGGTGGCTAGGGGTATATTTAGGGTTGCTCGTAAACAGTGAACAAGGAGAGTCCAGTTGGATGTGGGGCTGCGTAAAGGCTCCCCTGGGGAGTTCACTTGTACCCAAAGCCTTCCTCTGGGGACACTTCTGGATGGGCGAATTAGGCTTTTAAAGCATTTTTTGTGGCCCGAGTTTTCAGTCGAATGCCAGGCGGGCCAGGGCTATATTTAGGGTTGCTGTGAAAGAGCGAATACGGAGGGTCCAGTTGCATGTGGGGCTGCGTAAAGGCTCCCCTGGGGAGTTCAGTTGTACCCAAAGCCTTCCTCTGGGGGCACTTTTGGATGGGCGAATTAGGCTTTTAATGCATTATCTGGAGCCCGAGTTTTCAGTCGACTGCCAGGCGGGCCAGGGCTATATTTAGGGTTGCTGTGAAAGAGTGAACCCGGAGGGTCCAGTTGCATGTGGGGCTGCATAAAGTCTCCCCTGGGGAGTTCAGTTGTACCCAAAGCCTTCCTTTGGGGGCACTTCTGGATGGTCCAAGGGGAATCGCAATGCGTTTTCTGAGGCCCGCTTTTTCAGTCTTCTCCCACTGCGCCGAGGGCTATATTTAGGCTTGCGGTGAAAGAGTGAACCCGGAGGGTCCAGTTGCATGTGGGGCTGCATAAAGGCTCCCCTGGGGAGTTCAGTTGTACCCAAAGCCTTCCTTTCGGGGCACTTCTGGATGGGTGAATGGGGCTTGAAACGCATTTTCTGGAGCCCGAGTTTTCAGTCTTCTGCCATGGTGGCTAGGGGTATATTTAGGGTTGCTCGTAAACAGTGAACAAGGAGAGTCCAGTTGGATGTGGGGCTGCGTAAAGGCTCCCCTGGGGAGTTCACTTGTACCCAAAGCCTTCCTCTGGGGACACTTCTGGATGGGCGAATTAGGCTTTTAAAGCATTTTTTGTGGCCCGAGTTTTCAGTCGACTGCCAGGCGGGCCAGGGCTATATTTAGGGTTGCTGTGAAAGAGCGAATACGGAGGGTCCAGTTGCATGTGGGGCTGCATAAAGTCTCCCCTGGGGAGTTCAGTTGTACCCAAAGCCTTCCTTTGGGGGCACTTCTGGATGGGTGAATGGGGCTTGAAACGCTTTTTCTGTGGCCCAAGTTTTCAGTCTTCTGCCATGCTGGCTAGGGTTATATTTAGGGTTGCTGTAAAGAGCGAACATGGCGGGTCCAGTTGCATGTAGGGCTGCGTAAAGGCTCCCCTGGGGATTTCAGATGTACCCAAAGCCTTCCTTTGGGGGCACTTTTGGATGGGCGAATGGGGCTCGTAACACATTTTCTGTGGCCCGAGCTTTCAGTCGACTGCCAGGCGTGCTAGGGCTATATTTAGGCTTGCGGTGAAAGAGTGAACCCGGAGGGTCCAGTTGCATGTGGGGCTGCATAAAGGCTCCCGTGGGGAGTTCACTTGTACCCAAAGCCTTCCTTTGGGGGCACTTCTGGATGGTCCAAGGGGAATCGCAATGCGTTTTCTGAGGCCCGCTTTTTCAGTCTTCTCCCACTGCGCCGAGGGCTATATTAAGGGTTGCTGAGAAAGAGTGAACCCGGAGGGTCCAGTTGCATGTGGGGCTGCATAAAGGCTCCCCTGGGGAGTTCACTTGTACCCAAAGCCTTCCTTTCGGGGCACTTCTGGATGGGTGAATGGGGCTTGAAACGCATTTTCTGGAGCCCGAGTTTTCAGTCTTCTGCCATGGTGGCTAGGGGTATATTTAGGGTTGCTCGTAAACAGTGAACAAGGAGGGTCCAGTTGCATGTGGGGCTGCGTAAAGGCTCCCCTGGGGAGTTCACTTGTACCCAAAGCCTTCCTCTGCGGACACTTCTGGATGGGCGAATTAGACTTTTATCGCATTTTCTGTGGCCCGAGTTTTCAGTCGACTGCCTGGCGGGCCAGGGTTATATTTAGGGTTGCTGTGAAAGAGTGAACCCGGAGGGTCCAGTTGCATGTGGGGCTGCATAAAGGCTCCCCTGGGGAGTTCACTTGTACCCAAAGCCTTCCTTTGGGGGCACTTCTGGATGAGCGAAAGGGGCTTAAAACGCTTTTTCTGTGGCCCGAGTTTTCAGTCTTCTGCCATGCTGGCTAGGGGTATATTTAGGGTTGCTGTAAAGAGCGAACCCGGAGGGTCCAGTTGCATGTGGGGCTGCGTAAAGGCTCCCCTGGGGAGTTCAGATGTATCCAAAGCCTTCCTTTGGGGGCACTTTTGGATGGGCGAATGGAGCTCGTAACACATTTTCTGTGGCCCGAGCTTTCAGTCGACTGCCAGGCGTGCTAGGGCTATATTTAGGCTTGCGGTGAAAGAGTGAACAAGGGGGGTCCAGTTGCATGTGGGGCTGCATAAAGGCTCCCCTGGGGAGTTCACTTGTACCCAACGCCTTCCTTTCGGGGCACTTCTGGATGGGTGAATGGGGCTTGAAACGCATTTTCTGGAGCCCGAGTTTTCAGTCTTCTGCCATGGTGGCTAGGGGTATATTTAGGGTTGCTCGTAAACAGTGAACAAGGAGGGTCCAGTTGCATGTGGGGCTGCGTAAAGGCTCCCCTGGAGAGTTCAGTTGTACCCAAAGCCTTTCTCTGGGGGCACTTTTGGATGGGCGAATTAGGCTTTTAATGCATTTTCTGGGGCCCGAGTTTTCAGTCGACTGCCAGGCGGGCCAGGGCTATATTTAGGGTTGCTGTGAAAGAGTGAACCCGGAGGGTCCAGTTGCATGTGGGGCTGCGTTAAGGCTCCCCTGGGGAGTCCAGTTGTACCCAAAGCCTTCCTTTGGGGGCACTTTGGGATGGTCCAAGGGGAATCGCAATGCGTTTTCTGAGGCCCGCTTTTTCAGTCTTCTCCCATTGCGCCGAGGGCTATATTTAGGCTTGCGGTGAAAGAGTGAACCCGGAGGGTCCAGTTGCATGTGGGGCTGCATAAAGGCTCCCCTGGGGAGTTCACTTGTACCCAAAGCCTTCTTTTGGGAGCACTTCTGGATGGGCGAAACGGGCTTGTAACGCTTTTTCTGTGGCCCGAGTTTTCAGTCTTCTGCCATGCTCGCTAGGGTTATATTTAGGGTTGCTGTAAAGAGCGAACACGGAGGGTCCAGTTGCATGTGGGGCTGCGTAAAGGCTCCCCTGGGGAGTTCAGATGTACCCAAAGCCTTCCTTTGGGGGCACTTTTGGATGGGCGAATGGGGCTCGTTACACATTTTCTGTGGCCCGAGCTTTCAGTCGACTGCCAGGCCTGCTAGGGCTATATTTAGGCTTGCGGTGAAAGAGTGAACCCGGAGGGTCCAGTTGCATGTGGGGCTGCATAAAGGCTCCCCTGGGGAGTTCAGATGTACCCAAAGCCTTCCTTTGGGGGCACTTCTGGATGGGTAAATGGGGCTTGAAACGCATTTTCTGGAGCCGGAGTTTTCAGTCTTCTGCCATGGTGGCTAGGGGTATATTTAGGGTTGCTCGTAAACAGTGAACAAGGAGGGTCCAGTTGCATGTGGGGCTGCATAAAGGCTCCCCTGGGGAGTTCAGTTGTACCCAAAGCCTTCCTCTGCGGACACTTCTGGATGGGCGAATTAGGCTTTTAATGCATTTTCTGGGGCCCGAGTTTTCAGTCGACTACTAGGCGGGCCAGGGTTATATTTAGGGTTGCTGTAAAAGAGCGAATATCGAGGGTCCCGTTGCATGTGGGGCTGCGTTAAGGCTCCCCTGGGGAGTCCAGTTGTACCCAAAGCCTTCCTTTGGGGGCACTTTTGCATGGTCCAAGGGGAATCGCAATGCGTTTTCTGAGGCCCGCTTTTTCAGCCTTCTCCCATTGCGCCGAGGGCTATATTTAGGCTTGCGGTGAAAGAGTGAACCCGGAGGGTCCAGTTGCATGTGGGGCTGCATAAAGGCTCCCCTGGGGAGTTCAGTTGTACCCAAAGCCTTCCTCTGGGGGCACTTTTGGAAGGGCGAATGGGGCTTGTAGCACGTTTTCTGTGGCCCGAGTTTTCAATCGACTGCCAGGCGGGCTAGGGTTATATTTAGTGTTGCTGTGAAAGAGCGAACACGGAGGGTCCAGTTGCATGTGGGGCTGTGTTAAGGCTCCCCTGGAGAGTTCAGTTGTACCCAAAGCCTTCCTCTGGGGGCACTTCTGGATGGGCGAATTAGGCTTTTAACGCATTTTCTGGGGCCCGAGTTTTCAGTCGACTGCCAGGCGGGCCAGGGCTATATTTAGGGTTGCTGTGAAAGAGTGAACCCGGAGGGTCCAGTTGCATGTGGGGCTGCATAAAGGCTCCCCTGGGGAGTTCAGTTGTACCCAAAGCCTTCCTCTGGGGACACTTCTGGATGGGCGAATTAGGCTTTTAAAGCATTTTTTGTGGCCCGAGTTTTCAATCGACTGCCAGGCGGGCCAGGGCTATATTTAGGGTTGCTGTGAAAGAGCGAATACGGAGGGTCCAGTTGCATGTGGGGCTGCGTAAAGGCTCCCCTGGGGAGTTCAGTTGTACCCAAAGCCTTCCTCTGGGGGCACTTTTGGATGGGCAAATTAGGCTTTTAATGCATTATCTGGAGCCCGAGTTTTCAGTCGACTGCCAGGCGGGCCAGGGCTATATTTAGGCTTGCTGTGAAAGAGTGAACCCGGAGGGTCCAGTTGCATGTGGGGCTGCATAAAGTCTCCCCTGGGGAGTTCAGTTGTACCCAAAGCCTTCATTTCAAGGCACTTCTGGATGGGTGAATGGGGCTTGAAACGCTTTTTCTGTGGCCTGAGTTTTCAGTTTTCTGCCATGCTGCCTAGGGTTATATTTAGGGTTGCTTGTAAACAGCGAACACGGGGGGTCCAGTTGCGTATGGGCCTGCATAAAGGCTCCCCTGGGGAGTTCAGTTGTACCCAAAGCCTTCCTTTGGGGGCACTTTTGGATGGGCGAATGGGGCTTGTAGCACGTTTTCTGGGGCCCGATTTTTCAGTCGTCTGCCATGCGGGCCAGGGTTATATTTAGGGTTGCTGTGAAAGAGCGAATACGGAGGGTCCAGTTGCATGTGGGGCTGCATAAAGGCTCCCCTGGGGAGTTCAGTTGTACCCAAAGCCTTCCTTTGGGGGCACTTTTGGATGGGCGAAACGGGCTTGAAACGCTTTTTCTGTGGCCCGAGTTTTCAGTCTTCTGCCATGCTGGCTAGGGTTATATTTAGGGTGGCTGTAAAGAGCGAACACGGAGGGTCCAGTTGCATGTAGGGCTGCGTAAAGGCTCCCCTGGGGAATTCAGATGTACCCAAAGCCTTCCTTTGGGGGCACTTTTGGATGGGCGAATGGGGCTCGTAACACATTTTCTGTGGCCCGAGCTTTCAGTCGACTGCCAGGCGTGCTACGGCTATATTTAGGCTTGCGGTGAAAGAGTGAACCCGGAGGGTCCAGTTGCATGTGGGGCTGCATAAAGGCTCCCCTGGGGAGTTCACTTGTACCCAAAGCCTTCCTTTCGGGGCACTTCTGGATGGGTGAATGGGGCTTGAAACGCATTTTCTGGAGCCCGAGTTTTCAGTCTTCTGCCATGGTGGCTAGGGGTATATTTAGGGTTGCTCGTAAACAGTGAACAAGGAGGGTCCAGTTGCATGTGGGGCTGCGTAAAGGCTCCCCTGGGGAGTTCACTTGTACCCAAAGCCTTCCTCTGCGGACACTTCTGGATGGGCGAATTAGACTTTTATCGCATTTTCTGGGGCCCGAGTTTTCAGTCGACTACTAGGCGGGCCAGGGCTATATTTAGGGTTGCTGTGAAAGAGCGAACCCGGAGGGTCCAGTTGCATGTGGGGCTGCGTTAAGGCTCCCCTGGGGAGTCCAGTTGTACCCAAAGTCTTCCTCTGGGGGCACTTTTGGATGGGCGAATTAGGCTTTTAACGCATTTTCTGGGGCCCGAGTTTTCAGTCGACTGCCAGGCGGGCCAGGGTTATATTTAGGGTTGCTGTGAAAGAGTGAACCCGGAGGGTCCAGTTGCATGTGGGGCTGCATAAAGGCTCCCCTGGGGAGTTCACTTGTACCCAAAGCCTTCCTTTGGGGGCACTTCTGGATGGGTGAATGGGGCTTGAAACGCTTTTTCTGTGGCCCGAGTTTTCAGATTTCTGCTAGGCTGGCTAGTGTTATATTTAGGGTTGTTGTAAACAGCGAACACGGGGGGTCCAGTTGCATGTGGGCCTGCATAAAGGCTCCCCTGGGGAGTTCAGATGTACCCAAAGCCTTCCTTTGGGGGCACATTTGGATGGTCGAATGGGGCTTGTAGCACGTTTTCTGGGGCCCGAGTTTTCAGTCGACTGCCAGGCGGGCCAGGGCTATATTTAGTGTTGCTGTGAAAGAGTGAACCCGGAGGGTCCAGTTGCATGTGGGGCTGCGTTAAGGCTCCCCTGGGGAGTCCAGTTGTACCCAAAGCCTTCCTTTGGGGGCACTTTGGGATGGTCCAAGGGGAATCGCAATGCGTTTTCTGAGGCCCGCTTTTTCAGCCTTCTCCCATTGCGCCGAGGGCTATATTTAGGCTTGCGGTGAAAGAGTGAACCCGGAGGGTCCAGTTGCATGTGGGGCTGCGTAAAGGCTCCCCTGGGGAGTTCAGTTGTACCCAAAGCCTTCCTCTGGGGACACTTCTGGATGGGCGAATTAGGCTTTTAAAGCATTTTTTGTGGCCCGAGTTTTCAGTCGACTGCCAGGCGGGCCAGGGCTATATTTAGGGTTGCTGTGAAAGAGCGAATACGGAGGGTCCAGTTGCATGTGGGGCTGCGTAAAGGCTCCCCTGGGGAGTTCAGTTGTACCCAAAGCCTTCCTCTGGGGGCACTTTTGGATGGGCAAATTAGGCTTTTAATGCATTATCTGGAGCCCGAGTTTTCAGTCGACTGCCAGGCGGGCCAGGGCTATATTTAGTGTTGCTGTGAAAGAGTGAACCCGGAGGGTCCAGTTGCATGTGGGGCTGCGTTAAGGCTCCCCTGGGGAGTCCAGTTGTACCCAAAGCCTTCCTTTGGGGGCACTTTGGGATGGTCCAAGGGGAATCGCAATGCGTTTTCTGAGGCCCGCTTTTTCAGCCTTCTCCCATTGCGCCGAGGGCTATATTTAGGCTTGCGGTGAAAGAGTGAACCCGGAGGGTCCAGTTGCATGTGGGGCTGCGTAAAGGCTCCCCTGGGGAGTTCAGTTGTACCCAAAGCCTTCCTCTGGGGACACTTCTGGATGGGCGAATTAGGCTTTTAAAGCATTTTTTGTGGCCCGAGTTTTCAGTCGACTGCCAGGCGGGCCAGGGCTATATTTAGGGTTGCTGTGAAAGAGCGAATACGGAGGGTCCAGTTGCATGTGGGGCTGCGTAAAGGCTCCCCTGGGGAGTTCAGTTGTACCCAAAGCCTTCCTCTGGGGGCACTTTTGGATGGGCAAATTAGGCTTTTAATGCATTATCTGGAGCCCGAGTTTTCAGTCGACTGCCAGGCGGGCCAGGGCTATATTTAGGCTTGCTGTGAAAGAGTGAACCCGGAGGGTCCAGTTGCATGTGGGGCTGCATAAAGTCTCCCCTGGGGAGTTCAGTTGTACCCAAAGCCTTCATTTCAAGGCACTTCTGGATGGGTGAATGGGGCTTGAAACGCTTTTTCTGTGGCCTGAGTTTTCAGTTTTCTGCCATGCTGCCTAGGGTTATATTTAGGGTTGCTTGTAAACAGCGAACACGGGGGGTCCAGTTGCGTATGGGCCTGCATAAAGGCTCCCCTGGGGAGTTCAGTTGTACCCAAAGCCTTCCTTTGGGGGCACTTTTGGATGGGCGAATGGGGCTTGTAGCACGTTTTCTGGGGCCCGATTTTTCAGTCGTCTGCCATGCGGGCCAGGGTTATATTTAGGGTTGCTGTGAAAGAGCGAATACGGAGGGTCCAGTTGCATGTGGGGCTGCATAAAGGCTCCCCTGGGGAGTTCAGTTGTACCCAAAGCCTTCCTTTGGGGGCACTTCTGGATGGGCGAAACGGGCTTGAAACGCTTTTTCTGTGGCCCGAGTTTTCAGTCTTCTGCCATGCTGGCTAGGGTTATATTTAGGGTGGCTGTAAAGAGCGAACACGGAGGGTCCAGTTGCATGTAGGGCTGCGTAAAGGCTCCCCTGGGGAGTTCAGATGTACCCAAAGCCTTCCTTTGGGGGCACTTTTGGATGGGTGAATGGGGCTCGTAACACATTTTCTGTGGCCCGAGCTTTCAGTCGACTGCCAGGCGTGCTAGGGCTATATTTAGGCTTGCGGTGAAAGAGTGAACCCGGAGGGTCCAGTTGCATGTGGGGCTGCATAAAGGCTCCCCTGGGGAGTTCACTTGTACCCAACGCCTTCCTTTTGGGGCACTTCTGGATTTGTGAATGGGGCTTGAAACGCATTTTCTGGAGCCCGAGTTTTCAGTCTTCTGCCATGGTGGCTAGGGGTATATTTATGGTTGCTCGTAAACAGTGAACAAGGAGGGTCCAGTTGCATGTGGGGCTGCGTAAAGGCTCCCCTGGGGAGTTCACTTGTACCCAAAGCCTTCCTCTGCGGACACTTCTGGATGGGCGAATTAGACTTTTATCGCATTTTCTGGGGCCCGAGTTTTCAGTCGACTACTAGGCGGGCCAGGGCTATATTTAGGGTTGCTGTGAAAGAGCGAACCCGGAGGGTCCAGTTGCATGTGGGGCTGCGTTAAGGCTCCCCTGGGGAGTCCAGTTGTACCCAAAGTCTTCCTCTGGGGGCACTTTTGGATGGGCGAATTAGGCTTTTAACGCATTTTCTGGGGCCCGAGTTTTCAGTCGACGGCCAGGCGGGCCAGGGTTATATTTAGGGTTGCTGTGAAAGAGTGAACCCGGAGGGTCCAGTTGCATGTGGGGCTGCATAAAGGCTCCCCTGGGGAGTTCACTTGTACCCAAAGCCTTCCTTTGGGGGCACTTCTGGATGGGTGAATGGGGCTTGAAACGCTTTTTCTGTGGCCCGAGTTTTCAGATTTCTGCTAGGCTGGCTAGTGTTATATTTAGGGTTGTTGTAAACAGCGAACACGGGGGTTCCAGTTGCGTATGGGCCTGCATAAAGGCTCCCCTGGGGAGTTCAGATGTACCCAAAGCCTTCCTTTGGGGGCACATTTGGATGGTCGAATGGGGCTTGTAGCACGTTTTCTGGGGCCCGAGTTTTCAGTCGACTGCCAGGCGGGCCAGGGCTATATTTAGTGTTGCTGTGAAAGAGTGAACCCGGAGGGTCCAGTTGCATGTGGGGCTGCGTTAAGGCTCCCCTGGGGAGTTCACTTGTACCCAAAGCCTTCCTTTGGGGGCACTTTGGGATGGTCCAAGGGGAATCGCAATGCGTTTTCTGAGGCCCGCTTTTTCAGCCTTCTCCCATTGCGCCGAGGGCTATATTTAGGCTTGCGGTGAAAGAGTGAACCCGGAGGGTCCAGTTGCATGTGGGGCTGCGTAAAGGCTCCCCTGGGGAGTTCAGATGTACCCAAAGCCTTCCTTTGGGGGCACTTTTGGATGGGCGAATGGGGCTCGTTACACATTTTCTGTGGCCCGAGCTTTCAGTCGACTGCCAGGCCTGCTAGGGCTATATTTAGGCTTGCGGTGAAAGAGTGAACCCGGAGGGTCTAGTTGCATGTGGGGCTGCATAAAGGCTCCCCTGGGGAGTTCAGTTGTACCCAAAGCCTTCCTTTGGGGGCACTTTTGGATGGGTGAATGGGGCTCGTAACACATTTTCTGTGGCCTGAGCTTTCAGTCGACTGCCAGGCGTGCTAGGGCTATATTTAGGCTTGCGGTGAAATAGTGAACCCGGAGGGTCCAGTTGCATGTGGGGCTGCATAAAGGCTCCCGTGGGGAGTTCACTTGTACCCAAAGCCTTCCTTTGGGGGCACTTCTGGATGGTCCAAGGGGAATCGCAATGCGTTTTCTGAGGCCCGCTTTTTCAGTCTTCTCCCACTGCGCCGAGGGCTATATTTAGGCTTGCGGTGAAAGAGTGAACCCGGAGGGTCCAGTTGCATGTGGGGCTGCATAAAGGCTCCCCTGGGGAGTTCACTTGTACCCAACGCCTTCTTTTCGGGGCACTTCTGGATGGGTGAATGGGGCTTGAAACGCATTTTCTGGAGCCCGAGTTTTCAGTCTTCTGCCATGGTGGCTAGGGGTATATTTAGGGTTGCTCGTAAACAGTGAACAAGGAGGGTCCAGTTGCATGTGGGGCTGCGTAAAGGCTCCCCTGGGGAGTTCACTTGTACCCAAAGCCTTCCTCTGCGGACACTTCTGGATGGGCGAATTAGACTTTTATCGCATTTTCTGGGGCCCGAGTTTTCAGTCGACTACTAGGCGGGCCAGGGCTATATTTAGGGTTGCTGTGAAAGAGCGAACCCGGAGGGTCCAGTTGCATGTGGGGCTGCGTTAAGGCTCCCCTGGGGAGTCCAGTTGTACCCAAAGTCTTCCTCTGGGGGCACTTTTGGATGGGCGAATTAGGCTTTTAACGCATTTTCTGGGGCCCGAGTTTTCAGTCGACTGCCAGGCGGGCCAGGGTTATATATAGGGTTGCTGTGAAAGAGTGAACCCGGAGGGTCCAGTTGCATGTGGGGCTGCATAAAGGCTCCCCTGGGGAGTTCACTTGTACCCAAAGCCTTCCTTTGGGGGCACTTCTGGATGGGTGAATGGGGCTTGAAACGCTTTTTCTGTGGCCCGAGTTTTCAGATTTCTGCTAGGCTGGCTAGTGTTATATTTAGAGCTGTTGTAAACAGCGAACACGGGGGGTCCAGTTGCGTATGGGCCTGCATAAAGGCTCCCCTGGGGAGTTCACTTGTACCCAAAGCCTTCCTTTGGGGGCACTTTTGGATGGTCGAATGGGGCTTGTAGCACGTTTTCTGGGGCCCGATTTTTCAGTCGTCTGCCATGCGGGCCAGGGTTATATTTAGGGTTGCTGTGAAAGAGCGAATACGGAGGGTCCAGTTGCATGTGGGGCTGCATAAAGGCTCCCCTGGGGAGTTCACTTGTACCCAAAGCCTTCCTTTGGGGGCACTTCTGGATGAGCGAAAGGGGCTTAAAACGCTTTTTCTGTGGCCCGAGTTTTCAGTCTTCTGCCATGCTGGCTAGGGTTATATTTAGGGTTGCTGTAAAGAGCGAATACGGAGGGTCCAGTTGCATGTGGGGCTGCGTAAAGGCTCCCCTGGGGAGTTCAGATGTATCCAAAGCCTTCCTTTGGGGGCACTTTTGGATGGGCGAATGGGGCTCGTAACACATTTTCTGTGGCCCGAGCTTTCAGTCGACTGCCAGGCGTGCTAGGGCTATATTTAGGCTTGCGGTGAAAGAGTGAACAAGGAGGGTCCAGTTGCATGTGGGGCTGCATAAAGGCTCCCGTGGGGAGTTCACTTGTACCCAAAGCCTTCCTTTGGGGGCACTTCTGGATGGGTGAATGGGGCTTGAAACGCATTTTCTGGAGCCCGAGCTTTCAGTCTTCTGCCATGGTGGCTAGGGGTATATTTAGGGTTGCTCGTAAACAGTGAACAAGGAGGGTCCAGTTGCATGTGGGGCTGCATAAAGGCTCCCCTGGGGAGTTCAGTTGTACCCAAAGCCTTCCTCTGCGAACACTTCTGGATGGGCGAATTAGGCTTTTATCGCATTTTCTGGGGCCCGAGTTTTCAGTCGACTACTAGGCGGGCCAGGGTTATATTTAGGGTTGCTGTAAAAGAGCGAATATCGAGGGTCCAGTTGCATGTGGGGCTGCGTTAAGGCTCCCCTGGGGAGTCCAGTTGTACCCAAAGCCTTCCTTTGGGGGCACTTTTCAATGGTCCAAGGGGAATCGCAATGCGTTTTCTGAGGCCCGCTTTTTCAGCCTTCTCCCATTGCGCCGAGGGCTATATTTAGGCTTGCGGTGAAAGAGTGAACCCGGAGGGTCCAGTTGCATGTGGGGCTGCATAAAGGCTCCCCTGGGGAGTTCAGTTGTACCCAAAGCCTTCCTCTGGGGGCACTTTTGGAAGGGCGAATGGGGCTTGTAGCACGTTTTCTGTGGCCCGAGTTTTCAGTCGACTGCCAGGCGGGCTAGGGTTATATTTAGTGTTGCTGTGAAAGAGCAAATACGGAGGGTCCAGTTGCATGTGGGGCTGTGTTAAGGCTCCCCTGGAGAGTTCAGTTGTACCCAAAGCCTTCCTCTGGGGGCACTTCTGGATGGGCGAATTAGGCTTTTAACGCATTTTCTGTGGCCCGAGTTTTCAGTCGACTGCCAGGCGGGCCAGGGCTATATTTAGGGTTGCTGTGAAAGAGTGAACCCGGAGGGTCCAGTTGCATGTGGGGCTGCATAAAGGCTCCCCTGGGGAGTTCACTTGTACCCAAAGCCTTCCTTTGGGGGCACTTCTGGATGGGCGAAAGGGGCTTGAAACGCTTTTTCTGTGGCCCGAGTTTTCAGTCTTCTGCCATGGTGGCTAGGGGTATATTTAGGGTTGCTCGTAAACAGTGAACAAGGAGGGTCCAGTTGCATGTGGGGCTGCATAAAGGCTCCCCTGGGGAGTTCAGATGTACCCAAAGCCTTCCTCTGGGGGCACTTTTGGATGGGCGAATGGGGCTTGTAGCACGTTTTCGGTGGCCCGAGTTTTCAGTCGACTGCCAGGCGGGCCAGGGCTATATTTAGGGTTGCTGTGAAAGAGTGAACCCGGAGGGTCCAGTTGCATGTGGGGCTGCATAAAGGCTCCCCTGGGGAGTTCACTTGTACCCAAAGCCTTCCTTTGGGGGCACTTCTGGATGGGTGAATGGGGCTTGAAACGCTTTTTCTGTGGCCCGAGTTTTCAGTTTTCTGCCATGCTGGCTAGGGTTATATTTAGGGTTGCTTGTAAACAGCGAACACGGGGGGTCCAGTTGCGTATGGGCCTGCATAAAGGCTCCCCTGGGGAGTTCAGTTGTACCCAAAGCCTTCCTTTGGGGGCACTTCTGGATGGGCGAAAGGGGCTTGAAACGCTTTTTCTGTGGCCCGAGTTTTCAGTCTTCTGCCATGCTGGCTAGGGTTATATTTAGGGTTGCTGTAAAGAGCGAATACGGAGGGTCCAGTTGCATGTGGGGCTGCATAAAGGCTCCCCTGGGGAGTTCAGATGTACCCAAAGCCTTCCTTTGGGGGCACTTCTGGATGGGTGAATGGGGCTTGAAACGCATTTTCTGGAGCCCGAGTTTTCAGTCTTCTGCCATGTAGGCTAGGGGTATATTAAGGGTTGCTCGTAAACAGTGAACAAGGAGGGTCCAGTTGCATGTGGGGCTGCGTTAAGGCTCCCCTGGGGAGTCCAGTTGTACCCAAAGCCTTCCTTTGGGGGCACTTTGGGATGGTCTAAGGGGAATCGCAATGCGTTTTCTGAGGCCCGCTTTTTCAGTCTTCTCCCTTTGCGCCGAGGGCTATATTTAGGCTTACGGTGAAAGAGCGAACACGGAGGGTCCAGTTGCATGTGGGGCTGCGTAAAGGCTCCCCTGGGGAGTTCAGATGTACCCAAAGCCTTCCTTTGGGGGCACTTTTGGATGGGCGAATGGGGCTCGTAACACATCTTCTGTGGCCCGAGCTTTCAGTCGACTGCCAGGCGTGCTAGGGCTATATTTAGGCTTGCGGTGAAAGAGTGAACCCGGACGGTCCAGTTGCATGTGGGGCTGCATAAAGGCTCCCCTGGGGAGTTCACTTGTACCCAAAGCCTTCCTTTGGGGGCACTTCTGGATGGGTGAATGGGGCTTGAAACGCATTTTCTGGAGCCCGAGTTTTCAGTCTTCTGCCATGGTGGCTAGGGGTATATTTAGGGTTGCTCGTAAACAGTGAACAAGGAGGGTCCAGTTGCATGTGGGGCTGCATAAAGGCTCCCCTGGGGAGTTCAGTTGTACCCAAAGCCTTCCTCTGGGGGCACTTTTGGATGGGCGAATTAGGCTTTTAATGCATTTTCTGGGGCCCGAGCTTTCAATCGACTGCCAGGCGTGCTAGGGCTATATTTAGGGTTGCTGTGAAAGAGCGAATACGGAGGGTCCAGTTGCATGTGGGGCTGCGTTAAGGCTCCCCTGGGGAGTCCAGTTGTACCCAAAGCCTTCCTTTGGGGGCACTTTTGGATGGTCCAAGTGGAATCGCAATGCGTTTTCTGAGGCCCGCTTTTTCAGTCTTCTCCCATTGCGCCGAGGGCTATATTTAGGGTTGCTGTGAAAGAGTGAACCCGGAGAGTCCCGTTGCATGTGGGGCTGCATAAAGGCTCCCCTGGGGAGTTCAGTTGTACCCAAAGCCTTCCTTTGGGGGCACTTCTGGATGGGTGAATGGGGCTTGAAACGCTTTTTCTGTGGCCCTAGTTTTCAGTCTTCTGCCATGCTGGCTAAGGGTATATTTAGGGTTGCTCGTAAACAGTGAACAAGGAGGGTCCAGTTGCATGTGGGGCTGCATAAAGGCTCCCCTGGGGAGTTCAGTTGTACCCAAAGCCTTCCTTTGGGGGCACTTCTGGATGGGCGAAAGGGGCTTGAAACGGTTTTTTTGGAGCCCGAGTTTTCAGTCTTCTGCCATGCTGGCTAGGGTTATATTTAGGGTTGCTTGTAAACAGCGAACACGGGGGGTCCAGTTGCGTATGGGCCTGCATAAAGGCTCCCCTGGGGAGTTCAGTTGTACCCAAAGCCTTCCTTTGGGGGCACTTCTGGATGGGCGAAAGGGGCTTGAAACGCTTTTTCTGTGGCCCGAGTTTTCAGTCTTCTGCCATGCTGGCTAGGGTTATATTTAGGGTTGCTGTAAAGAGCGAATACGGAGGGTCCAGTTGCATGTGGGGCTGCATAAAGGCTCCCCTGGGGAGTTCAGATGTACCCAAAGCCTTCCTTTGGGGGCACTTCTGGATGGGTGAATGGGGCTTGAAACGCATTTTCTGGAGCCCGAGTTTTCAGTCTTCTGCCATGGAGGCTAGGGGTATATTAAGGGTTGCTCGTAAACAGTGAACAAGGAGGGTCCAGTTGCATGTGGGGCTGCGTTAAGGCTCCCCTGGGGAGTCCAGTTGTACCCAAAGCCTTCCTTTGGGGGCACTTTGGGATGGTCTAAGGGGAATCGCAATGCGTTTTCTGAGGCCCGCTTTTTCAGTCTTCTCCCTTTGCGCCGAGGGCTATATTTAGGCTTACGGTGAAAGAGCGAACACGGAGGGTCCAGTTGCATGTGGGGCTGCGTAAAGGCTCCCCTGGGGAGTTCAGATGTACCCAAAGCCTTCCTTTGGGGGCACTTTTGGATGGGCGAATGGGGCTCGTAACACATCTTCTGTGGCCCGAGCTTTCAGTCGACTGCCAGGCGTGCTAGGGCTATATTTAGGCTTGCGGTGAAAGAGTGAACCCGGACGGTCCAGTTGCATGTGGGGCTGCATAAAGGCTCCCCTGGGGAGTTCACTTGTACCCAAAGCCTTCCTTTGGGGGCACTTCTGGATGGGTGAATGGGGCTTGAAACGCATTTTCTGGAGCCCGAGTTTTCAGTCTTCTGCCATGGTGGCTAGGGGTATATTTAGGGTTGCTCGTAAACAGTGAACAAGGAGGGTCCAGTTGCATGTGGGGCTGCGTAAAGGATCCCCTGGGGAGTTCAGTTGTACCCAAAGCCTTCCTCTGGGGGCACTTTTGGATGGGCGAATTAGGCTTTTAATGCATTTTCTGGGGCCCGAGCTTTCAATCGACTGCCAGGCGTGCTAGGGCTATATTTAGGGTTGCTGTGAAAGAGCGAATACGGAGGGTCCAGTTGCATGTGGGGCTGCGTTAAGGCTCCCCTGGGGAGTCCAGTTGTACCCAAAGCCTTCCTTTGTGGGCACTTTTGGATGGTCCAAGTGGAATCGCAATGCGTTTTCTGAGGCCCGCTTTTTCAGACTTCTCCCATTGCGCCGAGGGCTATATTTAGGGTTGCTGTGAAAGAGTGAACCCGGAGGGTCCCGTTGCATGTGGGGCTGCATAAAGGCTCCCCTGGGGAGTTCAGTTGTACCCAAAGCCTTCCTTTGGGGGCACTTCTGGATGGGTGAATGGGGCTTGAAACGCTTTTTCTGTGGCCCTAGTTTTCAGTCTTCTGCCAAGCTGGCTAAGGGTATATTTAGGGTTGCTCGTAAACAGTGAAAAAGGAGGGTCCAGTTGCATGTGGGGCTGCATAAAGGCTCCCCTGGGGAGTTCAGTTGTACCCAAAGCCTTCCTTTGGGGGCACTTCTGGATGGGTGAATGGGGCTTGAAACACATTTTCTGGAGCCCGAGTTTTCAGTCTTCTGCCATGGTGGCTAGGGGTATATTTAGGGTTGCTCGTAAACAGTGAACAAGGAGGGTCCAGTTGCATGTGGGGCTGCGTAAAGGATCCCCTGGGGAGTTCAGTTGTACCCAAAGCCTTCCTCTGGGGGCACTTTTGGATGGGCGAATTAGGCTTTTAATGCATTTTCTGGGGCCCGAGCTTTCAATCGACTGCCAGGCGTGCTAGGGCTATATTTAGGGTTGCTGTGAAAGAGCGAATACGGAGGGTCCAGTTGCATGTGGGGCTGCGTTAAGGCTCCCCTGGGGAGTCCAGTTGTACCCAAAGCCTTCCTTTGTGGGCACTTTTGGATGGTCCAAGTGGAATCGCAATGCGTTTTCTGAGGCCCGCTTTTTCAGTCTTCTCCCATTGCGCCGAGGGCTATATTTAGGGTTGCTGTGAAAGAGTGAACCCGGAGGGTCCCGTTGCATGTGGGGCTGCATAAAGGCTCCCCTGGGGAGTTCAGTTGTACCCAAAGCCTTCCTTTGGGGGCACTTCTGGATGGGTGAATGGGGCTTGAAACGCTTTTTCTGTGGCCCTAGTTTTCAGTCTTCTGCCATGCTGGCTAAGGCTATATTTAGGGTTGCTCGTAAACAGTGAACAAGGAGGGTCCAGTTGCATGTGGGGCTGCATAAAGGCTCCCCTGGGGAGTTCAGTTGTACCCAAAGCCTTCCTTTGGGGGCACTTCTGGATGGGCGAAAGGGGCTTGAAACGGTTTTTTTGGAGCCCGAGTTTTCAGTCTTCTGCCATGCTGGCTAGGGATATATTTAGGGTTTCTGTAAAGAGCGAACACGGAGGGTCCAGTTGCATGTGGGGCTGCATAAAGGCTCCCCTGGGGAGTTCAGTTGTACCCAAAGCCTTCCTTTGGGGGCACTTCTGGATGGGCGAAAGGGGCTTGAAACGCTTTTTCTGTGGCCCGAGTTTTCAGTCTTCTGCCATGGTGGCTAGGGTTATATTTAGGGTTGCTGTGAAAGAGCGAATACGGAGGGTCCAGTTGCATGTGGGGCTGCATAAAGGCTCCCCTGGGGAGTTCAGCTGTACCCAAAGCCTTCCTTTGGGGGCACTTCTGGATGAGCGAAAGGGGCTTAAAACGCTTTTTCTGTGGCCCGAGTTTTCAGTCTTCTGCCACGCTGGCTAGGGGTATATTTAGGGTTGTTGTAAAGAGCGAACACGGAGGGTCCAGTTGCATGTGGGGCTGCGTAAAGGCTCCCCTGGGGAGTTCAGATGTATCCAAAGCCTTCCTTTGGGGGCACTTTTGGATGGGCGAATGGGGCTCGTAACACATTTTCTGTGGCTCGAGCTTTCAGTTGACTGCCAGGCGTGCTAGGGCTATATTTAGGCTTGCGGTGAAAGAGTGAACAAGGAGGGTCCAGTTGCATGTGGGGCTGCATAAAGGCTCCCCTGGGGAGTTCAGTTGTACCCAAAGCCTTCCTTTGGGGGCACTTCTGGATGGGTGAATGGGGCTTGAAACGCATTTTCTGGAGCCCGAGTTTTCAGTCTTCTGCCATGGTGGCTAGGGGTATATTTAGGGTTGCTCGTAAACAGTGAACAAGGAGGGTCCAGTTGCATGTGGGGCTGCGTAAAGGCTCCCCTGGAGAGTTCAGTTGTACCCAAAGCCTTCCTCTGGGGGCACTTTTGGATGGGCGAATTGGGCTTGTAGCACGTTTTCTGTGGCCCGAGTTTTCAGTCGACTGCCAGGCGGGCGAGGGCTCTATTTAGGGTTGCTGTGAAAGAGTGAACCCGGAGGGTCAAGTTGCATGTGGGGCTGCATAAAGGCTCCCCTGGGGAGTTCACTTGTACCCAAAGCCTTCCTTTGGGGGCACTTCTGGATGGGTGAATGGGGCTTGAAACGCTTTTTCTGTGGCCCGAGTTTTCAGTTTTCTGCCATGCTGGCTAGGGTTATATTTAGGGTTGCTTGTAAACAGCGAACACGGGGGGTCCAGTTGCGTTTGGGCCTGCATAAAGGCTCCCCTGGGGAGTTCACTTGTACCCAAAGCCTTCCTTTGGGGGCACTTCTGGATGGGTGAATGGGGCTTGAAACGCTTTTTCTGTGGCCCGAGTTTTCAGTTTTCTGCCATGCTGGCTAGGGTTATATTTAGGGTTGCTTGTAAACAGCGAACACGGGGGGTCCAGTTGCGTTTGGGCCTGCATAAAGGCTCCCCTGGGGAGTTCACTTGTACCCAAAGCCTTCCTCTGGGGGCACTTTTGGATGGGCGAATTAGGCTTTTAATGCATTTTCTGGGGCCCGAGTTTTCAGTCGACTGCCAGGCGGGCCAGGGCTATATTTAGGGTTGCTGTGAAAGAGCGAATACGGAGGGTCCAGTTGCATGTGGGGCTGCGTTAAGGCTCCCCTGGGGAGTCCAGTTGTACCCAAAGCCTTCCTTTGGGGGCACTTTGGGATGGTCCAAAGGGAATCGCAATGCGTTTTCTGAGGCCCGTTTTTCAGTCTTCTCCCATTGCGCCGAGGGCTATATTTAGGCTTGCGGTGAAAGTGTGAACCCGGGGGGTCCCCTGCATGTGGGGCTGCATAAAGGCTCCCCTGGGGAGTTCAGTTGTACCCAAAGCCTTCCTTAGGGGGCACTTCTGGATGGGTAAATGGGGCTTGAAACTCATTTTCTGGAGCCCGAGTTTTCAATCTTCTGCCATGGTGGCTAGGGGTATATTTAGGGTTGCTCGTAAACAGTGAACAAGGAGGGTCCAGTTGCATGTGGGGCTGCATAAAGGCTCCGCTGGGGAGTTCAGTTGTACCCAAAGCCTTCCTTTGGGGGCACTTCTGGATGGGTGAATGGGGCTTGAAACGCTTTTTCTGTGGCCCGAGTTTTCAGTCTTCTGCCATGCTGGCTAGGGGTATATTTAGGGTTGCTCGTAAACAGTGAACAAGGAGGGTCCAGTTGCATGTGGGGCTGCATTAAGGCTCCCCTGGGGAGTTCAGTTGTACCCAAAGCCTTCCTCAGGGGGCAGTTTTGGATGGGCAAATTAGGCTTTTAACGCATTTTCTGGGGCCCGAGTTTTCAGTCGACTGCCAGGCGGGCCAGGGCTATATTTAGGGTTGCTGTGAAAGAGCGAATACGGAGGGTCCAGTTGCATGCGGGGCTGCGTTAAGGCTCCCCTGGGGAGTCCACTTGTACCCAAAGCCTTCCTTTGGGGGCACTTTTGGATGGGCGAATGGGGCTCGTAACACATTTTCTGTGGCCCGAGCTTTCAGTCAACTGCCAGGCGTGCTAGGGTTATATTTAGGCTTGCGGTGAAAGAGCGAATACGGAGGGTCCAGTTGCATGTGGGGCTGCATAAAGGCTCCCCTGGGGAGTTCAGTTGTACCCAAAGCCTTCCTCTGGGGGCACTTTTGGATGGTCGAATGGGGCTTGTAGCACGTTTTCTGGGGCCCGAATTTTCAGTCTTCTGCCATGCTGGCTAGGGTTATATTTAGGGTTGCTCTAAAGAGCGAACACGGAGGGTCCAGTTGCATGTGGGGCTGCGTAAAGGCTCCCCTGGGGAGTTCAGATGTAAACAAAGCCTTCCTTTGGAGGCACTTTTGGATGGGCGAATGGGGCTCGTAACACATTTTCTGTGGCCCGAGCTTTCAGTCGACTGCCAGGCGTGCTAGGGCTATATTTAGGCCTGCGGTGAAAGAGCGAATACGGAGGGTCCAGTTGCATGTGGGGCTGCATAAAGGCTCCCCTGGGGAGTTCAGTTGTACCCAAAGCCTTCCTTTGGGGGCACTTCTGGATGGGTGAATGGGGCTTGAAACGCATTTTCTGGAGCCCGAGTTTTCAGTCTTCTGCCATGGTGGCTAGGGGTATATTTAGGGTTGCTCGTAAACAGTGAACAAGGAGGGTCCAGTTGCATGTGGGGCTGCATAAAGGCTCCCCTGGGGAGTTCAGTTGTACCCAAAGCCTTCCTCTGGGGGCACTTTTGGCTGGGCGAATTAGGCTTTTAATACATTTTCTGGGGCCCGAGTTTTCAGTCGACTGCCAGGCGGGCCAGGGCTATATTTAGGGTTGCTGTGAAAGCGTGAACCCGGACGGTCCAGTTGCATGTGGGGCTGCATAAAGGCTCCCCTGGGGAGTTCACTTGTACCCAAAGCCTTCCTTTGGGGCCCTTCTGGATGGATGAATGGGGCTTGAAACGCTTTTTCTGTGGCCCGAGTTTTCAGTTTTCTGCCATGCTGGCTAGGGTTATATTTAGGTTTTCTTGTAAACAGCGAACACGGGGGGTCCAGTTGCGTATGGGCCTGCATAAAGGCTCCCCTGGGGAGTTCAGTTGTACCCAAAGCCTTCCTCTGGGGGCACTTTTGGTTGGGCGAATTAGGCTTTTAACAGTTTTTCTGTGGCCCGAGTTTTCAGTTTTCTGCCATGCTAGCTAGTGTTATATTTAGGGTTGCTTGTAAACAGCGAACACGGGGGGTCCAGTTGCGTATGGGCCTGCATAAAGGCTCCCCTGGGGAGTTCAGTTGTACCCAAAGCCTTCCTCTGGGGGCACTTTTGGATGGGGGATTTAGGCTTTTAACGCATTTTCTGGGGCCCGAGTTTTCAGTCGACTGCCAGGCGGGCCAGGGATATATTTAGGGTTGCTGTGAAAGAGCGAATACGGAGGGTCCAGTTGCATGTGGGGCTGCATAAAGGCTCCCCTGGGGAGTTCACTTGTACCCAAAGCCTTCCTTTGGGGGCACTTCTGGATGGGCGACAGGGGCTTGAAACGCTTTTTCTGTGGCCCGAGTTTTCAGTCTTCTGCCATGCTGGCTAGGGTTATATTTAGGGTTGCTGTAAAGAGCGAACACGGAGGGTCCAGTTGCATGTGGGGCTGCGTTAAGGCTCCCCTGGGGAGTTCAGATGTACCCAAAGCCTTCCTTTGGGGGCACTTTTGGATGGGTGAATGGGGCTCGTAACACATTTTCTGTGGCCCGAGCTTTCAGTCGACTACCAGGCCTGCTAGGGCTATATTTAGGCTTGCGGTGAAAGAGGGAACCCAGAGGGTCCAGTTGCATGTGGGGCTGCATAAAGGCTCCCCTGGGGAGTTCAGTTGTACCCAAAGCCTTCCTCTGGGGGCACTTCTGGATGGTTGAATTAGGCTTTTAATACATTTTCTGTGGCCCGAGTTTCAGTGGACTGCCAGGCGGGCCAGGGCTATATTTAGGGTTGCTGTGAAAGAGCGAATACGGAGGGTCCAGTTGCATGTGGGGCTGCATAAAGGCTCCCCTGGGGAGTTCACCTGTACCCAAAGCCTTCCTTTGGGGGCACTTCTGGATGGGCGAAACGGGCTTGAAACGCTTTTTCTGTGGCCTGAGTTTTCAGTCTTCTGCGATGCTGGCTAGGGTTATATTTAGGGTTGCTCGTAAACAGTGAACAAGGAGGGTCCAGTTGCATGTGGGGCTGCATAAAGGCTCCCCTGGGGAGTTCACCTCTACCCAAAGCCTTCCTTTGGGGGCACTTTTGGATGGGCGAAAGGGGCTTGAAACGCTTTTTCTGTGGCCCGAGTTTTCAGTTTTCTGCGATGCTGGCTAGGGTTATATTTAGGGTTGCTCGTAAACAGTGAACAAGGAGGGTCCAGTTGCATGTGGGGCTGCATAAAGGCTCCCCTGGGGAGTTCAGATGTACCCAATGCCTTCCTTTGGGGGCACTTCTGAATGGGTGAATGGGGCTTGAAACGCATTTTCTGGAGCCCGAGTTTTCAGTCTTCTGCCATGGTGGCTAGGGGTATATTTAGGGTTGCTCGTAAACAGTGAACAAGGAGGCTCCAGTTGCATGTGGGGCTGCATAAAGGCTCCGCTGGGGAGTTCAGTTGTACCCAAAGCCTTCCTCTGGGGGCACTTTTGGATGGGCGAATTAGGCTTTTAATGCATTTTCTGTGGCCCGAGTTTTCAGTCGACTGCCAGGCGGGCCAGGGCTATATTTAGGGTTGCTGTGAAAGAGCGAATACGGAGGATACAGTTGCATGTGGGGCTGCGTTAAGGCTCCCCTGGGGAGTTCAGTTGTACCCAAAGCCTTCATCTGGGGGCACTTTTGGATGGGCGAATTAGGCTTTTAACGCATTTTCTGGGGCCCGAGTTTTCAGTCGACTGCCAGGCGGGCCAGGGCTATATTTAGGGTTGCTGTGAAAGAGCGAATACGGAGGGTCCAGTTGCAGGTGGGGCTGCATAAAGGCTCCCCTGGGGAGTTCAGTTGTACCCAAAGCCTTCCTTTGGGGGCACTTCTGGATGGGTGAATGGGGCTTGAAACGCTTTTTCTGTGGCCCGAATTTTCAGTCTTCTGCCATGCTGGCTAGGGGTATATTTAGGGTTGCTCGTAAACAGTGAACACGGAGGGTCCAGTTGCATGTGGGGCTGCGTTAAGGCTCCCCTGGGGAGTTCAGTTGTACCCAACGCCTTTCTCTGGGGGCACTTTTGGATGGGCGAATGAGTCTCGTAACACATTTTTTGTGGCCCGAGCTTTCAGTCGACTGCCAGGCGTGCTAGGGCTATATTTAGGCTTGCGGTGAAAGAGTGAACCCGGAGGGTCCAGTTGCATGTGGGGCTGCGTTAAGGCTCCCCTGGGGAGTTCACTTGTACCCAAAGCCTTCATCTGGGGGCACTTTTGGATGGGCGAATTAGGCTTTTAACGCATTTTCTGGGGCCCGAGTTTTCAGTCTTCTGCCATGCTGGCTAGGGTTATATTTAGGGTTGCTCTAAAGAGCGAACACGGAGGGTCCAGTTGCATGTGGGGCTGCATAAAGGCTCCCCTGGGGAGTTCAGTTGTACCCAAAGCCTTCCTTTGGGGGCACTTCTAGATGGGTGAATGGGGCTTGAAACGCTTTTTCTGTGGCCCGAGTTTTCAGTCTTCTGCCATGGTGGCTAGGGTTATATTTAGGGTTGCTCGTAAACAGTGAACAAGGAGGGTCCAGTTGCATGTGGGGCTGCGTTAAGGCTCCCCTGGGGAGTTCAGTTGTACCCAAAGCCTTCATCTGGGGGCAATTTTGGATGGGCGAATTAGGCTTTTAACGCATTTTCTGGGGCCCGAGTTTTCAGTCGACTGCCAGGCGGGCCAGGGCTATATTTAGGGTTGCTGTGAAAGAGCTAATATGGAGAGTCCAGTTGCATGTGGGGCTGCGTTAAGGCTCCCCTGGGGAATTCACTTGTACCCAAAGCCTTCCTTTGGGGGCACTTCTGGATGGGTGAATGGGGCTTTTAATGCATTTTCTGGAGCCCGAGTTTTCAGTCGACTGCCAGGCGGGCCAGGGTTATATTTAGGGTTGCTGTGAAAGAGGGTCCAGTTGCACGTGGGGCTGCATAAAGGCTCCCCTGGGGAGTTCAGATGTACCCAAAGCCTTCCTCTGGGGGCACTTCTGGATGGGCGAAAGGGGCTTGAAACGCTTTTTCTGTGGCCCGAGTTTTCAGTCTTCTGCCATGCTGGCTAGGGTTATATTTAGGGTTGCTGTAAAGAGCGAACAGAGAGGGTCCAGTTGCATGTGGGGCTGCGTAAAGGCTCCCCTGGGGAGTTCACTTGTACCCAAAGCCTTTCTCTGGGGGCACTTTTGGATGGGCGAATGAGTCTCGTAACACATTTTCTGTGGCGCGAGTTTTCAGTCGACTGCCAGGTGGGCCAGGGCTATATTTAGGCTTGCGGTGAAAGAGTGAACCCGGAGGGTCCAGTTGCATGTGGGGCTGCGTTAAGGCTCCCCTGGGGAGTTCACTTGTACCCAAAGCCTTCCTCTGGGGGCACTACTGGATGGGCGAATGGGGCTCGTAACACATTTTCTGTGGCCTGAGCTTTCAGTCGACTGCCAGGCGTGCTAGGGCTATATTTAGGGTTGCTGAGGAAGAGTGAACCAGGAGGGTCCAGTTGCATGTGGGGCTGCATAAAGGCTCCCCTGGGGAGTTCAGTTGTACCCAAAGCCTTCCTTTGGGGGCACTTCTGGATGGCTGAATGGGGCTCGTAACACATTTCATGTGGCCCGAGCTTTCAGTCGACTTCCAGGCTTGCTAGGGTTATATTTATGCTTGCGGTGAAAGAGTGAACCCGGAGGGTCCAGTTGCATGTGGGGCTGCGTAAAGGCTCCCCTGGGGAGTTCAGTTGTACCCAAAGCCTTCATCTGGGGGCACTTTTGGATGGGCGAATTAGGCTTTTAACGCATTTTCTGGGGCCCGAGTTTTCAGTCGACTGCCAGGCGGGCCAGGGATATATTTACGGTTGCTGTGAAAGAGCGAATATGGAGGGTCCAGTTGCATGTGGGGCTGCGTTAAGGCTCCCCTGGGGAGTTCACTTGTACCCAAAGCCTTCCTTTGGGGCCCTTCTGGATGGATGAATGGGGCTTGAAACGCTTTTTCTGTGGCCCGAGTTTTCAGTTTTCTGCCATGCTGGCTAGGGTTATATTTAGGTTTTCTTGTAAACAGCGAACACGGGGGGTCCAGTTGCGTATGGGCCTGCATAAAGGCTCCCCTGGGGAGTTCAGTTGTACCCAAAGCCTTCCTCTGGGGGCACTTTTGGTTGGGCGAATTAGGCTTTTAACAGTTTTTCTGTGGCCCGAGTTTTCAGTTTTCTGCCATGCTAGCTAGTGTTATATTTAGGGTTGCTTGTAAACAGCGAACACGGGGGGTCCAGTTGCGTATGGGCCTGCATAAAGGCTCCCCTGGGGAGTTCAGTTGTACCCAAAGCCTTCCTCTGGGGGCACTTTTGGATGGGGGATTTAGGCTTTTAACGCATTTTCTGGGGCCCGAGTTTTCAGTCGACTGCCAGGCGGGCCAGGGATATATTTAGGGTTGCTGTGAAAGAGCGAATACGGAGGGTCCAGTTGCATGTGGGGCTGCATAAAGGCTCCCCTGGGGAGTTCACTTGTACCCAAAGCCTTCCTTTGGGGGCACTTCTGGATGGGCGACAGGGGCTTGAAACGCTTTTTCTGTGGCCCGAGTTTTCAGTCTTCTGCCATGCTGGCTAGGGTTATATTTAGGGTTGCTGTAAAGAGCGAACACGGAGGGTCCAGTTGCATGTGGGGCTGCGTTAAGGCTCCCCTGGGGAGTTCAGATGTACCCAAAGCCTTCCTTTGGGGGCACTTTTGGATGGGTGAATGGGGCTCGTAACACATTTTCTGTGGCCCGAGCTTTCAGTCGACTACCAGGCCTGCTAGGGCTATATTTAGGCTTGCGGTGAAAGAGGGAACCCAGAGGGTCCAGTTGCATGTGGGGCTGCATAAAGGCTCCCCTGGGGAGTTCAGTTGTACCCAAAGCCTTCCTCTGGGGGCACTTCTGGATGGTTGAATTAGGCTTTTAATACATTTTCTGTGGCCCGAGTTTCAGTGGACTGCCAGGCGGGCCAGGGCTATATTTAGGGTTGCTGTGAAAGAGCGAATACGGAGGGTCCAGTTGCATGTGGGGCTGCATAAAGGCTCCCCTGGGGAGTTCACCTGTACCCAAAGCCTTCCTTTGGGGGCACTTCTGGATGGGCGAAACGGGCTTGAAACGCTTTTTCTGTGGCCTGAGTTTTCAGTCTTCTGCGATGCTGGCTAGGGTTATATTTAGGGTTGCTCGTAAACAGTGAACAAGGAGGGTCCAGTTGCATGTGGGGCTGCATAAAGGCTCCCCTGGGGAGTTCACCTCTACCCAAAGCCTTCCTTTGGGGGCACTTTTGGATGGGCGAAAGGGGCTTGAAACGCTTTTTCTGTGGCCCGAGTTTTCAGTTTTCTGCGATGCTGGCTAGGGTTATATTTAGGGTTGCTCGTAAACAGTGAACAAGGAGGGTCCAGTTGCATGTGGGGCTGCATAAAGGCTCCCCTGGGGAGTTCAGATGTACCCAATGCCTTCCTTTGGGGGCACTTCTGAATGGGTGAATGGGGCTTGAAACGCATTTTCTGGAGCCCGAGTTTTCAGTCTTCTGCCATGGTGGCTAGGGGTATATTTAGGGTTGCTCGTAAACAGTGAACAAGGAGGCTCCAGTTGCATGTGGGGCTGCATAAAGGCTCCGCTGGGGAGTTCAGTTGTACCCAAAGCCTTCCTCTGGGGGCACTTTTGGATGGGCGAATTAGGCTTTTAATGCATTTTCTGTGGCCCGAGTTTTCAGTCGACTGCCAGGCGGGCCAGGGCTATATTTAGGGTTGCTGTGAAAGAGCGAATACGGAGGATACAGTTGCATGTGGGGCTGCGTTAAGGCTCCCCTGGGGAGTTCAGTTGTACCCAAAGCCTTCATCTGGGGGCACTTTTGGATGGGCGAATTAGGCTTTTAACGCATTTTCTGGGGCCCGAGTTTTCAGTCGACTGCCAGGCGGGCCAGGGCTATATTTAGGGTTGCTGTGAAAGAGCGAATACGGAGGGTCCAGTTGCAGGTGGGGCTGCATAAAGGCTCCCCTGGGGAGTTCAGTTGTACCCAAAGCCTTCCTTTGGGGGCACTTCTGGATGGGTGAATGGGGCTTGAAACGCTTTTTCTGTGGCCCGAATTTTCAGTCTTCTGCCATGCTGGCTAGGGGTATATTTAGGGTTGCTCGTAAACAGTGAACACGGAGGGTCCAGTTGCATGTGGGGCTGCGTTAAGGCTCCCCTGGGGAGTTCAGTTGTACCCAACGCCTTTCTCTGGGGGCACTTTTGGATGGGCGAATGAGTCTCGTAACACATTTTTTGTGGCCCGAGCTTTCAGTCGACTGCCAGGCGTGCTAGGGCTATATTTAGGCTTGCGGTGAAAGAGTGAACCCGGAGGGTCCAGTTGCATGTGGGGCTGCGTTAAGGCTCCCCTGGGGAGTTCACTTGTACCCAAAGCCTTCATCTGGGGGCACTTTTGGATGGGCGAATTAGGCTTTTAACGCATTTTCTGGGGCCCGAGTTTTCAGTCTTCTGCCATGCTGGCTAGGGTTATATTTAGGGTTGCTCTAAAGAGCGAACACGGAGGGTCCAGTTGCATGTGGGGCTGCATAAAGGCTCCCCTGGGGAGTTCAGTTGTACCCAAAGCCTTCCTTTGGGGGCACTTCTAGATGGGTGAATGGGGCTTGAAACGCTTTTTCTGTGGCCCGAGTTTTCAGTCTTCTGCCATGGTGGCTAGGGTTATATTTAGGGTTGCTCGTAAACAGTGAACAAGGAGGGTCCAGTTGCATGTGGGGCTGCGTTAAGGCTCCCCTGGGGAGTTCAGTTGTACCCAAAGCCTTCATCTGGGGGCAATTTTGGATGGGCGAATTAGGCTTTTAACGCATTTTCTGGGGCCCGAGTTTTCAGTCGACTGCCAGGCGGGCCAGGGCTATATTTAGGGTTGCTGTGAAAGAGCTAATATGGAGAGTCCAGTTGCATGTGGGGCTGCGTTAAGGCTCCCCTGGGGAATTCACTTGTACCCAAAGCCTTCCTTTGGGGGCACTTCTGGATGGGTGAATGGGGCTTTTAATGCATTTTCTGGAGCCCGAGTTTTCAGTCGACTGCCAGGCGGGCCAGGGTTATATTTAGGGTTGCTGTGAAAGAGGGTCCAGTTGCACGTGGGGCTGCATAAAGGCTCCCCTGGGGAGTTCAGATGTACCCAAAGCCTTCCTCTGGGGGCACTTCTGGATGGGCGAAAGGGGCTTGAAACGCTTTTTCTGTGGCCCGAGTTTTCAGTCTTCTGCCATGCTGGCTAGGGTTATATTTAGGGTTGCTGTAAAGAGCGAACAGAGAGGGTCCAGTTGCATGTGGGGCTGCGTAAAGGCTCCCCTGGGGAGTTCACTTGTACCCAAAGCCTTTCTCTGGGGGCACTTTTGGATGGGCGAATGAGTCTCGTAACACATTTTCTGTGGCGCGAGTTTTCAGTCGACTGCCAGGTGGGCCAGGGCTATATTTAGGCTTGCGGTGAAAGAGTGAACCCGGAGGGTCCAGTTGCATGTGGGGCTGCGTTAAGGCTCCCCTGGGGAGTTCAGTTGTACCCAAAGCCTTCCTCTGGGGGCACTACTGGATGGGCGAATGGGGCTCGTAACACATTTTCTGTGGCCTGAGCTTTCAGTCGACTGCCAGGCGTGCTAGGGCTATATTTAGGGTTGCTGAGGAAGAGTGAACCAGGAGGGTCCAGTTGCATGTGGGGCTGCATAAAGGCTCCCCTGGGGAGTTCAGTTGTACCCAAAGCCTTCCTTTGGGGGCACTTCTGGATGGCTGAATGGGGCTCGTAACACATTTCATGTGGCCCGAGCTTTCAGTCGACTTCCAGGCTTGCTAGGGTTATATTTATGCTTGCGGTGAAAGAGTGAACCCGGAGGGTCCAGTTGCATGTGGGGCTGCGTAAAGGCTCCCCTGGGGAGTTCAGTTGTACCCAAAGCCTTCATCTGGGGGCACTTTTGGATGGGCGAATTAGGCTTTTAACGCATTTTCTGGGGCCCGAGTTTTCAGTCGACTGCCAGGCGGGCCAGGGATATATTTACGGTTGCTGTGAAAGAGCGAATATGGAGGGTCCAGTTGCATGTGGGGCTGCGTTAAGGCTCCCCTGGGGAGTTCAGTTGTACCCAAAGCCTTTCTCTGGGGGACTTTTGGATGGGCGAATGGTGCTCGTAACTCATTTTCTGTGGCCCGAGCTTTCAGTCGACTGCCAGGCGTGCTAGCGCTATATTTAGGCTTGCGGTGAAAGAGTGAACCCGGAGGGTCCAGTTGCATGTGGGGCTGCGTTAAGGCTCCACTGGGGAGTTCACTTGTACCCAAAGCCTTCCTCTGGGGGCACTTTTGGATGGGCGAATTAGGCTTTTAACGCATTTTCTGGGGCCCGAGTTTTCAGTCGACTGCCAGGCGGGCCAGGGCTATATTTAGGGTTGCTGTGAAAGAGTGAACCCGGAGGGTCCAGTTGCATGTGGGGCTGCATAAAGGCTCCCCTGGGGAGTTCAGTTGTACCCAAAGCCTTCCTTTGGGGGCACTTCTGGATGGGTGAATGGGGCTTGAAATGCTTTTTCTGTGGCCCGAGTTTTCAGTCTTCTGCCATGCGGGCCAGGGTTATATTTAGGGTTGCTGTGAAAGAGCGAATACGGAGGGTCCAGTTGCATGTGGGGCTGCATAAAGGCTCCCCTGGGGAGTTCACTTGGACCCAAAGCCTTCCTTTGGGGGCACTTCTGGATGGGCGAAAGGGGCTTGAAACGCTTTTTCTGTGGCCCGAGTTTTCAGTCTTCTGCCATGCTGGCTAGTGATATATTTAGAGTTGCTGTAAAGAGCGAACACAGAGGGTCCAGTTGCATGTGGGGCTGCGTAAAGGCTCCCCTTGGCAGTTCAGATGTACCCAAAGCCTTCCTCTGGGGGCACTACTGGATGGGCGAATGGGACTCGTAACACATTTTCTGGGGCCCGAGCTTTCAGTCGACTGCCAGGCGTGCTAGGGCTATATTTAGGCTTGCGGTGAAAGAGTGAACCAGGAGGGTCCAGTTGCATGTGGGGCTGCATAAAGGCTCCCCTCAGGAGTTCACTTGTACCCAAAGCCTTCCTTTGGGGGCACTTCTGGATGGGTGAATGGGGCTCGTAACACATTTTCTGTGGCCCGAGCTTTCAGTCTTCTGCCATGGTGGCTAGGGGTATATTTAGGGTTGCTCGTAAACAGTGAACAAGGAGGGTCCAGTTGCATGTGGGGCTGCATAAAGGCTCCCCTGGGGAGTTCAGTTGTACCCAAAGCCTTCCTTTGGGGGCACTTTTGGATGGTCGAAAAGGGCTTGAAACGCTTTTTCTGTGGCCCGATTTTTCAGTCGTCTGCCATGCTGGCTAGGGATATATTTAGGGTTGCTGTAAAGAGCATACACGGAGGGTCAAGATGCATGTGGGGCTGCATAAAGGCTCCCCTGGGGAGTTCAGATGTACCCAAAGCCTTCCTTTGGGGGCACTTTTGGATGGGCGAATTAGGCTTTTAATGCATTTTCTGGGGCCCGAGTTTTCAGTCGACTGCCAGGCGGGCCAGGGCTATATTTAGGCTTGCGGTGAAAGAGTGAACCCGGAGGGTCCAGTTGCATGTGGGGCTGCATAAAGGCTCCCCTGGGGAGTTCAGATGTACCCAAAGCCTTCCTTTGGGGGCACTTCTGGATGGGTGAATGGGGCTTGAAACGCATTTTCTGGAGCCCGAGTTTTCAGTCTTCTGCCATGGTGGCTAGGGGTACATTTAGGGTTGCTCGTAAACAGTGAACAAGGAGGGTCCAGTTGCATGTGGGGCTGCGTAAAGGCTCCCCTGGGGAGTTCAGATATACCCAAAGCCTTCCTTTGGGGGCACTTCTGGATGGGCGAATGGGTCTCGTAACACATTTTCTGTGGCCCGAGCTTTCAGTCTTCTGCCATGCTGGCTAGGGTTATATTTAGGGTTGCTGTAAAGAGCGAACACAGAGGGTCCAGTTGCATGTGGGGCTGCGTAAAGGCTCCCCTGGGGAGTTCACTTGTACCCAAAGCCTTTCTCTGGGGGCACTTTTGGATGGGCGAATGAGTCTCGTAACACATTTTCTGTGGCGCGAGTTTTCAGTCGACTGCCAGGTGGGCCAGGGCTATATTTAGGCTTGCGGTGAAAGAGTGAACCCGGAGGGTCCAGTTGCATGTGGGGCTGCGTTAAGGCTCCCCTGGGGAGTTCACTTGTACCCAAAGCCTTCCTCTGGGGGCACTACTGGATGGGCGAATGGGGCTCGTAACACATTTTCTGTGGCCTGAGCTTTCAGTCGACTGCCAGGCGTGCTAGGGCTATATTTAGGGTTGCTGAGGAAGAGTGAACCAGGAGGGTCCAGTTGCATGTGGGGCTGCATAAAGGCTCCCCTGGGGAGTTCAGTTGTACCCAAAGCCTTCCTTTGGGGGCACTTCTGGATGGCTGAATGGGGCTCGTAACACATTTGCTGTGGCCCGAGCTTTCAGTCTTCTGCCATGGTGGCTAGGGGTATATTTAGGGTTGCTCGTAAACAGTGAACAAGGAGGGTCCAGTTGCATGTGGGGCTGCATAAAGGCTCCCCTGGGGAGTTCAGTTGTACCCAAAGCCTTCATCTGGGGGCACTTTTGGATGGGCGAATTAGGCTTTTAACGCATTTTCTGGGGCCCGAGTTTTCAGTCGACTGCCAGGCGGGCCAGGGATATATTTACGGTTGCTGTGAAAGAGCGAATACGGAGGGTCCAGTTGCATGTGGGGCTGCGTTAAGGCTCCCCTGGGGAGTTCAGTTGTACCCAAAGCCTTTCTCTGGGGGACTTTTGGATGGGCGAATGGTGCTCGTAACTCATTTTCTGTGGCCCGAGCTTTCAGTCGACTGCCAGGCGTGCTAGCGCTATATTTAGGCTTGCGGTGAAAGAGTGAACCCGGAGGGTCCAGTTGCATGTGGGGCTGCGTTAAGGCTCCACTGGGGAGTTCACTTGTACCCAAAGCCTTCCTCTGGGGGCACTTTTGGATGGGCGAATTAGGCTTTTAACGCATTTTCTGGGGCCCGAGTTTTCAGTCGACTGCCAGGCGGGCCAGGGCTATATTTAGGGTTGCTGTGAAAGAGTGAACCCGGAGGGTCCAGTTGCATGTGGGGCTGCATAAAGGCTCCCCTGGGGAGTTCAGTTGTACCCAAAGCCTTCCTTTGGGGGCACTTCTGGATGGGTGAATGGGGCTTGAAATGCTTTTTCTGTGGCCCGAGTTTTCAGTCTTCTGCCATGCGGGCCAGGGTTATACTTAGGGTTGCTCTGAAAGAGCGAATACGGAGGGTCCAGTTGCATGTGGGGCTGCATAAAGGCTCCCCTGGGGAGTTCACTTGGACCCAAAGCCTTCCTTTGGGGGCACTTCTGGATGGGCGAAAGGGGCTTGAAACGCTTTTTCTGTGGCCCGAGTTTTCAGTCTTCTGCCATGGTGGCTAGGGGTATATTTAGGGTTGCTCGTAAAGAGCGAACACAGAGGGTCCAGTTGCATGTGGGGCTGCGTAAAGGCTCCCCTTGGCAGTTCAGATGTACACAAAGCCTTCCTCTGGGGGCACTACTGGATGGGCGAATGGGACTCGTAACACATTTTCTGGGGCCCGAGCTTTCAGTCGACTGCCAGGCGTGCTAGGGCTATATTTAGGCTTGCGGTGAAAGAGTGAACCAGGAGGGTCCAGTTGCATGTGGGGCTGCATAAAGGCTCCCCTCAGGAGTTCACTTGTACCCAAAGCCTTCCTTTGGGGGCACTTCTGGATGGGTGAATGGGGCTCGTAACACATTTTCTGTGGCCCGAGCTTTCAGTCTTCTGCCATGGTGACTAGGGGTATATTTAGGGTTGCTCGTAAACAGTGAACAAGGAGGGTCCAGTTGCATGTGGGGCTGCATAAAGGCTCCCTTGGGGAGTTCAGTTGTACCCAAAGCCTTCCTCTGGGGGCACTTTTGGATGGGCGAATTAGGCTTTTAACGCATTTTCTGGGGCCCGAGTTTTCAGTCGACTGCCAGGCGGGCCAGGGCTATATTTAGGGTTGCTGTGAAAGAGTGAACCCGGAGGGTCCAGTTGCATGTGGGGCTGCATAAAGGCTCCCCTGGGGAGTTCAGTTGTTCCCAAAGCCTTCCTTTGGGGGCACTTCTGGATGGGCGAAAGGGGCTTGAAACGCTTTTTCTGTGGCCCGAGTTTTCAGTTTTCTGCCATGCTGGCTAGTGTTATATTTAGGGTTTCTTGTAAACAGCGAACACGGGGGGTCCAGTTGCGTATGGGCCTGCATAAAGGCTCCCCTGGGGAGTTCAGTTGTACCCAAAGCCTTCCTTTGGGGGCACTTTTGGATGGTCGAAAGGGGCTTGAAACGCTTTTTCTGTGGCCCGATTTTTCAGTCGTCTGCCATGCTGCCTAGGGATATATTTAGGGTTGCTGTAAAGAGCATACACGGAGGGTCAAGATGCATGTGGGGCTGCATAAAGGCTCCCCTGGGGAGTTCAGATGTACCCAAAGCCTTCCTCTGGGGGCACTTTTGGATGGGCGAATTAGGCTTTTAATGCATTTTCTGGGGCCCGAGTTTTCAGTCAACTGCCAGGCGGGCCAGGGCTATATTTAGGCTTGCGGTGAAAGAGTGAACCCGGAGGGTCCAGTTGCATGTGGGGCTGCGTAAAGGCTCCCCTGGGGAGTTCAGATGTACCCAAAGCCTTCCTTTGGGGGCACTTCTGGATGGGTGAATGGGGCTTGAAACGCATTTTCTGGAGCCCGAGTTTTCAGTCTTCTGCCATGGTGGCTAGGGGTACATTTAGGGTTGCTCGTAAACAGTGAACAAGGAGGGTCCAGTTGCATGTGGGGCTGCGTAAAGGCTCCCCTGGGGAGTTCAGATATACCCAAAGCCTTCCTTTGGGGGCACTTCTGGATGGGCGAATGGGGCTCGTAACACATTTTCTGTGGCCCGAGCTTTCAGTCTTCTGCCATGGTGGCTAGGGGTATATTTAGGGTTGCTCGTAAACAGTGAACAAGGAGGGTCCAGTTGCATGTGGGGTTGCATAAAGGCTCCCCTGGGGAGTTCAGTTGTACCCAAAGCCTTCCTCTGGGGGCACTTTTGGATGGGCAAATTAGGCTTTTAATGCATTTTCTGGGGCCCGAGTTTTCAGTCGACTGCCAGGCGGGCCAGGGCTATATTTAGGGTTGCTGTGAAAGAGTGAACCCGGAGGGTCCAGTTGCACGTGGGGCTGCGTTAAGGTTCCCCTGGGGAGTTCAGATGTACCCAAAGCCTTCCTTTGGGGGCACTTTTGGATGGGCGAATGGGGCTTGAAACGCTTTTTCTGTGGCCCGAGCTTTCAGTCGACTGCCAGGCGTGCTAGGGCTATATTTAGGCTTGCGGTGAAAGAGTGAACCTGGAGGGTCCAGCTGCATGTGGGGCTGCATAAAGGCTCCCCTGGGGAGTTCAGTTGTACCCAAAGCCTTCCTTTGGGGGCACTTCTGGATGGGTGAATGGGGCTTGAAACGCATTTTCTGGAGCCCGAGTTTTCAGTCTTCTGCCATGCTGGCTAGGGGTATATTTAGGGTTGCTCGTAAACAGTGAACAAGGAGGGTCCAGTTGCATGTGGGGCTGCGTAAAGGCTCCCCTGGGGAGTTCAGTTGTACCCAAAGCCTTCCTCTGGGGGCACTTTTGGATGGGCGAATTAGGCTTTTAACGCATTTTCTGGGGCCCGAGTTTTCAGTCGACTGCCAGGCGGGCCAGGGCTCTATTTAGGGTTGCTGTGAAAGAGTGAACCCGGAGGGTCCAGTTGCATGTGGGGCTGCATAAAGGCTCCCCTGGGGATTTCAGTTGTACCCAAAGCCTTCCTTTGGGGGCACTTCTGTATGGGCGAAAGGGGCTTGAAACGCTTTTTCTGTGGCCCGATTTTTCAGTCGTCTGCCAGGCGGGCCAGGGCTATATTTAGGGTTGCTGTGAAAGAGCAAATACGGAGGGTCCAGTTGCATGTGGGGCTGCGTTAAGGCTCCCCTGGGGAGTTCACTTGTACCCAAAGCCTTCCTCTGGGGGCACTTTTGGATGGGCGAATCAGGCTTTTGACGCATTTTCTGGGGCCTGAGTTTTCAGTCGTCTGCCATGCGGGCCAGGGTTATATTTAGGGTTGCTGTAAAGAGTGAATACGGAGGGTCCAGTTGCATGTGGGGCTGCATAAAGGCTCCCCTGGGGAGTTCACTTTTACCCAAAGCCTTCCTTTGGGGGCACTTCTGCATGGGCGAAAGGGGCTTGAAACGCTTTTTCTGTGGCCCGAGTTTTCAGTCTTCTGCCATGCTGGCTAGGGTTATATTTAGGGTTGCTGTAAAGAGCAAACACGGAGGGTCCAGTTGCATGTGGGGCTGCATAAAGGCTCCCCTGGGGAGTTCAGATGTACCCAAAGCCTTCCTCAGGGGGCAGTTTTGGATGGGCAAATTAGGCTTTTAACGCATTTTCTGGGGCCCGAGTTTTCAGTCGACTGCCAGGTGGGCCAGGGCTATATTTAGGGTTGCTATGAAAGAGCGAATACGGAGGGTCCAGTTGCACGTGTGGCTGCGTTAAGGCTCCCCTGGGGAGTTCAGTTGTACCCAAAGCCTTTCTCTGGGGGCACTTTTGGATGGGCGAATGGGGCTCGTAACACGTTTTCTCTGGCCCGAGCTTTCTGTCGACTGCCAGGCGTGCTAGGGCTATATTTAGGCTTGCGGTGAAAGAGTGAACCTGGAGAGTCCAGTTGCATGTGGGGCTGCATAAAGGCTCCCCTGGGGAGTTCACTTGTACCCAAAGCCTTCCTTTGGGGGCACTTCTGGATGGGTGAATTGGGCTTGAAACGCATTTTCTGGAGCCCGAGTTTTCAGTCTTCTGCCATGGTGGCTAGGGGTATATTTAGGGTTGCTCGTAAACAGTGAACAAGGAGGGTCCAGTTACATGTGGGGCTGCGTAAAGGCTCCCCTGGGGAGTTCAGTTGTACCCAAAGCCTTCCTCTGGGGGCACTTTTGGATGGGCGAATTAGGCTTTTAATGCATTTTCTGGGGCCCGAGTTTTCAGTCGACTGCCAGGCGGGCCAGGGCTATATTTAGGGTTGCTGTGAAAGAGCGAATACGGAGGGTCCAGTTGCATGTGCGGCTGCGTTAAGGCTCCCCTAGGGAGTTCAGTTGTACCCAAAGCCTTCCTCTGGGGGCACTTTTCGATGGGCGAATCAGGCTTTTGACGCATTTTCTGGGGCCTGAGTTTTCAGTCGTCTGCCATGGTGGCTAGGGGTATATTTAGGGTTGCTCGTAAACAGTGAACAAGGAGGGTCCAGTTGCATGTGGGGCTGCGTAAAAGCTCCCCTGGGGAGTTCACTTGTACCCAAAGCCTTCCTTTCGGGGCACTTCTGGATGGGCGAAAGGGGCTTGAAACGCTTTTTCTGTGGCCCGAGTTTTCAGTCGTCTGCCATGCTGGCTAGGGTTATATTTAGGGTTGCTGTGAAAGAGCGAACACGGAGGGTCCAGTTGCATGTGGGGCTGCGTAAAGGCTCCCCTGGGGAGTTCAGTTGTACCCAAAGCCTTCCTTTGGGGGCACTTCTGGATGGGTGAATGGGGCTTGAAACGCATTTTCTGTGGCCCGAGTTTTCAGTCTTCTGCCATGCTGGCTAGGGTTATATTTAGGGTTGCTGTGAAAGAGCGAATACGGAGTGTCCAGTTGCATGTGGGGCTGCATAAAGGCTCCCCTGGGGAGTTCAGTTGTACCCAAAGCCTTCCTTTGGGGGCACTTTGGGATGGTCCAAGGGGAATCACAATGCGTTTTCTGAGGCCCGCTTTTTCAGTCTTCTCCCATTGTGCCGACGGCTATATTTAGGGTTGCGGTGAAGGAGTGAACCCGGAGGGACCAGTTGCATGTGGGGCTGCATAAAGGCTCCCCTGGGGAGTTCAGTTGTACCCAAAGCCTTCCTTTGGGTGCACTTCTGGATGGGCGAAAGGGGCTTGAAACGCTTTTTCTGTGGCCCGAGTTTTCAGTTTTCTGCCATGCTGGCTAGTGTTATATTTAGGGTTGCTTGTAAACAGCAAACACGGGGGGTCCAGTTGCGTATGGGCCTGCATAAAGGCTCCCCTGGGGAGTTCAGTTGTACCCAAAGCCTTCCTCTGGGGGCACTTTTGGATGGGCGAATGGGGCTTGTAGCACGTTTTCTGTGGCCCGAGTTTTCAGTCTTCTGCCATGGTGGCTAGGGGTATATTTAGGGTTGCTCGTAAACAGTGAACAAGGAGGGTCCAGTTGCATGTGGGGCTGCGTAAAGGCTCCCCTGTGGAGTTCAGATGTACCCAAAGCCTTCCTTTGGGGGCACTTTTGGATGAGCGAATGGGGCTCGTAACACATTTTCTGTGGCTCGAACTTTCAGTCGACTGCCAGGCGTGCTATGGCTATATTTAGGCTTGCGGTGAAAGAGTGAACCCGGAGGGCCAGTTGCATGTGGGGCTGCATAAAGGCTCCCCTGGGGAGTTCACTTGTACCCAAAGCCTTCCTCTGGGGGCACTTCTGGATGGGTGAATGGGGCTTGAAACGCATTTTCTGGAGCCCGAGTTTTCAGTCTTCTGCCATGGTGGCTAGGGGTATATTTAGGGTTGCTCGTAAACAGTGAACAAGGAGGGTCCAGTTGCATGTGGGGCTGCATAAAGGCTCCCCTGGGGAGTTCAGTTGTACCCAAAGCCTTCCTTTGGGGGCACTTTTGGATGGGTGAATGGGGCTTGAAACGCATTTTCTGTGGCCCGAGTTTTCAGTCTTCTGCCATGGTGGCTAGGGGTATATTTAGGGTTGCTCGTAAACAGTGAACAAGGAGGGTCCAGTTGCATGTGGGGCTGCATAAAGGCTCCCCTGGGGAGTTCAGTTGTACCCAAAGCCTTCCTTTGGGGGCACTTCTGGATGGGCGAAAGTGGCTTGAAACGCTTTTTCTGGGGCCCGAGTTTTCAGTTTTCTGCCATGCTGGCTAGGGCTATATTTAGGATTGCTTGTAAACAGCGAACAAGGGGTGTCCAGTTGCGTATGGGCCTGCATAAAGGCTCCCCTGGGGAGTTCAGTTGTACCCAAAGCCTTCCTTTTTGGGCACTTCTGGATGGGCGAAAGGGGCTACAAACGCATTTTCTGTGGCCCGAGCTTTCAGTCGACTGCCATGCGGGCCAGGGTTATATTTAGGGTTGCTGTGAAAGAGCGAATACGGAGGGTCCAGTTGCATGTGGGGCTGCATAAAGGCTCCCCTGGGGAGTTCACTTGTACCCAAAGCCTTCCTTTGGGGGCACTTTTGGATGGGTGAATGGGGCTTGAAACGCATTTTCTGGAGCCCGAGTTTTCAGTCTTCTGCCATGGTGGCTAGAAGTATATTTAGGGTTGCTCGTAAACACTGAACAAGGAGGGTCCAGTTGCATGTGGGGCTGCGTAAAGGCTCCCCTGGGGAGTTCAGTTGTACCCAAAGCCTTCCTCTGGGGGCACTTTGGGATTGGCGAATGGGGAATCGCAATGCGTTTTCTGAGGCCCGCTTTTTCAGTCTTCTCCCATTGCGCCAAGGGCTATATTTAGGCATACAGAGAAAGAGTGAACCCGGAGGGTCCAGTTGCATGTGGGGCTGCATAAAGGCTCCCCTGGGGAGTTCACTTGTACCCAAAGCCTTCCTTTGGGGGCACTTCTGGATGGGTGAATTGGGCTTGAAACGCATTTTCTGGAGCCCGAGTTTTCAGTCTTCTGCCATGGTGGCTAGGGGTATATTTAGGGTTACTCGTAAACAGTGAACAAGGAGGGTCCAGTTGCATGTGGGGCTGCGTAAAGGCTCCCCTGGGGAGTTCAGTTGTACCCAAAGCCTTCCTTTGGGGGCACTTCTGGATGGGTGAATGGGGCTTGAAACGCTTTTTCTGTGGCCCGAGTTTTCAGTTTTCTGCCATGCTGGATAGTGTTATATTTAGGGTTGCTCGTAAACAGCGAACACGGGGGGTCCAGTTGCGTATGGGCCTGCATAAAGGCTTCCCTGGGGAGTTCAGTTGTACCCAAAGCCTTCCTCTGGGGGCACTTTTCGAAGGTTGAATGGGGCTTGTAGCACGTTTTCTGGGGCCCGATTTTTCAGTCGTCTGCCAGGCGGGCTAGGGCTATATTTAGGCTTGCTGTGAAAGAGTGAACCCGGAGGGTCCAGTTGCATATGGGGCTGCATAAATGCTCCCCTGGGAGTTCACTTGAACCCAAAGCCTTCCTTTGGGGGCACTTCTTGATGGGCGAAAGGGGCTTGAAACGCATTTTCTGTGGCCCGAGTTTTCAGTCTTCTGCCATGCTGGCTAGGGATATATTTAGGGTTGCTGTAAAGAGCGAATACGGAGGGTCCAGTTGCATGTGGGGCTGCGTAAAGGCTCCCCTGGGGAGTTCAGTTGTACCCAAAGCCTTCCTTTGGGGGCACTTTTGGATGGGTGAATGGGGCTTGAAACGCATTTTCTGGAGCCTGAGTTTTCAGTCTTCTGCCATGGTGGCTAGGGGTATATTTAGGGTTGCTCGTAAACAGTGAACAAGGAGGGTCCAGTTGCATGTGGGGCTGCATAAAGGCTCCCCTGGGGAGTTCAGTTGTACCCAAAGCCTTCGTTTGGGGGCACTTCTGGATGGGTGAATGGGGCTTGAAACGCTTTTTCTGGAGCCCGAGTTTTCAGTCTTCTGCCATGGTGGCTAGGGGTATATTTAGCGTTGCTGTAAAGAGCGAACACGGAGGGTCCAGTTGCATGTGGGGGTGCATAAAGGCTCCCCTGGGGAGTTCAGATGTACCCAAAGCCTTCCTTTGGGGGCACTTCTGGATGGGTGAATGGGGCTTGAAACGCATTTTCTGGAGCCCGAGTTTTCAGTCGTCTGCCAGGCGGGCCAGGGTTATATTTAGGGTTGCTGTGAAAGAGTGAACCCAGAGGGTCCAGTTGCATATGGGGCTGCATAAATGCTCCCCTGGGAGTTCACTTGTAACCAAAGCCTTCCTTTGGGGGCACTTTGGGATGTGCGAAAGGGGCTTGAAACGCTTTTTCTGTGGCCCGAGTTTTCAGTCGACTGCCAGGCGGGCCAGGGCTATATTTAGGGTTGCTGTGAAAGAGTGAACCCGGAGGGTCCAGTTGCATGTGGGGCTGCATAAGGGATCCCCTGGGGAGTTCAGTTGTACCCAAAGCCTTCCTTTGTTGGCACTTCTTGATGGGCGAATTAGGCTTTTAACGCATTTTCTGTGGCCCGAGTTTTCAGTCCTCTGCCATGCGGGCCAGGGTTATATTTAGGGTTGCTGTGAAAGAGCGAATACGGAGTGTCCAGTTGCATGTGGGGCTGCATAAAGGCTCCCCTGGGGAGTTCACTTGTACCCAAAGCCTTCCTCTGGGGACACTTTTGGATGGGTGAAAGGGGCTTGAAACGCTTTTTCTGTGGCCCGAGTTTTCAGTCTTCTGCCATGGTGGCTAGGGGTATATTTAGGGTTGCTCGAAAACAGTGAACAAGGAGGGTCCAGTTGCATGTGGGGCTGCGTAAAGGCTCCCCTGGGGAGTTCACTTGTTCCCAAAGCCTTCCTCTGGGGGCACTTTTGGATGGGCGAATTAGACTTTTAATGCATTTTCTGGGGCCCGAGTTTTCAGTCGACTGCCAGGCGGGCCAGGGTTATATTTAGGGTTGCTGTGAAATAGTGAACCTGGAGGGTCCAGTTGCATGTGGGGCTGCATAAAGGCTCCCCTGGGGAGTTCACTTGTACCCAAAGCCTTCCTTTGGGGGCACTTCTGGATGGGTGAATGGGGCTTGAAATGCATTTTCTAGAGCCCGAGTTTTCAGTCTTCTGCCATGGTGGCTAGGGGTATATTTAGGGTTGCTCGTAAACAGCGAACACGGAGGGTCCAGTTGCATGTGGGGCTGCGTAAAGGCTCCCCTGGGGAGTTCAGTTGTACCCAAAGCCTTTCTCTGGGGGCACTTTTGGATGGGTGAATGGGGCTTGAAACGCATTTTCTGGAGCCTGAGTTTTCAGTCTTCTGCCATGGTGGCTAGGGGTATATTTAGGGTTGCTCGTAAACAGTGAACAAGGAGGGTCCAGTTGAATGTGGGGCTGCATAAAGGCTCCCCTGGGTAGTTCAGTTTTACCCAAAGCCTTCCTTTGGGGGCACTTCTGGATGGGCGAAAGTGGCTTGAAACGCTTTTTCTGGGGCCCGAGTTTTCAGTTTTCTGCCATGGTGGCTAGGGTTATATTTAGGGTTGCTGTGAAAGAGCGAATACGGAGGGTCCAGTTGCATGTGGGGCTGCATAAAGGCTCCCCTGGGGAGTTCAGTTGTACCCAAAGCCTTCCTCTGGGGGCACTTTGGGATTGGCGAATGGGGAATCGCAATGCGTTTTCTGAGGCCCGCTTTTTCAGTCTTCTCCCATTGCGCCAAGGGCTATATTTAGGCATACAGAGAAAGAGTGAACCCGGAGGGTCCAGTTGCATGTGGGGCTGCATAAAGGCTCCCCTGGGGAGTTCACTTGTACCCAAAGCCTTCCTTTGGGGGCACTTCTGGATGGGTGAATGGGGCTTGAAACGCATTTTCTGGAGCCCGAGTTTTCAGTCTTCTGCCATGGTGGCTAGGGGTATATTTAGCGTTGCTGTAAAGAGCGAACACGGAGGGTCCAGTTGCATGTGGGGGTGCATAAAGGCTCCCCTGGGGAGTTCAGATGTACCCAAAGCCTTCCTTTGGGGGCACTTCTGGATGGGTGAATGGGGCTTGAAACGCATTTTCTGGAGCCCGAGTTTTCAGTCTTCTGCCATGGTGGCTAGGGGTATATTTAGCGTTGCTGTAAAGAGCGAACACGGAGGGTCCAGTTGCATGTGGGGGTGCATAAAGGCTCCCCTGGGGAGTTCAGATGTACCCAAAGCCTTCCTTTGGGGGCACTTCTGGATGGGTGAATGGGGCTTGAAACGCATTTTCTGGAGCCCGAGTTTTCAGTCGTCTGCCAGGCGGGCCAGGGTTATATTTAAAGTTGCTGTGAAAGAGTGAACCCGGAGGGTCCAGTTGCATATGGGGCTGCATAAATGCTCCCCTGGGAGTTCACTTGTACCCAAAGCCTTCCTTTGGGGGCACTTTGGGATGTGCGAAAGGGGCTTGAAACGCTTTTTCTGTGGCCCGAGTTTTCAGTCGACTGCCAGGCGGGCCAGGGCTATATTTAGGGTTGCTGTGAAAGAGTGAACCCGGATGGTCCAGTTGCATGTGGGGCTGCATAAGGGATCCCCTGGGGAGTTCAGTTGTACCCAAAGCCTTCCTTTGTTGGCACTTCTTGATGGGCGAATTAGGCTTTTAACGCATTTTCTGTGGCCCGAGTTTTCAGTCCTCTGCCATGCGGGCCAGGGTTATATTTAGGGTTGCTGTGAAAGAGCGAATACGGAGTGTCCAGTTGCATGTGGGGCTGCATAAAGGCTCCCCTGGGGAGTTCACTTGTACCCAAAGCCTTCCTTTGGGGACACTTTTGGATGGGTGAAAGGGGCTTGAAACGCTTTTTCTGTGGCCCGAGTTTTCAGTCTTCTGCCATGGTGGCTAGGGGTATATTTAGGGTTGCTCGTAAACACTGAACAAGGAGGGTCCAGTTGCATGTGGGGCTGCATAAAGGCTCCCCTGGGGAGTTCAGTTGTACCCAAAGCCTTCCTTTGGGGGCACTTCTGGATGGGTGAATGGGGCTTGAAACGCATTTTCTGGAGCCCGAGTTTTCAGTCTTCTGCCATGGTGGCTAGGGGTATATTTAGCGTTGCTGTAAAGAGCAAACACGGAGGGTCCAGTTGCATGTGGGGGTGCATAAAGGCTCCCCTGGGGAGTTCAGATGTACCCAAAGCCTTCCTTTGGGGGCACTTCTGGATGGGTGAATGGGGCTTGAAAGGCATTTTCTGGAGCCCGAGTTTTCAGTCGTCTGCCAGGCGGGCCAGGGTTATATTTAGGGTTGCTGTGAAAGAGTGAACCCGGAGGGTCCAGTTGCATATGGGGCTGCATAAATGCTCCCCTGGGAGTTCACTTGTACCCAAAGCCTTCCTTTTGGGGCACTTTGGGATGTGCGAAAGGGGCTTGAAACGCTTTTTCTGTGGCCCGAGTTTTCAGTCGACTGCCAGGCGGGCCAGGGCTATATTTAGGGTTGCTGTGAAAGAGTGAACCCGGAGGGTCCAGTTGCATGTGGGGCTGCATAAGGGATCCCCTGGGGAGTTCAGTTGTACCCAAAGCCTTCCTTTGTTGGCACTTCTTGATGGGCGAATTAGGCTTTTAACGCATTTTCTGTGGCCCGAGTTTATAGTCCTCTGCCATGCGGGCCAGGGTTATATTTAGGGTTGCTGTGAAAGAGCGAATACGGAGTGTCCAGTTGCATGTGGGGCTGCATAAAGGCTCCCCTGGGGAGTTCAGTTGTACCCAAAGCCTTCCTTTGGGGACACTTTTGGATGGGTGAAAGGGGCTTGAAACGCTTTTTCTGTGGCCCGAGTTTTCAGTCTTCTGCCATGGTGGCTAGGGGTATATTTAGGGTTGCTCGTAAACAGTGAACAAGGAGGGTCCAGTTGCATGTGGGGCTGCGTAAAGGCTCCCCTGGGGAGTTCACTTGTTCCCAAAGCCTTCCTCTGGGGGCACTTTTGGATGGGCGAATTAGGCTTTTAATGCATTTTCTGGGGCCCGAGTTTTCAGTCGACTGCCAGGCGGGCCAGGGTTATATTTAGGGTTGCTGTGAAATAGTGAACCCGGAGGGTCCAGTTGCATGTGGGGCTGCATAAAGGCTCCCCTGGGGATTTCAGTTGTACCCAAAGCCTTCCTTTGGGGGCACTTCTGGATGGGTGAATGGGGCTTGAAATGCATTTTCTAGAGCCCGAGTTTTCAGTCTTCTGCCATGGTGGCTAGGGGTATATTTAGGGTTGCTCGTAAACAGTGAACAAGGAGGGTCCAGTTGCATGTGGGGCTGCGTAAAGGCTCCCCTGGGGAGTTCAGTTGTACCCAAAGCCTTCCTCTGGGGGCACTTTGGGATGGTCCTAGGGGAATCGCAATGCGTTTTCTGAGGCCCGCTTTTTCAGTCTTCTCCCATTGCGCAGAGGGCTATATTTAGGCTTGCGGTGAAAGATTGAACCCGGAGGGTCCAGTTGCATGTGGGGCTGCATAAAGGCTCCCCTGGGGAGTTCAGTTGTACCCAAAGCCTTCCTTTGGGGGCACTTCTGGATGGGTGAATAGGGCTTGAAACGCTTTTTCTGTGGCCCGAGTTTTCAGGTTTCTGCCATGCTGGATAGTGTTATATTTAGGGTTGCTCGTAAACAGCGAACACGGGGGGTCCAGTTGCATATGGGCCTGCATAAAGGCTTCCCTGGGGAGTTCAGTTGTACCCAAAGCCTTCCTCTGGGGGCACTTTTCGAAGGTTGAATGGGGCTTGTAGCACGTTTTCTGGGGCCCGATTTTTCAGTCGTCTGCCAGGCGGGCTAGGGCTATATTTAGGCTTGCTGTGAAAGAGTGAACCCGGAGGGTCCAGTTGCATATGGGGCTGCATAAATGCTCCCCTGGGAGTTCACTTGAACCCAAAGCCTTCCTTTGGGGGCACTTCTTGATGGGCGAAAGGGGCTTGAAACGCATTTTCTGTGGCCCGAGTTTTCAGTCTTCTGCCATGCTGGCTAGGGTTATATTTAGGGTTGCTGTAAAGAGCGAACACGGAGGGTCCAGTTGCATGTGGGGCTGCATAAAGGCTCCCCTGGGGAGTTCAGTTGTACCCAAAGCCTTCCTTTGGGGGCACTTTTGGATGGGTGAATGGGGCTTGAAACGCATTTTCTGGAGCCTGAGTTTTCAGTCTTCTGCCATGGTGGCTAGGGGTATATTTAGGGTTGCTCGTAAACAGTGAACAAGGAGGGTCCAGTTGCATGTGGGGCTGCATAAAGGCTCCCCTGGGGAGTTCAGTTGTACCCAAAGCCTTCCTTTGGGGGCACTTCTGGATGGGCGAAAGTGGCTTGAAACGCTTTTTCTGGGGCCCGAGTTTTCAGTTTTCTGCCATGCTGGCTAGGGCTATATTTAGGGTTGCTTGTAAACAGCGAACAAGGGGTGTCCAGTTGCGTATGGGCCTGCATAAAGGCTCCCCTGGGGAGTTCAGTTGTACCCAAAGCCTTCCTTTGGGGGCACTTCTGGATGGGCGAAAGGGGCTACAAACGCATTTTCTGTGGCCCGAGCTTTCAGTCGACTGCCATGCGGGCCAGGGTTATATTTAGGGTTGCTGTGAAAGAGCGAATACGGAGGGTCCAGTTGCATGTGGGGCTGCATAAAGGCTCCCCTGGGGAGTTCACTTGTACCCAAAGCCTTCCTTTGGGGGCACTTTTGGATGGGTGAATGGGGCTTGAAACGCATTTTCTGGAGCCCGAGTTTTCAGTCTTCTGCCATGGTGGCTAGAAGTATATTTAGGGTTGCTTGTAAACACTGAACAAGGAGGGTCCAGTTGCATGTGGGGCTGCGTAAAGGCTCCCCTGGGGAGTTCAGTTGTACCCAAAGCCTTCCTCTGGGGGCACTTTGAGATTGGCGAATGGGGAATCGCAATGCGTTTTCTGAGGCCCGCTTTTTCAGTCTTCTCCCATTGCGCCAAGGGCTATATTTAGGCATACAGAGAAAGAGTGAACCCGGAGGGTCCAGTTGCATGTGGGGCTGCATAAAGGCTCCCCTGGGGAGTTCACTTGTACCCAAAGCCTTCCTTTGGGGGCACTTCTGGATGGGTGAATGGGGCTTGAAACGCATTTTCTGGAGCCCGAGTTTTCAGTCTTCTGCCATGGTGGCTAGGGGTATATTTAGGGTTACTCGTAAACAGTGAACAAGGAGGGTCCAGTTGCATGTGGGGCAGCGTAAAGGCTCCCCTGGGGAGTTCAGTTGTACCCAAAGCCTTCCTCTGGGGGCACTTTGGGATGGTCCAAGGGGAATCGCAATGCGTTTTCTGAGGCCCGCTTTTTCAGTCTTCTCCCATTGCGCAGAGGGATATATTTAGGCTTGCAGTGAAAGAGTGAACCCGGAGGGTCCAGTTGCATGTGGGGCTGCATAAAGGCTCCCCTGGGGAGTTCACTTGTACCCAAAGCCTTCCTTTGGGGGCACTTCTGGATGGGTGAATGGGGCTTGAAACGCATTTTCTAGAGCCCGAGTTTTCAGTCTTCTGCCATGGTGGCTAGGGGTATATTTAGGGTTGCTCGTAAACAGTGAACAAGGAGGGTCCAGTTGCATGTGGGGCTGCGTAAAGGCTCCCCTGGGGAGTTCAGATGTACCCAAAGCCTTCCTCTGGGGGCACTTTGGGATGGTCCTAGGGGAATCGCAATGCGTTTTCTGAGGCCCGCTTTTTCAGTCTTCTCCCATTGCGCAGAGGGCTATATTTAGGCTTGCGGTGAAAGAGTGAACCCGGAGGGTCCAGTTGCATGTGGGGCTGCATAAAGGCTCCCCTGGGGAGTTCAGTTGTACCCAAAGCCTTCCTTTGGGGGCACTTCTGGATGGGTGAATGGGGCTTGAAACGCTTTTTCTGTGGCCCGAGTTTTCAGTTTTCTGCCATGCTGGATAGTGTTATATTTAGGGTTGCTCGTAAACAGCGAACACGGGGGGTCCAGTTGCGTATGGGCCTGCATAAAGGCTTCCCTGGGGAGTTCAGTTGTACCCAAAGCCTTCCTCTGGGGGCACTTTTCGAAGGTTGAATGGGGCTTGTAGCACGTTTTCTGGGGCCCGATTTTTCAGTCGTCTGCCAGGCGGGCTAGGGCTATATTTAGGCTTGCTGTGAAAGAGTGAACCCGGAGGGTCCAGTTGCATATGGGGCTGCATAAATGCTCCCCTGGGAGTTCACTTGAACCCAAAGCCTTCCTTTGGGGGCACTTCTTGATGGGCGAAAGGGGCTTGAAACGCATTTTCTGTGGGCCGAGTTTTCAGTCTTCTGCCATGCTGGCTAGGGATATATTTAGGGTTGCTGTAAAGAGCGAACACGGAGGGTCCAGTTGCATGTGGGGCTGCGTAAAGGCTCCCCTGGGGAGTTCAGTTGTACCCAAAGCCTTCCTTTGGGGGCACTTTTGGATGGGTGAATGGGGCTTGAAACGCATTTTCTGGAGCCTGAGTTTTCAGTCTTCTGCCATGGTGGCAAGGGGTATATTTAGGGTTGCTCGTAAACAGTGAACAAGGAGGGTCCAGTTGCATGTGGGGCTGCATAAAGGCTCCCCTGGGGAGTTCAGTTGTACCCAAAGCCTTCCTTTGGGGGCACTTCTGGATGGGTGAATGGGGCTTGAAACGCATTTTCTGGAGCCCGAGTTTTCAGTCTTCTGCCATGGTGGCTAGGGGTATATTTAGCGTTGCTGTAAAGAGCGAACACGGAGGGTCCAGTTGCATGTGGGGGTGCATAAAGGCTCCCCTGGGGAGTTCAGATGTACCCAAAGCCTTCCTCTGGGGGCACTTCTGGATGGGTGAATGGGGCTTGAAACGCATTTTCTGGAGCCCGAGTTTTCAGTCGTCTGCCAGGCGGGCCAGGGTTATATTTAGGGTTGCTGTGAAAGAGTGAACCCGGAGGGTCCAGTTGCATATGGGGCTGCATAAATGCTCCCCTGGGAGTTCACTTGTACCCAAAGCCTTCCTTTGGGGGCACTTTGGGATGTGCGAAAGGGGCTTGAAACGCTTTTTCTGTGGCCCGAGTTTTCAGTCGACTGCCAGGCGGGCCAGGGCTATATTTAGGGTTGCTGTGAAAGAGTGAACCCGGAGGGTCCAGTTGCATGTGGGGCTGCATAAGGGATCCCCTGGGGAGTTCAGTTGTACCCAAAGCCTTCCTTTGTTGGCACTTCTTGATGGGCGAATTAGGCTTTTAACGCATTTTCTGTGGCCCGAGTTTTCAGTCCTCTGCCATGCGGGCCAGGGTTATATTTAGGGTTGCTGTGAAAGAGCGAATACGGAGTGTCCAGTTGCATGTGGGGCTGCATAAAGGCTCCCCTGGGGAGTTCAGTTGTACCCAAAGCCTTCCTTTGGGGACACTTTTGGATGGGTGAAAGGGGCTTGAAACGCATTTTCTGGAGCCCGAGTTTTCAGTCTTCTGCCATGGTGGCTAGGGGTATATTTAGGGTTCCTCGAAAACAGTGAACAAGGAGGGTCCAGTTGCATGTGGGGCTGCGTAAAGGCTCCCCTGGGGAGTTCACTTGTTCCCAAAGCCTTCCTCTGGGGGCACTTTTGGATGGGCGAATTAGGCTTTTAATGCATTTTCTGGGGCCCGAGTTTTCAGTCGACTGCCAGGCGGGCCAGGGTTATATTTAGGGTTGCTGTGAAAGAGTGAACCCGGAGGGTCCAGTTGCATGTGGGGCTGCATAAAGGCTCCCCTGGGGAGTTCACTTGTACCCAAAGCCTTCCTTTGGGGGCACTTCTGGATGGGTGAATGGGGCTTGAAATGCATTTTCTAGAGCCCGAGTTTTCAGTCTTCTGCCATGGTGGCTAGGGGTATATTTAGGGTTGCTCGTAAACAGTGAACAAGGAGGGTCCAGTTGCATGTGGGGCTGCGTAAAGGCTCCCCTGGGGAGTTCAGTTGTACCCAAAGCCTTCCTCTGGGGGCACTTTGGGATGGTCCTAGGGGAATCGCAATGCGTTTTCTGAGGCCCGCTTTTTCAGTCTTCTCCCATTGCGCAGAGGGCTATATTTAGGCTTGCGGTGAAAGAGTGAACCCGGAGGGTCCAGTTGCATGTGGGGCTGCATAAAGGCTCCCCTGGGGAGTTCAGTTGTACCCAAAGCCTTCCTTTGGGGGCACTTCTGGATGGGTGAATAGGGCTTGAAACGCTTTTTCTGTGGCCCGAGTTTTCAGGTTTCTGCCATGCTGGATAGTGTTATATTTAGGGTTGCTCGTAAACAGCGAACATGGGGGGTCCAGTTGCATATGGGCCTGCATAAAGGCTTCCCTGGGGAGTTCAGTTGTACCCAAAGCCTTCCTCTGGGGGCACTTTTGGAAGGTTGAATGGGGCTTGTAGCACGTTTTCTGGGGCCCGATTTTTCAGTCGTCTGCCAGGCGGGCTAGGGCTATAGTTAGGCTTGCTGTGAAAGAGTGAACCCGGAGGGTCCAGTTGCATATGGGGCTGCATAAATGCTCCCCTGGGAGTTCACTTGAACCCAAAGCCTTCCTTTGGGGGCACTTCTTGATGGGCGAAAGGGGCTTGAAACGCATTTTCTGTGGCCCGAGTTTTCAGTCTTCTGCCATGCTGGCTAGGGTTATATTTAGGGTTGCTGTAAAGAGCGAACACGGAGGGTCCAGTTGCATGTGGGGCTGCGTAAAGGCTCCCCTGGGGAGTTCAGATGTACCCAAAGCCTTCCTCTGGGGGCACTTTTGGAAGGTCGAATGGTGCTTGTAGCACGTTTTCTGGGGCCCGATTTTTCAGTCGTCTGCCAGGAGGGCTAGGGCTATATATAGGGTTGCTGTGAAAGAGCGAACACGGAGGGTCCAGTTGCATATGGGGCTGCATAAATGCTCCCCTGGGAGTTCTCTTGTACCCAAAGCCTTCCTTTGGGGGCACTTCTTGATGGGCGAAAGGGGCTTGAAACGCTTTTTCTGTGGCCCGAGTTTTCAGTCTTCTGCCATGCTGGCTAGGGTTATATTTAGGGTTGCTGTAAAGAGCGAACAAGGAGGGTCCAGTTGCATGTGGGGCTGCATAAAGGGTCCCCTTGGGAATTCACTTGTACCCAAAGCCTTCCTTTGGGGGCACTTCTGGATGGGCGAAAGGGGCTAGAAACGCTTTTTCTGTGGCCCGAGTTTTCAGTCGACTGCCAGGCGGGCCAGGGCTATATTTAGGGTTGCTGTGAAAGAGCGAACACGGAGGGTCCAGTTGCATGTGGGGCTGCGTTAAGGCTCCCCTGGGAAGTCCAGTTGTACCCAAAGCCTTCCTTTGGGGGCACTTTGGGATGGTCCAAGGGGAATCGCAATGCGTTTTCGGAGGCCCGCTTTTTCAGTCTTCTCCCATTGTGCCGAGGGATATATTTAGGCTTGCGGTGAAAGAGTGAACCCGGAGGGTCCAGTTGCATGTGGGGCTGCATAAAGGCTCCCCTGGGGAGTTCAGTTGTACCCAAAGCCTTCCTTTGGGGGCACTTCTGGATGGGTGAATGGGGCTTGAAACGCATTTTCTGGAGCCCGAGTTTTCAGTCGTCTGCCAGGCGGGCCAGGGCTATATTTAGGGTTGCTGTGAAAGAGTGAACCCGGAGGGTCCAGTTGCATATGGGGCTGCATAAATGCTCCCCTGGGGAGTTCACTTGTACCCAAAGTCTTCATTTGTGGGCACTTTGGGATGGGCGAATGGGGAATCGCAATGCGTTTTCTGAGGCCCGCTTTTTCAGTCTTCTGCCATGCTGGCTAGGGTTATATTTAGGGTTGCTGTAAAGAGCGAACACGGAGGGTCCAGTTGCATGTGGGGCTGCGTAAAGGCTCCCCTGGGGAGTTCAGTTGTACCCAAAGCCTTCTTTTGGGGGCTCTTCAGGATGGGTGAATGGGGCTTGAAACGCATTTTCTGTAGTCCGAGTTTTCAGTCTTCTGCCATGGTGGCTAGGGCTATATTCAGGGTTCCTCGTAAACAGTGAACAAGGAGGGTCCAGTTGCATGTGGGGCTGCATAAAGGCTCCCCTGGGGAGTCCAGTTGTACCCAAACCCTTCCTCTGGGGGCACTTTTGGATGGGCGAATTAGGCTTTTAACGCATTTTCTGGGGCCCGAGTTTTCAGTCGACTGCCAGGCGGGCCAGGGCTATATTTAGGGTTGCTGTGAAAGAGTGAACCCGGAGGGTCCAGTTGCATGTGGGGCTGCATAAAGGCTCCCCTGGGGAGTTCAGTTGTACCCAAAGCCTTCCTTTGGGGGCACTTCTGGATGGGTGAATGGGGCTTGAAACGCTTTTTCTGTGGCCCGAGTTTTCAGTCTTCTGCCATGCTGGCTAGTGTTATATTTAGGGTTGCTTGTAAACAGCGAACACGGAGGGTCCAGTTGCGTATGGGCCTGCATAAAGGCTCCCCTGGGGAGTTCAGTTGTACCCAAAGCCTTCCTTTGGGGGCACTTTTGGATGGGCTAATTGGGCTTGTAGCACGTTTTCTGGGGCCCGATTTTTCAGTCGTCTACCATGCGGGCCAGGGTTATATTTAGGGTTGCTGTGAAAGAGCTAATACGGAGGGTCCAGTTGCATGTGGGGCTGCATAAAGGCTCCCCTGGGGAGTTCACTTGTACCCAAAGCCTTCCTTTGGGGGCACTTCTGGATGGGCGAAAGGGGCTTGAAACGCATTTTCTGTGGCCCGAGTTTTCAGTCTTCTGCCATGCTGGCTAGGGTTATATTTAGGGTTGCTGTAAAGAGCGAACCCGGAGGGTCCAGTTGCATGTGGGGCCGCGTAAAGGCTCCCCTGGGGAGTTCAGATGTACCCAAAGCCTTCCTTTGGGGGCACTTTTGGATGGGCGAATGGGGCTCGTAACACATTTTCTGTGGCCCGAGCTTTCAGTCGACTGCCAGGCGTGCTAGGGCTATATTTAGGCTTGCGGTGAAAGAGTGAACCCGGAGGGTCCAGTTGCATGTGGGGCTGCATAAAGGCTCCCCTGGGGAGTTCAGTTGTACCCAAAGCCTTCCTTTGGGGGCACTTTTGGATGGGTGAATGGGGCTTGAAACGCATTATCTGGAGCCCGAGTTTTCAGCCTTCTGCCATTCTGGCTAGGGGTATATTTAGGGTTGCTCGTAAACAGTGAACAAGGAGGGTCCAGTTGCATGTGGGGCTGCGTAAAGGCTCACCTGGGGAGTTCAGTTGTACCCAAAGCCTTCCTTTGGGGGCACTTTTGGATGGGCGAATTAGGCTTTTAACGCATTTTCTGGGGCCCGAGTTTTCAGTCGACTGCCAGGCGGGCCAGGGCTATATTTAGGGTTGCTATGAAAGAGCGAATACGGAGGGTCCAGTTGCATGTGGGGCTGCGTTAAGGCTCCCCTGGGGAGTCCAGTTGTACCCAAAGCCTTCCTTTGGGGGCACTTTGGGATTGTTCAAGGGGAATCGTTATGCGTTTTCTGAGGCCCGCTTTTTCAGTCTTCTCCCATCGTGCCGAGGGCTATATTTAGGCTTGCGGTGAAAGAGTGAACCCGGAGAGTCCAGTTGCATGTGGGGCTGCATAAAGGCTCCCCTGGGGAGTTCAGTTGTACCCAAAGCCTTCCTTTGGGGGCACTTCTGGATGGGTGAATGGGGCTTGAAACGCATTTTCTGGAGCCCGAGTGTTCAGTCTTCTGCCATGGTGGCTAGGGGTATATTTAGGGTTGCTCGTAAACAGTGAACAAGGAGGGTCCAGTTGCATGTGGGGCTGCGTAAAGGCTCCCCTGCGGAGTCCAGTTGTACCCAAAGCCTTCCTCTGGGGGCACTTCTGGATGGGCGAATTAGGCTTTTAACGCATTTTCTGGGGCCCGAGTTTTCAGTCGACTGCCAGGTGGGCCAGGGCTATATTTAGGGTTGCTGTGAAAGAGTGAACCCGGAGGGTCCAGTTGCATGTGGGGCTGCATAAAGGCTCCCCTGGGGAGTTCAGTTGTACCCAAAGCCTTCCTATGGGGGCACTTCTGGATGGGCGAATGTGGCTTGAAACTCATTTTCTGTGGCCCCAGTTTTCAGTCTTCTGCCATGCTGGCTAGGGTTATATTTAGGGTTGCTGTAAAGAGCGAACACGGAGGGTCCAGTTGCATGTGGGGCTGCGTTAAGGCTCCCCTGGGGAGTTCAGTTGTACCCAAAGCCTTTCTCTGGGGGCACATTTGGATGGGCGAATGGTGCTCGTAACACATTTTCTGTGGCCCGAGCTTTCAGTCGACTGCCAGGCGTGCTAGGGCTATATTTAGGGTTGCTGTGAAAGAGCGAATACGGAGGGTCCAGTTCCATGTGGGGCTGCGTTAAGGCTCCCCTGGGGAGTCCAGTTGTACCCAAAGCCTTCCTTTGGGGGCACTTTGGGATGGTCCAAGGGGAATCGCAATGCATTTTCTGAGGCCCGCTTTTTCAGTCTTCTCCCATTGTGCCGAGGGCTATATTTAGGCTTGCATTGAAAGAGTGAACCCGGAGGGTCCAGTTGCATGTGGGGCTGCATAAAGGCTCCCCTGGGGAGTTCAGTTGTACCCAAAGCCTTCCTCTGGGGGCACTTTTTGATGGGCGAATGGGGCTCGTAACACATTTTCTGTGGCCCGAGCTTTCAGTCGACTGCCAGGCGTGCTAGGGCTATATTTAGGCTTACGTTGAAAGAGTGAACCCGGAAATTCCAGTTGCATGTGGGGCTGCATAAAGGCTCCCCTGGGGAGTTCAGTTGTACCCAAAGCCTTCCTTTGGGGGCACTTCTGGATGGGTGAATGGGGCTTGAAACGGATTTTCTGGAGCCCGAGTTTTCAGTCTTCTGCCATGGTGGCTAGGGGTATATTTAGGGTTGCTCGTAAACAGTGAACAAGGAGGGTCCAGTTGCATGTGGGGCTGCATAAAGGCTCCCCTGGGGAGTTCAGTTGTACCCAAAGCCTTCCTTTGGGGGCACTTCTGGATGGGTGAATGGGGCTTGAAACGCATTTTCTGGAGCCCGAATTATCAGTCTTCTGCCATGCTGGCTAGGGTAATATTTAGGGTTGCTCTGAAAGAGCGAACACGGAGGGTCCAGTTGCATGTGGGGCTGCATAAAGGCTCACCTGGGGAGTTCAGATGTACCCAAAGCCTTCCTCTGGGGGCACTTTTGGATGGGCGAATTAGGCTTTTAATGCATTTTCTGGGGCCCGAGTTTTCAGTCGACTGCCTGGCGGGCCAGGGCTATATTTAGGGTTGCTGTGAAAGAGCGAATACGGAGGGTCCAGTTGCGTGTGGGGCTGCATAAAGGCTCCCCTGGGGAGTTCAGATGTACCCAAAGCCTTCCTCTGGGGTCACTTTTGGATGGTCCAAGGGGAATCGCAATGCGTTTTCTGAGGCCCGCTTTTTCAGTCTTCTCCCTTTGCGCAGAGGGCTATATTAAGGCTTGTCGTGAAAGAGTGAACCCGGAGGGTCCAGTTGCATGTGGGGCTGCATAAAGGCTCCCCTGGGGAGTTCACTTGTACCCAAAGCCTTCCTTTGGGGGCACTTCTGGATGGGTGAATGGGGCTTGAAACGCATTTTATGGAGCCCGAGTTTTCAGTCTTCTGCCATGGTGGATAGTGTTATATTTAGGGTTGCTTGTAAACAGCGAACACGGTTGGTGAGTTGCGTATGGGCCTGCATAAAGGCTCCCCTGGGGAGTTCACTTGTACCCAAAGCCTTCCTTTGGGGCCACTTCTGGATGGGCGAATGGTACTCGTAACACATTTTCTGTGGCCTGAGCTTTCAGTCGACTGCCAGGCGTGCTAGGGCTATATTTAGGCTTGTGGTGAAAGAGTGAACCCGTAGGGTCCAGTTGCATGTGGGGCTGCATAAAGGCTCCCCTGGGGAGTTCACTTGTACCCAAAGCCTTCCTTTGGGGGCACTTTTGGATGGGCGAATTAGGCTTCTAATGCATTTTCTGGGGCCCGAGTTTTCAGTCGACTGCCAGGCGGGCCAGGGCTATATTTAGGGTTGCTGTGAAAGAGCGAATACGGAGGGTCCAGTTGCATGTGGGGCTGCGTTAAGGCTCCCCTGGGGAGTCCAGTTGTACGCAAAGCCTTCCTTTGGGGGCACTTTGGGATGGTCCAAGGGGAATCGTTATGCGTTTTCTGAGGCCCGCTTTTTCAGTCTTCTCCCATTGCGCCGAGGGCTATATTTAGGCTTGCGGTGAAAGAGTGAACCCGGAGGGTCCAGTTGCATGTGGGGCTGCATAAAGGCTCCCCTGGGGAGTTCACTTGTACCCAAAGCCTTCCTTTGGGGGCACTTCTGGATGGGTGAATGGGGCTTGAAACACTTTTTCTGTGGCCCGAGTTTTCAGTCTTCTGCCATGGTGGCTAGGGCTATATTCAGGGTTGCTCGTAAACAGTGAACAAGGAGGGTCCAGTTGCATGTGGGGCTGCGTAAAGGCTCCCCTGGGGAGTCCAGTTGTACCCAAAGCCTTCCTTTGGGGGCACTTTTGGATGGGCGAATGGGGCTCGTAACACATTTTCTGTGGCCCGAGCTTTCAGTCGACTGCCAGGCGTGCTAGGGCTATATTTAGGCTTGCGGTGAAAGAGCGAATACGGAGGGTCCAGTTGCATGTGGGGCTGCATAAAGGCTCCCCTGGGGAGTTCAGTTGTACCCAAAGCCTTCCTTTGGGGACACTTTTGGATGGTCGAATGGGGCTTGAAACGCATTTTCTGGGGCCCGATTTTTCAGTCGTCTGCCATGCGGGCCAGGGTTATATTTAGGGTTGCTGTAAAGAGCGAACACGGAGGGTCCAGTTGCATGTGGAGCTGCGTAAAGGCTCCCCTGGGGAGTTCAGTTGTACCCAAAGCCTTCCTCTGGGGGCACTTTTGGATGGGCGAATTAGGCTTTTAATGCATTTTCTGTGGCCCGAGTTTTCAATCTTCTACCATGCGGGCCAGGGTTATATTTAGGGTTGCTGTGAAAGAGCGAATACGGAGGGTCCAGTTGCATGTGGGGCTGCATAAAGGCTCCCCTGGGGAGTTCAGTTGTACGCAAAGCCTTCCTTTAGGGGCACTTTTGGATGGGCGAATGGGGCTCGTAACACATTTTCTGTGGCCCGAGCTTTCAGTCGACTGCCAGGCGGGCTAGGGCTATATTTAGGCTTGCGGTGAAAGAGCGAATACGGAGGGTCCAGTTGCATGTGGGGCTGCGTTAAGGCTCCCCTGGGGAGTTCACTTGTACCCAAAGCCTTCCTTTGGGGGCACTTCTGGATGGGTGAATGGGGCTTGAAACGCATTTTCTGGAGCCCGAGTTTTCAGTCTTCTGCCATGGTGGCTAGGGGTATATTTAGGGTTGCTCGTAAACAGTGAACAAGGAGGGTCCAGTTGCATGTGGGGCTGCATAAAGGCTCCCCTGGGGAGTGCAGATGTACCCAAAGCCTTCCTTTGGGGGCACTTTTGGATGGGCGACTGGGGCTCGTAACACATTTTCTGTGGCTCGAACTTTCAGTCGACTGCCAGGCGTGCTAGGGCTATATTTAGGCTTGCGGTGAAAGAGTGAACCCGGAGGGTCCAGTTGCATGTGGGGCTGCATAAAGGCTCGCCTGGGGAGTTCAGTTGTACCCAAAGCCTTCCTTTGGGGGCACTTCTGGATGGGTGAATGGGGCTTGAAACGCATTTTCTGTGGCCCGAGCTTTCAGTCGACTGCCAGGCGTGCTAGGGCTATATTTAGGCTTGCGGTGAAAGAGTCAACCCGGAGAGTCCAGTTGCATGTGGGGCTGCATAAAGGCTCCCCTGGGGAGTTCACTTGTACCCAAAGCCTTACTTTGGGGGCACATCTGGATGGGTGAATGGGGCTTGAAATGCATTTTATGGAGCCCGAGTTTTCAGTCTTCTGCCATGGTGGCTAGGGGTATATTTAGGGTTGCTCGTAAACAGTGAACAAGGAGGGTCCAGTTGCATGTGGGGCTGCGTAAAGGCTCCCCTGGAGAGTTCACTTGTACCCAAAGCCTTCCTTTGGGGGCACTTCTGGATGGGCGAATAAGGCTTTTAGTGCATTTTCTGGGGCCCGAGTTTTCAGTCGACTGCCAGGCGGGCCAGGGCTATATTTAGGGTTGCTATGAAAGAGCGAATACGGAGGGTCCAGTTGCATGTGGGGCTGCGTTAAGGCTCCCCTGGAGAGTCCAGTTGTATCCAAAGCCTTCCTTTGGGGGCACTTCTGGATGGGCGAAACGGGCTTGAAACGCTTTTTCTGTGGCCCAAGTTTTCAGTCTTCTGCCATGCTGGCTAGGGTTATATTTAGGGTTGCTGTAAAGAGCGAACACCGAGGGTCCAGTTGCATGTGGGGCTGCATAAAGGCTCCCCTGGGGAGTTCACTTGTACCCAAAGCCTTCCTTTGGGGGCACTTTTGGATGGGCGAATGGGGCTCGTAACACATTTTCTGTGGCCCGAGCTTTCAGTCTAATGCCAGGCGTTCTAGGGTTATATTTAGGCTTGCGGTGAAAGAGTGAACCCGGAGGGTCCAGTTGCATGTGGGGCTGCATAAAGGCTCCCCTGGGGAGTTCACTTGTACCCAAAGCCTTCCTTTGGGGGCACTTCTGGATGGGTGAATGGGGCTTGAAACGCATTTTCTGTGGCCCGAGTTTTCAGTCTTCTGCCATGGTGGCTATATTCAGGGTTGCTCGTAAACAGTGAACAAGGAGGGTCCAGTTGCATGTGGGGCTGCGTAAAGGCTCCCCTGGGGAGTTCAGTTGTACCCAAAGCCTTCCTTTGGGGGCACTTCTGGATGGGTGAATGGGGCTTGAAACGCATTTTATGGAGCCCGAGTTTTCAGTCTTCTGCCATGGTGGCTAGGGGTATATTTAGGGTTGCTCGTAAGCAGTGAACAAGGAGGGTCCAGTTGCATGTGGGGCTGCATAAAGGCTCCCCTGGGGAGTTCAGATGTACCCAAAGCCTTCCTTTGGGGGCACTTTTGGATGGGCGACTGGGGCTCGTAACACATTTTCTGTGGCTCGAACTTTCAGTCGACTGCCAGGCGTGCTAGGGCTATATTTAGGCTTGCGGTGAAAGAGTGAACCCGGAGGGTCCAGTTGCATGTGGGGCTGCATAAAGGCTCCCCTGGGGAGTTCAGTTGTACCCAAAGCCTTCCTTTGGGGGCACTTCTGGATGGGTGAATGGGGCTTGAAACGCATTTTATGGAGCTAGAGTTTTCAGTCTTCTGCCATGGTGGCTAGGGGTATATTTAGGGTTGCTCATAAACAGTGAACAAGGAGGGTCCAGTTGCATGTGGGGCTGCATCAAGGGTCCCCTTGGGAATTCACTTGTACCCAAAGCCTTCCTTTGGGGGCACTTCTGGATGGGCGAATTAGGCTTTTAATGCATTTTCTGGGGCCCGAGTTTTCAGTCGACTGCCAGGCGGGCCAGGGCTATATTTAGGGTTGCTATGAAAGAGCGAATACGGAGGGTCCAGTTGCATGTGGGGCTGCGTTAAGGCTCCCCTGGGAAGTCCAGTTGTACCCAAAGCCTTCCTTTTTGGGCACTTTGGGATGGTCAAAGGGGAATCGCAATGCGTTTTCTCAGGCCCGCGTTTTCAGTCTTCTCCCATTGTGCCGAGGGCTATATTTAGGCTTGCGGTGAAAGAGTGAACCCGGAGGGTCCAGTTGCATGTGGGGCTGCGTAAAGGCTCCCCTGGGGAGTTCACTTGTACTCAAAGCCTTCCTCTGGGGGCACTTCTGGATGGGCGAATGGTGCTCGTAACACATTTTCTGTGGCCCGAGCTTTCCTTCGACTGCCAGGCGTGCTAGGGCTATATTTAGGGTTCCTGTGAAAGAGTGAACCCGGAGGGTCCAGTTGCATGTGGGGCTGCGTAAAGGCTCCCCTGGGGAGTTCACTTGTACCCAAAGCCTTCCTCTGGGGGCACTTTTGGATGGGCGAATTAGGCTTTTAATGCATTTTCTGGGTCCGAGTTTTCAGTCGACTGCCAGGCGGGCCAGGGCTATATTTAGGGTTGCTGTGAAAGAGCGAATACGGAGGGTCCAGTTCCATGTGGGGCTGCGTTAAGGCTCCCCTGGGAAGTCCAGTTGTACCCAAAGCCTTCCTTTGGGGGCACTTTGGGATGGTCCAAGGGGAATCGCAATGCGTTTTCTGAGGCCCGCTTTTTCAGTCTTCTCCCATTGCGCCGAGGGATATATTATGGCTTGCAGTGAAAGAGTGAACCCGGAGGGTCCAGTAGCATGTGGGGCTGCATAAAGGCTCCCCTGGGGAGCTCAGATGTACCCAAAGCCTTCCTTTGGGGGCACTTTTGGATGGGCGAATGGGGCTCGTAACACATTTTCTGTGGCTCGAACTTTCAGTCGACTGCCAGGCGTGCTAGGGATGTATTTAGGCTTGCGGTGAAAGAATGAACCCGGAGGGTCCAGTTGCAAGTGGGGCTGCATAAAGGCTCCCCTGGGGAGTTCAGTTGTACCCAAAGCCTTCCTTTGGGGGCACTTCTGGATGGGTGAATGGGGCTTGAAACGCATTTTATGGAGCCCGAGTTTTCAGTCTTCTGCCATGGTGGCTAGGGGTATATTTAGGGTTGCTCGTAAACAGTGAACAAGGAGGGTCCAGTTGCATGTGGGGCTGCATAAAGGCTCCCCTGGGGAGTTCACTTGTACCCAAAGCCTTCCTTTGGGGGTACTTCTAGATGGGCGAAAGGGGCTTGAAACACTTTTTCTGTGGCCCGAGTTTTCAGTCTTCTGCCATGGTGGCTAGGGTTATATTTAGGGTTGCTGTAAAGAGCGAACACAAAGGGTCCAGTTGCATGTGGGGCTGCCTAAAGGCTCCCGTGGGGAGTTCAGTTGTACCAAAGCCTTCCTCTGGGGGCACTTTTGGATGGGCGAATGGGGCTCGTAACACATTTTCTGTGGCCCGAGCTTTCACTCGACTGCCAGGCGTGCTAGGGCTATATTTAGGCTTGCGGTGAAAGAGCGAATACGGAGGGTCCAGTTGCATGTGGGGCTGCGTAAAGGCTCCCCTGGGGAGTTCAGTTGTACCCAAAGCCTTCCTTTGGGGGCACTTCTGGATGGGTGAATGGGGCTTGAAACGCATTTTCTGGAGCCCGAGTTTTCAGTCTTCTGCCATGCTGGCTAGGGGTCTATTTAGGGTTGCTCGTAAACAGTGAACAAGAAGGGTCCAGTTGCATGTGGGGCTGCGTAAAGGCTCCCCTGGGGAGTTCAGATGTACCCAAAGCCTTCCTTTGGGGGCACTTTTGGATGGGCGAATGGGGCTCGTAACACATTTTCTGTGGCCCGAGCTTTCAGTCGACTGCCAGGCATGCTAGGGCTATATTTAGGCTTGCGGTGAAAGAGTGAACCCGGAGGGTCCAGTTGCATGTGGGGCTGCATAAAGGCTCCCCTGGGGAGTTCAGTTGTACGCAAAGCCTTCCTTTGGGGGCACTTTTGGATGGTCGAATGGGGCTTGAAACGCATTTTCTGGGGCCCGATTTTTCAGTCGTCTGCCATGTGGGCCAGGGTTATATTTAGGGTTGCTGTGAAAGAGCGAATACGGAGGGTCCAGTTGCATGTGGGGCTGCGTTAAAGCTCCCCTGGGGAGTTCAGTTGTACCCAAAGCCTTTCTCTGGGGGCACTTCTGGATGGGTGAATGGGGCTTGAAACGCATTTTCTGGAGCCCGAGTTTTCAGTCTTCTGCCATGGTGGCTAGGGGTATATTTAGGGTTGCTCGTAAACAGTGAACAAGGAGGGTCCAGTTGCATGTGGGGCTGCGTAAAGGCTCCCCTGGGGAGTTCAGATGTACCCCAAGCCTTCCTCTGGGGGCACTTTTGGATGGGCGAATTAGGCTTCTAATGCATTTTCTGGGGCCCGAGTTTTCAGTCGACTGCCAGGCGGGCCATGGATATATTTAGGGTTGCTGTGAAAGAGCGAATACGGAGGGTCCAGTTGATGTGGGGCTGCGTTAAGGCTCCCCTGGGGAGTCCAGTTGTACCCAAAGCCTTCCTTTGGGGGCACTTTGGGATGGTCCAAGGGGAATAGTTATGCGTTTTCTGAGGCCCGCTTTTTCAGTCTTCTCCCATTGCGCCGAGGGCTATATTTAGGCTTGCGGTGAAAGAGTGAACCCGGAGGGTCCAGTTGAATGTGGGGCTGCATAAAGGCTCCCCTGGGGAGTTCAGTTGTACCCAAAGCCTTCCTTTGGGGGCACTTCTGGATGGGCGAAACGGGCTTGAAACGCTTTTTCTGTGGCCCGAGTTTTCAGTCTTCTGCCATGGTGGCTAGGGCTATATTCAGGGTTGCTCGTAAACAGTGAACAAGGAGGGTCCAGTTGCATGTGGGGCTGCGTAAAGGCTCCCCTGGGGAGTCCAGTTGTACCCAAAGCCTTCCTTTGGAGGCACTTTTGGATGGGCGAATGGGGCTCGTAACACATTTTCTGTGGCCCGAGCTTTCAGTCGACTGCCAGGCGTGCTAGGGCTATATTTAGGGTTGCTGTGAAAGAGCGAATACGAAGGGTCCAGTTGCATGTGGGGCTGCGTTAAGGCTCCCCTGGGGAGTTCAGTTGTACCCAAAGCCTTTCTCTGGGGGCACTTTTGGATGGGCGAATGGTACTCGTAACACATTTTCTGTGGCCTGAGCTTTCAGTCGACTGCCAGGCGTGCTAGGGCTATATTTAGGCTTGTGGTGAAAGAGTGAACCCGTAGGGTCCAGTTGCATGTGGGGCTGCATAAAGGCTCCCCTGGGGAGTTCACTTGTACCCAAAGCCTTCCTTTGGGGGCACTTTTGGATGGGCGAATTAGGCTTCTAATGCATTTTCTGGGGCCCGAGTTTTCAGTCGACTGCCAGGCGGGCCAGGGCTATATTTAGGGTTGCTGTGAAAGAGCGAATACGGAGGGTCCAGTTGCATGTGGGGCTGCGTTAAGGCTCCCCTGGGGAGTCCAGTTGTACCCAAAGCCTTCCTTTGGGGGCACTTTGGGATGGTCCAAGGGGAATCGTTATGCGTTTTCTGAGGCCCGCTTTTTCAGTCTTCTCCCATTGCGCCGAGGGCTATATTTAGGCTTGCGGTGAAAGAGTGAACCCGGAGGGTCCAGTTGCATGTGGGGCTGCATAAAGGCTCCCCTGGGGAGTTCACTTGTACCCAAAGCCTTCCTTTGGGGGCACTTCTGGATGGGTGAATGGGGCTTGAAACACTTTTTCTGTGGCCCGAGTTTTCAGTCTTCTGCCATGGTGGCTAGGGCTATATTCAGGGTTGCTCGTAAACAGTGAACAAGGAGGGTCCAGTTGCATGTGGGGCTGCATAAAGGCTCCCCTGGGGAGTCCAGTTGTACCCAAAGCCTTCCTTTGGGGGCACTTTTGGATGGGCGAATGGGGCTCGTAACACATTTTCTGTGGCCCGAGCTTTCAGTCGACTGCCAGGCGTGCTAGGGCTATATTTAGGCTTGCGGTGAAAGAGCGAATACGGAGGGTCCAGTTGCATGTGGGGCTGCATAAAGGCTCCCCTGGGGAGTTCAGTTGTACCCAAAGCCTTCCTTTGGGGACACTTTTGGATGGTCGAATGGGGCTTGAAACGCATTTTCTGGGGCCCGATTTTTCAGTCGTCTGCCATGCGGGCCAGGGTTATATTTAGGGTTGCTGTAAAGAGCGAACACGGAGGGTCCAGTTGCATGTGGGGCTGCGTAAAGGCTCCCCTGGGGAGTTCAGTTGTACCCAAAGCCTTCCTCTAGGGGCACTTTTCGATGGGCGAATGGGGCTCGTAACACATTTTCTGTGGCCCGAGTTTTCAGTCGACTGCCAGGCGTGCTAGGGCTATATTTAGGCTTGCGGTGAAAGAGCGAATACGGAGGGTCCAGTTGCATGTGGGGCTGCATAAAGGCTCCCCTGGGGAGTTCAGTTGTACCCAAAGCCTTCCTTTGGGGGCACTTCTGGATGGGCGAAAGGGGCTTGAAACGCATTTTCTGGAGCCCGAGTTTTCAGTCTTCTGCCATGGTGGCTAGGGGTATATTTAGGGTTGCTCGTAAACAGTGAACAAGGAGGGTCCAGTTGCATGTGGAGCTGCGTAAAGGCTCCCCTGGGGAGTTCAGTTGTACCCAAAGCCTTCCTCTGGGGGCACTTTTGGATGGGCGAATTAGGCTTTTAATGCATTTTCTGTGGCCCGAGTTTTCAGTCGACTGCCAGGCGGGCCAGGGCTATATTTAGGGTTGCTGTGAAAGAGTGAACCCGGAGGGTCCAGTTGCATGTGGGGCTGCGTAAAGGCTCCCCTGGGGAGTTCAGTTGTACCCAAAGCCTTCCTTTGGAGGCACTTCTGGATGGGTGAATGGGGCTTGAAACTCTTTTTCTGTGGCCCGAGTTTTCAGTTTTCTGCCATGGTGGCTAGTGTTATATTTAGGGTTGCTTGTAAACAGCGAACACGGGGGATCCAGTTGCGTATGGGCCTGCATAAAGCCTCTCCTGGGGAGTTCAGTTGTACCCAAAGCCTTCCTTTGGGGGCACTTTTGGATGGTGGAATGGGGCTTGTAGCACGTTTTCTGGGGCCCGATTTTTCAGTCGTCTGCCATGCGGGCCAGGGTTATATTTAGGGTTGCTGTGAAAGAGCGAATACGGAGGGTCCAGTTGCATGTGGGGCTGCATAAGGGCTCCCCTGGGGAGTTCAGATGTACCCAAAGCCTTCCTTTGGGGGCACTTCTGGATGGGCGAAAGGGGCTTGAAACGCTTTTTCTGTGGCCCGATTTTTCAGTCTTCTGCCATGCTGGCTAGGGTTATATTTAGGGTTGCTGTAAAGAGCGAACACGGAGGGTCCAGTTGCATGTGGGGCTGCGTAAAGGCTCCCCTGGGGAGTTCAGTTGTACCCAAAGCCTTCCTCTGGGGTCACATTTGGATGGGCGATATAGGCTTTTAATGCATTTTCTGGGGCCCGAGTTTTCAGTCGACTGCCAGGCGGGCCAGGGGTATATATAGGGTTGCTGTGAAAGAGCGAATACGGAGGGTCCAGTTGCATGTGGGGCTGCATAAAGGCTCCCCTGGGGAGTTCAGTTGTACCCAAAGCCTTCCTCTGGGGGCACTTTTGGATGGTCCAAGGGGAATCGCAATGCATTTTCTGAGGCCCGCTTTTTCAGTCTTCTCCCATTGCGCCGAGGGCTATATTTAGGCTTGCGGTGAAAGAGTGAACCCGGAGGGTCCAGTTCCATGTGGGGCTGCATAAAGGCTCCCCTGTGGAGTTCAGATGTACCCAAAGCCTTCCTTTGGGGGCACTTTTGGATGGGCGAATGGGGCTCGTAACACATTTTCTGTGGCCCGAGCTTTCAGTAGACTGCCAGGCGTGCTAGGGCTATATTTAGGCTTGCGGTGAAAGAGTGAACCCGGAGGGTCCAGTTGCATGTGGGGCTGCATAAAGGCTCCCCTGGGGAGTTCACTTGTACCCAAAGCCTTCCTTTGGGGGCACTTCTGGATGGGTGAATGGGGCTTGAAACACATTTTATGGAGCCCGAGTTTTCAGTCTTCTGCCATGGTGGCTAGGGGTATATTTAGGGTTGCTCGTAAACAGTGAACAAGGAGGGTCCAGTTGCATGTGGGGCTGCGTAAAGGCTCCCCTGGGGAGTTCAGATGTACCCAAAGCCTACCTTTGGGGGCACTTTTGGATGGGCGAATGGGGCTCGTAACACATTTCATGTGGCCCGAGCTTTCAGTCGACTTCCAGGCTTGCTAGGGTTATATTTATGCTTGCGGTGAAAGAGTGAACCCGGAGGGTCCAGTTGCATGTGGGGCTGCATAAACGCTCCCCTGGGGAGTTCAGTTGTACCCAAAGCGTTCCTCTGGGGGCACTTTTGGATGGGCGAATTAGGCTTTTAACGCATTTTCTGGGGCCCGAGTTTTCAGTCGACTGCCAGGCGGGCCAGGGCTATATTTAGGGTTGCTGTGAAAGAGCGAATACGGAGGGTCCAGTTGCATGTGGGGCTGCGTAAAGGCTCCCCTGGGGAGTTCAGTTGTACCCAAAGCCTTCCTCTAGGGGCACTTTTGGATGGGCGAATGGGGCTCGTAACACATTTTCTGTGGCCCGAGCTTTCAGTCGACTGCCAGGCGTGCTAGGGCTATATTTAGGCTTGCGGTGAAAGAGTGAACCCGGAGGGTCCAGTTGCATGTGGGGCTGCATAAAGGCTCCCCTGGGGAGTTCAGTTGTACGCAAAGCCTTCCTTTGGGGGCACTTCTGGATGGGTGAATGGGGCTTGAAACGCATTTTCTGGAGCCCGAGTTTTCAGTCTTCTGCCATGGTGGCTAGGGGTATATTTAGGGTTGCTCGTAAACAGTGAACAAGGAGGGTCCAGTTGCATGTGGGGCTGCGTAAAGGCTCCCCTGGGGAGTTCAGATGTACCCAAAGCCTTCCTCTGGGGGCACTTTTGGATGGGCGAATTAGGCTTTTAATGCATTTTCTGGGTCCGAGTTTTCAGTCGACTGCCAGGCGGGCCAGGGCTATATTTAGGGTTGCTATGAAAGAGCGAATACAGAGGGTCCAGTTCCATGTGGGGCTGCGTTAAGGCTCCCCTGGGAAGTCCAGTTGTACCCAAAGCCTTCCTTTGGGGGCACTTTGGGATGGTCCAAGGGGAATCGCAATGAGTTTTCTGAGGCCCGCTTTTTCAGTCTTCTCCCATTGTGCCGAGGGCTATATTTAGGCTTGCATTGAAAGAGTGAACCCGGAGGGTCCAGTTGCATGTGGGGCTGCATAAAGGCTCCCCTGGGGAGCTCAGATGTACCCAAAGCCTTCCTTTGGGGGCACTTTTGGATGGGCGAATGGGGCTCGTAACACATTTTCTGTGGCCCGAGCTTTCAGTCGACTGCCAGGCGGGCTAGGGCTATATTTAGGCTTGCGGTGAAAGAGTGAACCCGGAGGGTCCAGTTGCATGTGGGGCTGCATAAAGGCTCCCCTGGGGAGTTCAGTTGTACCCAAAGCCTTCCTTTGGGGGCACTTCTGCATGGGCGAAAGGGGCTTGAAACGCTTTTTCTGTGGCCCGAGTTTTCAGTCTTCTGCCATGCTGGCTAGGGTTATATTTAGGGTTGCTCGTAAACAGTGAACAAGGAGGGTCCAGTTGCATGTGGGGCTGCATAAAGGCTCCCCTGGGGAGTTCAGATGTACCCAAAGCCTTCCTCTGGGGGCACTTTTGTATGGGCGAATGGGGCTTGTAACACATTTTCTGGGGCCCGAGTTTTCAGTCGACTGCGAGGCGTGTTTGGGTTATATTTAGGGTTGCTGTGAAAGAGCGAATACGGAGGGTCCAGATGCATTTGGGGCTGCATAAAGGCTCCCCTGGGGAGATCAGATGTACCCAAAGCCTTCCTTTGTGGGCACTTCTGGATGGGCGAAAGGGGCTTGAAACGCTTTTTCTGTGGCCCGTGTTTTCAGTCTTCTGACATGCTGGCTAAGGTTATATTTAGGGTTGCTGTAAAGAGCGAACACGGAGGGTCCAGTTGCATGTGGGGCTGCGTTAAGGCTCCCCTGGGGAGTCCAGTTGTACCCAAAGCCTTCCTTTGAGTGCACTTTTGGATGGTCCAAGGGGAATCGCAATGCGTTTTCTGAGGCCCGCTTTTTCAGTCTTCTCCCATTGCGCCAAGGGCTATATTTAGGCTTGCGGTGAAAGAGTGAACCCGAAGGGTCCAGTTGCATGTGGGGCTGCATAAAGGCTCCCCTGGGGAGTTCAGATGTACCCAAAGCCTTCCTTTGGGGGCACTTTTGGATGGGCGAATGGGGCTCGTAACACATTTTCTGTGGCCCGAGCTTTCAGTCGACTGCCAGGCGTGCTAGGGCTATATTTAGGGTTGTGGTGAAAGAGTGAACCCGGAGGGTCCAGTTGCATGTGGGGCTGCATAAAGGCTCCCCTGGGGAGTTCAGTTTACCCAAAGCCTTCCTTTGGGCGCACTTCTGGATGGGTGAATGGGGCTTGAAACGCATTTTCTGGAGCCCGAGTTTTCAGCCTTCTGCCATGCTGGCTAGGGTTATATTTAGGGTTGCTCGTAAACAGTGAACAAGGAGGGTCCAGTTGCATGTGGGGCTGCGTAAAGGCTCCCCTGGGGAGTTCACTTGTACCCAAAGCCTTCCTCTGGGGGCACTTTTGGATGGGCGAATTAGGCTTTTAATGCATTTTCTGGGGCCCGAGTTTTCAGTCGACTGCCAGGCGGGCCAGGGTTATATTTAGGGTTGCTGTAAAGAGCGAATACGGAGGGTCCAGTTGCATGTGGGGCTGCATTAAGGCTCCCCTGGGGAGTTCAGTTGTACCCAAAGCCTTCCTCTGGGGGCACTTTTGGATGGGCGAATTAGGCTTTTAACGCATTTTCTGGGGCCCGAGTTTTCAGTCGACTGCCAGGCGGGCCAGGGCTATATTTAGGGTTCCTGTGAAAGAGTGAACCCGGAGAGTCCAGTTGTATGTGGGGCTGCATAAAGGCTCCCCTGGGGAGTTCACTTGTACCCAAAGCCTTCCTTTGGGGGCACTTCTGGATGGGTGAATGGGGCTTGAAACGCTTTTTCTGTGGCCCGAGTTTTCAGTTTTCTGCCATGCTGGCTAGTGTTATATTTAGGATTGCTTGTAAACAGCGAACACGGGGGGTCCAGTTGCGTATGGGCCTGCATAAAGGCTCCCCTGGGGAGTTCAGTTGTACCCAAAGCCTTCCTCTGGGGGCACTTTTGGATGGTCGAATGGTGCTTGTAGCACGTTTTCTGGGGCCCGATTTTTCAGTCGTCTACCATGCGGGCCAGGGTTATATTTAGGGTTGCTGTGAAAGAGCGAACACGGAGGGTCCAGTTGCATGTGGGGCTGCATAAAGGCTCCCCTGGGGAGTTCACTTGTACCCAAAGCCTTCCTTTGGGGGCACTTTTGGATGGGCGAATGGGGCTCGTAACACATTTTCTGTGGCCCGAGCTTTCAGTCGACTGCCAGGCGGGCTAGGGCTATATTTAGGCTTGCGGTGAAAGAGCGAATACGGAGGGTCCAGTTGCATGTGGGGCTGCGTTAAGGCTCCCCTGGGGAGTTCACTTGTACCCAAAGCCTTCCTTTGGGGGCACTTCTGGATGGGTGAATGGGGCTTGAAACGCATTTTCTGGGGCCCGAGTTTTCAGTCTTCTGCCATGGTGGCTAGGGGTATATTTAGGGTTGCTCGTAAACAGTGAACAAGGAGGGTCCAGTTGCATGTGGGGCTGCATAAAGGCTCCCCTGGGGAGTTCAGTTGTACCCAAAGCCTTCCTCTGGGGGCACTTTTGGATGGGCGAATTAGGCTTTTAATGCATTTTCTGGGGCCCGAATTTTCAGTCGACTGCCAGGCGGGCCAGGGCTATATTTAGGGTTGCTGTGAAAGAGCGAATACGGAGGGTCCAGTTGCATGTGGGGCTGCGTTAAGGCTCCCCTGGGGAGTCCAGTTGTACCCAAAGCCTTCCTCTGGGGGCACTTTTGGAGGGGCGAATTAGGCTTTTAACGCATTTTCTGGGGCCCGAGTTTTCAGTCAACTGCCAGGCGGGCCAGGGCTATATTTAGGGTTGCTGTGAAAGAGCGAATACGGAGGGTCCAGTTGCATGTGGGGCTGCATAAAGGCTCCCCTGGGGAGTTCACTTGTACCCAAAGCCTTCCTTTCGGGGCACTTCTGGATGGGTGAATGGGGCTTGAAACGCTTTTTCTGTGGCCCGAGTTTTCAGTTTTCTGCCATGCTGGCTAGTGTTATATTTAGGGTTGCTTGTAAACAGCAAACACGGGGGGTCCAGTTGCGTATGGGCCTGCATAAAGGCTCCCCTGGGGAGTTCAGTTCTACCCAAAGCCTTCCTTTGGGGGCACTTTTGGATGGGCGAATGGGGCTTGTAGCACTTTTTCTGGGGCCCGATTTTTCAGTCGTCTACCATGAGGGCCAGGGTTATACTTAGGGTTGCTGTGAAAGAGCGAATACGGAGGGTCCAGTTGCATGTGGGGCTGCATAAAGGCTCCCCTGGGGAGTTCAGTTGTACCCAAAGCCTTCCTTTCGGGGCACTTCTGGATGGGTGAATGGGGCTTGAAACGCATTTTCTGGAGCCCGAGTTTTCAGTCTTCTGCCATGGTGGCTAGGGGTATGTTTAGGGTTGCTCGTAAACAGTGAACAAGGAGGGTCCAGTTGCATGTGGAGCTGCGTAAAGGCTCCCCTGGGGAGTTCAGTTGTACCCAAAGCCTTCCTCTGGGGGCACTTTTGGATGGGCGAATTAGGCTTTTAATGCATTTTCTGGGGCCCGAGTTTTCAGTCGACTGCCAGGCGGGCCAGGGCTATATTTAGGGTTGCTGTGAAAGAGCGAATACGGAGGGTCCAGTTGCATGTGGGGCTGCGTTAAGGCTCCCCTGGGGAGTCCATTTGTACCCAAAGCCTTCCTCTGGGGGCACTTTTGGAGGGGCGAATTAGGCTTTTAATGCATTTTCTGTGGCCCGAGTTTTCAGTCGACTGCCAGGCGGGCCAGGGCTATATTTAGGGTTGCTGTGAAAGAGCGAATACGGAGGGTCCAGTTGCATGTGGGGCTGCATAAAGGCTCCCCTGGGGAGTTCACTTGTACCCAAAGCCTTCCTTTGGGGGCACTTCTGGATGGGTGAATGGGGCTTGAAACGCTTTTTCTGTGGCCCGAGTTTTCAGTTTTCTGCCATGCTGGCTAGGGATATATTTAGGGTTGCTTGTAAACAGCGAACACGGGGGGTCCAGTTGCGTATGGGCCTGCATAAAGGCTCCCCTGGGGAGTTCAGTTGTACCCAAAGCCTTCCTTTGGGAGCACTTTTGGATAGTCCAAGGGGAATCGCAATGCGTTTTCTGAGGCCCGCTTTTTCAGTCTTCTCCCATTGCGCCGAGGGCTATATTTAGGGTTGCTCTGAAAGAGTGAACCCGGAGGGTCCAGTTGCATGTGGGGCTGCATAAAGGCTCCCCTGGGCAGTTCATATGTACCCAAAGCCTTCCTTTGGGGGCACTTTTGGATGGGCGAATGGGGCTCGTAACACATTTTCTGTGGCCCGAGCTTTCAGTCGACTGCCAGGCGTGCTAGGGCTATATTTAGGCTTGCGGTGAAAGAGTGAACCCGGAGGGTCCAGTTGCATGTGGGGCTGCGTAAAGGCTCCCCTGGGGAGTTCAGTTGTACCCAAAGCCTTCCTTTGGGGGCACTTCTGGATGGGCGAAAGGGGCTTGAAACGATTTTTCTGTGGCCCGAGTTTTCAGTCTTCTGCAATGCTGGCTAGGATTATATTTAGGGTTGCCGTAAAGAGCGAACACGGAGGGTCCAGTTGCATGTGGGGCTGCATAAAGGCTCCCCTGGGGAGTTCAGATGTACCCAAAGCCTTCCTTTGGGGGCACTTTTGGATGGGCGAATGGGGCTCGTAACACATTTTCTGTGGCTCGAACTTTCAGTCGATTGCCAGGCGTGCTAGGGCTATATTTAGGCTTGCTATGAAAGAGTGAACCCGGAGGGTCCAGTTGCATGTGGGGCTGCATAAAGGCTCCCCTGGGGAGTTCACTTGTACCCAAAGCCTTCCTTTGGGCGCACTTCTGGATGGGTGAATGGGGCTTGAAATGCATTTTCTGGAGCCCGAGTTTTCAGTCTTCTGCCATGGTGGCTAGGGGTATATTTAGGGTTGCTCGTAAACAGTGAACAAGGAGGGTCCAGTTGCATGTGGGGCTGCATAAAGGCTCCCCTGGGGAGTTCACTTGTACCCAAAGCCTTCCTTTGGGGGAACTTCTGGATGGGCGAAAGGGGCTTGAAACGCTTTTTCTGTGGCCCGAGTTTTCAGTCTTCTGACATGCTGGCTAGGGTTATATTTAGGGTTGCTCGTAAACAGTGAACAAGGAGGGTCCAGTTGCATGTGGGGCTGCGTAAAGGCTCCCCTGGGGAGTTCAGATGTACCCAAAGCCTTCCTTTGGGGGCACTTTTGGATGGGCGAATTAGGCTTTTAATGCATTTTCTGGGGCCCGAGTTTTCAGTCGACTGCCAGGCGGGCCAGGGATATATTTAGTGTTGCTGTGAAAGAGCGAATACGGAGGGTCCAGTTGCATGTGGGGCTGCATAAAGGCTCCCCTGGGGAGTCCAGTTGTACCCAAAGCCTTCCTTTGAGTGCACTTTTGGATGGTCCAAGGGGAATCACAATGCGTTTTCTGAGGCCCGCTTTTTCAGTCTTCTCCCATTGCGCTGAGGGCTATATTTAGGGTTGCTGTGAAAGAGTGAACCCGGAGGGTCCAGTTGCATGTGGGGCTGCGTTAAGGCTCCCCTGGGGAGTCCAGTTGTACCCAAAGCCTTCCTCTGGGGGCACTTTTGGAGGGGCGAATTAGGCTTTTAACGCATTTTCTGGAGCCCGAGTTTTCAGTCGACTGCCAGGCGGGCCAGGGCTATATTTAGGGTTGCTGTGAAAGAGCGAATACGGAGGGTCCAGTTGCATGTGGGGCTGCGTTAAGGCTCCCCTGGGGAGTTCAGTTGTACCCAAAGCCTTCCTTTGGGGGCACTTTTGGATGGGCGAATGGGGCTTGTAGCACGTTTTCTGGGGCCCGATTTTTCAGTCGTCTACCATGAGGGCCAGGGTTATACTTAGGGTTGCTGTGAAAGAGCGAATACGGAGGGTCCAGTTGCATGTGGGGCTGCGTTAAAGCTCCCCTGGGGAGTTCAGTTGTACCCAAAGCCTTTCTCTGGGGGCACTTCTGGATGGGTGAATGGGGCTTGAAACGCATTTTCTGGAGCCCGAGTTTTCAGTCTTCTGCCATGGTGGCTAGGGGTATATTTAGGGTTGCTCGTAAACAGTGAACAAGGAGGGTCCAGTTGCATGTGGGGCTGCGTAAAGGCTCCCCTGGGGAGTTCAGATGTACCCCAAGCCTTCCTCTGGGGGCACTTTTGGATGGGCGAATTAGGCTTCTAATGCATTTTCTGGGGCCCGAGTTTTCAGTCGACTGCCAGGCGGGCCATGGATATATTTAGGGTTGCTGTGAAAGAGCGAATACGGAGGGTCCAGTTGATGTGGGGCTGCGTTAAGGCTCCCCTGGGGAGTCCAGTTGTACCCAAAGCCTTCCTTTGGGGGCACTTTGGGATGGTCCAAGGGGAATAGTTATGCGTTTTCTGAGGCCCGCTTTTTCAGTCTTCTCCCATTGCGCCGAGGGCTATATTTAGGCTTGCGGTGAAAGAGTGAACCCGGAGGGTCCAGTTGAATGTGGGGCTGCATAAAGGCTCCCCTGGGGAGTTCAGTTGTACCCAAAGCCTTCCTTTGGGGGCACTTCTGGATGGGTGAATGGGGCTTGAAACGCTTTTTCTGTGGCCCGAGTTTTCAGTCTTCTGCCATGGTGGCTAGGGCTATATTCAGGGTTGCTCGTAAACAGTGAACAAGGAGGGTCCAGTTGCATGTGGGGCTGCGTAAAGGCTCCCCTGGGGAGTCCAGTTGTACCCAAAGCCTTCCTTTGGAGGCACTTTTGGATGGGCGAATGGGGCTCGTAACACATTTTCTGTGGCCCGAGCTTTCAGTCGACTGCCAGGCGTGCTAGGGCTATATTTAGGCTTGTGGTGAAAGAGTGAACCCGTAGGGTCCAGTTGCATGTGGGGCTGCGTTAAGGCTCCCCTGGGGAGTTCAGTTGTACCCAAAGCCTTTCTCTGGGGGCACTTTTGGATGGGCGAATGGTACTCGTAACACATTTTCTGTGGCCTGAGCTTTCAGTCGACTGCCAGGCGTGCTAGGGCTATATTTAGGCTTGTGGTGAAAGAGTGAACCCGTAGGGTCCAGTTGCATGTGGGGCTGCATAAAGGCTCCCCTGGGGAGTTCACTTGTACCCAAAGCCTTCCTTTGGGGGCACTTTTGGATGGGCGAATTAGGCTTCTAATGCATTTTCTGGGGCCCGAGTTTTCAGTCGACTGCCAGGCGGGCCAGGGCTATATTTAGGGTTGCTGTGAAAGAGCGAATACGGAGGGTCCAGTTGCATGTGGGGCTGCGTTAAGGCTCCCCTGGGGAGTCCAGTTGTACCCAAAGCCTTCCTTTGGGGGCACTTTGGGATGGTCCAAGGGGAATCGTTATGCGTTTTCTGAGGCCCGCTTTTTCAGTCTTCTCCCATTGCGCCGAGGGCTATATTTAGGCTTGCGGTGAAAGAGTGAACCCGGAGGGTCCAGTTGCATGTGGGGCTGCATAAAGGCTCCCCTGGGGAGTTCACTTGTACCCAAAGCCTTCCTTTGGGGGCACTTCTGGATGGGTGAATGGGGCTTGAAACACTTTTTCTGTGGCCCGAGTTTTCAGTCTTCTGCCATGGTGGCTAGGGCTATATTCAGGGTTGCTCGTAAACAGTGAACAAGGAGGGTCCAGTTGCATGTGGGGCTGCGTAAAGGCTCCCCTGGGGAGTCCAGTTGTACCCAAAGCCTTCCTTTGGGGGCACTTTTGGATGGGCGAATGGGGCTCGTAACACATTTTCTGTGGCCCGAGCTTTCAGTCGACTGCCAGGCGTGCTAGGGCTATATTTAGGCTTGCGGTGAAAGAGCGAATACGGAGGGTCCAGTTGCATGTGGGGCTGCATAAAGGCTCCCCTGGGGAGTTCAGTTGTACCCAAAGCCTTCCTTTCGGGGCACTTCTGGATGGGTGAATGGGGCTTGAAACGCATTTTCTGGAGCCCGAGTTTTCAGTCTTCTGCCATGGTGGCTAGGGGTATATTTAGGGTTGCTCGTAAACAGTGAACAAGGAGGGTCCAGTTGCATGTGGAGCTGCGTAAAGGCTCCCCTGGGGAGTTCAGTTGTATCCAAAGCCTTCCTCTGGGGGCACTTTTGGATGGGCGAATTAGGCTTTTAATGCATTTTCTGTGGCCCGAGTTTTCAGTCGACTGCCAGGCGGGCCAGGGCTATATTTAGGGTTGCTGTGAAAGAGTGAACCCGGAGGGTCCAGTTGCATGTGGGGCTGCGTAAAGGCTCCCCTGGGGAGTTCAGTTGTACCCAAAGCCTTCCTTTGGGGGCACTTCTGGATGGGTGAATGGGGCTTGAAACTCTTTTTCTGTGGCCCGAGTTTTCAGTTTTCTGCCATGGTGGCTAGTGTTATATTTAGGGTTGCTTGTAAACAGCGAACACGGGGGATCCAGTTGCGTATGGGCCTGCATAAAGCCTCTCCTGGGGAGTTCAGTTGTACCCAAAGCCTTCCTTTGGGGGCACTTTTGGATGGTGGAATGGGGCTTGTAGCACGTTTTCTGGGGCCCGATTTTTCAGTCGTCTGCCATGCGGGCCAGGGTTATATTTAGGGTTGCTGTGAAAGAGCGAATACGGAGGGTCCAGTTGCATGTGGGGCTGCATAAGGGCTCCCCTGGGGAGTTCAGATGTACCCAAAGCCTTCCTTTGGGGGCACTTCTGGATGGGCGAAAGGGGCTTGAAACGCTTTTTCTGTGGCCCGATTTTTCAGTCTTCTGCCATGCTGGCTAGGGTTATATTTAGGGTTGCTGTAAAGAGCGAACACGGAGGGTCCAGTTGCATGTGGGGCTGCGTAAAGGCTCCCCTGGGGAGTTCAGTTGTACCCAAAGCCTTCCTCTGGGGTCACATTTGGATGGGCGATATAGGCTTTTAATGCATTTTCTGGGGCCCGAGTTTTCAGTCGACTGCCAGGCGGGCCAGGGGTATATATAGGGTTGCTGTGAAAGAGCGAATACGGAGGGTCCAGTTGCATGTGGGGCTGCATAAAGGCTCCCCTGGGGAGTTCAGTTGTACCCAAAGCCTTCCTCTGGGGGCACTTTTGGATGGTCCAAGGGGAATCGCAATGCATTTTCTGAGGCCCGCTTTTTCAGTCTTCTCCCATTGCGCCGAGGGCTATATTTAGGCTTGCGGTGAAAGAGTGAACCCGGAGGGTCCAGTTCCATGTGGGGCTGCATAAAGGCTCCCCTGTGGAGTTCAGATGTACCCAAAGCCTTCCTTTGGGGGCACTTTTGGATGGGCGAATGGGGCTCGTAACACATTTTCTGTGGCCCGAGCTTTCAGTAGACTGCCAGGCGTGCTAGGGCTATATTTAGGCTTGCGGTGAAAGAGTGAACCCGGAGGGTCCAGTTGCATGTGGGGCTGCATAAAGGCTCCCCTGGGGAGTTCACTTGTACCCAAAGCCTTCCTTTGGGGGCACTTCTGGATGGGTGAATGGGGCTTGAAACACATTTTATGGAGCCCGAGTTTTCAGTCTTCTGCCATGGTGGCTAGGGGTATATTTAGGGTTGCTCGTAAACAGTGAACAAGGAGGGTCCAGTTGCATGTGGGGCTGCGTAAAGGCTCCCCTGGGGAGTTCAGATGTACCCAAAGCCTACCTTTGGGGGCACTTTTGGATGGGCGAATGGGGCTCGTAACACATTTCATGTGGCCCGAGCTTTCAGTCGACTTCCAGGCTTGCTAGGGTTATATTTATGCTTGCGGTGAAAGAGTGAACCCGGAGGGTCCAGTTGCATGTGGGGCTGCATAAACGCTCCCCTGGGGAGTTCAGTTGTACCCAAAGCGTTCCTCTGGGGGCACTTTTGGATGGGCGAATTAGGCTTTTAACGCATTTTCTGGGGCCCGAGTTTTCAGTCGACTGCCAGGCGGGCCAGGGCTATATTTAGGGTTGCTGTGAAAGAGCGAATACGGAGGGTCCAGTTGCATGTGGGGCTGCGTAAAGGCTCCCCTGGGGAGTTCAGTTGTACCCAAAGCCTTCCTCTAGGGGCACTTTTGGATGGGCGAATGGGGCTCGTAACACATTTTCTGTGGCCCGAGCTTTCAGTCGACTGCCAGGCGTGCTAGGGCTATATTTAGGCTTGCGGTGAAAGAGTGAACCCGGAGGGTCCAGTTGCATGTGGGGCTGCATAAAGGCTCCCGTGGGGAGTTCAGTTGTACGCAAAGCCTTCCTTTGGGGGCACTTCTGGATGGGTGAATGGGGCTTGAAACGCATTTTCTGGAGCCCGAGTTTTCAGTCTTCTGCCATGGTGGCTAGGGGTATATTTAGGGTTGCTCGTAAACAGTGAACAAGGAGGGTCCAGTTGCATGTGGGGCTGCGTAAAGGCTCCCCTGGGGAGTTCAGATGTACCCAAAGCCTTCCTCTGGGGGCACTTTTGGATGGGCGAATTAGGCTTTTAATGCATTTTCTGGGTCCGAGTTTTCAGTCGACTGCCAGGCGGGCCAGGGCTATATTTAGGGTTGCTATGAAAGAGCGAATACAGAGGGTCCAGTTCCATGTGGGGCTGCGTTAAGGCTCCCCTGGGAAGTCCAGTTGTACCCAAAGCCTTCCTTTGGGGGCACTTTGGGATGGTCCAAGGGGAATCGCAATGAGTTTTCTGAGGCCCGCTTTTTCAGTCTTCTCCCATTGTGCCGAGGGCTATATTTAGGCTTGCATTGAAAGAGTGAACCCGGAGGGTCCAGTTGCATGTGGGGCTGCATAAAGGCTCCCCTGGGGAGCTCAGATGTACCCAAAGCCTTCCTTTGGGGGCACTTTTGGATGGGCGAATGGGGCTCGTAACACATTTTCTGTGGCCCGAGCTTTCAGTCGACTGCCAGGCGTGCTAGGGCTATATTTAGGCTTGCGGTGAAAGAGTGAACCCGGAGGGTCCAGTTGCATGTGGGGCTGCATAAAGGCTCCCCTGGGGAGTTCAGTTGTACCCAAAGCCTTCCTTTGGGGGCACTTCTGCATGGGCGAAAGGGGCTTGAAACGCTTTTTCTGTGGCCCGAGTTTTCAGTCTTCTGCCATGCTGGCTAGGGTTATATTTAGGGTTGCTCGTAAACAGTGAACAAGGAGGGTCCAGTTGCATGTGGGGCTGCATAAAGGCTCCCCTGGGGAGTTCAGATGTACCCAAAGCCTTCCTCTGGGGGCACTTTTGTATGGGCGAATGGGGCTTGTAACACATTTTCTGGGGCCCGAGTTTTCAGTCGACTGCGAGGCGTGTTTGGGTTATATTTAGGGTTGCTGTGAAAGAGCGAATACGGAGGGTCCAGATGCATTTGGGGCTGCATAAAGGCTCCCCTGGGGAGATCAGATGTACCCAAAGCCTTCCTTTGTGGGCACTTCTGGATGGGCGAAAGGGGCTTGAAACGCTTTTTCTGTGGCCCGTGTTTTCAGTCTTCTGACATGCTGGCTAAGGTTATATTTAGGGTTGCTGTAAAGAGCGAACACGGAGGGTCCAGTTGCATGTGGGGCTGCGTTAAGGCTCCCCTGGGGAGTCCAGTTGTACCCAAAGCCTTCCTTTGAGTGCACTTTTGGATGGTCCAAGGGGAATCGCAATGCGTTTTCTGAGGCCCGCTTTTTCAGTCTTCTCCCATTGCGCCAAGGGCTATATTTAGGCTTGCGGTGAAAGAGTGAACCCGAAGGGTCCAGTTGCATGTGGGGCTGCATAAAGGCTCCCCTGGGGAGTTCAGATGTACCCAAAGCCTTCCTTTGGGGGCACTTTTGGATGGGCGAATGGGGCTCGTAACACATTTTCTGTGGCCCGAGCTTTCAGTCGACTGCCAGGCGTGCTAGGGCTATATTTAGGGTTGCGGTGAAAGAGTGAACCCGGAGGGTCCAGTTGCATGTGGGGCTGCATAAAGGCTCCCCTGGGGAGTTCAGTTTACCCAAAGCCTTCCTTTGGGCGCACTTCTGGATGGGTGAATGGGGCTTGAAACGCATTTTCTGGAGCCCGAGTTTTCAGCCTTCTGCCATGCTGGCTAGGGTTATATTTAGGGTTGCTCGTAAACAGTGAACAAGGAGGGTCCAGTTGCATGTGGGGCTGCGTAAAGGCTCCCCTGGGGAGTTCACTTGTACCCAAAGCCTTCCTCTGGGGGCACTTTTGGATGGGCGAATTAGGCTTTTAATGCATTTTCTGGGGCCCGAGTTTTCAGTCGACTGCCAGGCGGGCCAGGGTTATATTTAGGGTTGCTGTAAAGAGCGAATACGGAGGGTCCAGTTGCATGTGGGGCTGCATTAAGGCTCCCCTGGGGAGTTCAGTTGTACCCAAAGCCTTCCTCTGGGGGCACTTTTGGATGGGCGAATTAGGCTTTTAACGCATTTTCTGGGGCCCGAGTTTTCAGTCGACTGCCAGGCGGGCCAGGGCTATATTTAGGGTTGCTGTGAAAGAGTGAACCCGGAGAGTCCAGTTGTATGTGGGGCTGCATAAAGGCTCCCCTGGGGAGTTCACTTGTACCCAAAGCCTTCCTTTGGGGCACTTCTGGATGGGTGAATGGGGCTTGAAACGCTTTTTCTGTGGCCCGAGTTTTCAGTTTTCTGCCATGCTGGCTAGTGTTATATTTAGGATTGCTTGTAAACAGCGAACACGGGGGGTCCAGTTGCGTATGGGCCTGCATAAAGGCTCCCTGGGGAGTTCAGTTGTACCCAAAGCCTTCCTCTGGGGGCACTTTTGGATGGTCGAATGGTGCTTGTAGCACGTTTTCTGGGGCCCGATTTTTCAGTCGTCTACCATGCGGGCCAGGGTTATATTTAGGGTTGCTGTGAAAGAGCGAACACGGAGGGTCCAGTTGCATGTGGGGCTGCATAAAGGCTCCCCTGGGGAGTTCACTTGTACCCAAAGCCTTCCTTTGGGGGCACTTTTGTATGGGCGAATGGGGCTCGTAACACATTTTCTGTGGCCCGAGCTTTCAGTCGACTGCCAGGCGGGCTAGGGCTATATTTAGGCTTGCGGTGAAAGAGCGAATACGGAGGGTCCAGTTGCATGTGGGGCTGCGTAAGGCTCCCTGGGGAGTTCACTTGTACCCAAAGCCTTCCTTTGGGGGCACTTCTGGATGGGTGAATGGGGCTTGAAACGCATTTTCTGGGGCCCGAGTTTTCAGTCTTCTGCCATGGTGGCTAGGGGTATATTTAGGGTTGCTCGTAAACAGTGAACAAGGAGGGTCCAGTTGCATGTGGGGCTGCATAAAGGCTCCCCTGGGGAGTTCAGTTGTACCCAAAGCCTTCCTCTGGGGGCACTTTTGGATGGGCGAATTAGGCTTTTAATGCATTTTCTGGGGGCCCGAGTTTTCAGTCGACTGCCAGGCGGGCCAGGGCTATATTTAGGGTTGCTGTGAAAGAGCGAATACGGAGGGTCCAGTTGCATGTGGGGCTGCGTTAAGGCTCCCCTGGGGAGTCCAGTTGTACCCAAGCCTTCCTCTGGGGGCACTTTTGGAGGGGCGAATTAGGCTTTTAACGCATTTTCTGGGGCCGAGTTTTCAGTCGACTGCCAGGCGGGGCCAGGGCTATATTAGGGTTGCTGTGAAAGAGCGAATACGGAGGGTCCAGTTGCATGTGGGGCTGCATAAAGGCTCCCCTGGGGAGTTCACTTGTACCCAAAGCCTTCCTTTCGGGGCACTTCTGGATGGGTGAATGGGGCTTGAAACGCTTTTTCTGTGGCCCGAGTTTTCAGTTTTCTGCCATGCTGGCTAGTGTTATATTTAGGGTTGCTTGTAAACAGCAAACACGGGGGGTCCAGTTGCGTATGGGCCTGCATAAAGGCTCCCCTGGGGAGTTCAGTTCTACCCAAAGCCTTCCTTTGGGGGCACTTTTGGATGGGCGAATGGGGCTTGTAGCACTTTTTCTGGGGCCCGATTTTTCAGTCGTCTACCATGAGGGCCAGGGTTATACTTAGGGTTGCTGTGAAAGAGCGGAATACGGAGGGTCCAGTTGCATGTGGGGCTGCATAAAGGCTCCCCTGGGGAGTTCACTTGTACCCAAAGCCTTCCTTTCGGGGCACTTCTGGATGGGTGAATGGGGCTTGAAACGCATTTTCTGGAGCCCGAGTTTTCAGTCTTCTGCCATGGTGGCTAGGGGTATGTTTAGGGTTGCTCGTAAACAGTGAACAAGGAGGGTCCAGTTGCATGTGGAGCTGCGTAAAGGCTCCCCTGGGGAGTTCAGTTGTACCCAAAGCCTTCCTCTGGGGGCACTTTTGGATGGGCGAATTAGGCTTTTAATGCATTTTCTGTGGCCCGAGTTTTCAGTCGACTGCCAGGCGGGCCAGGGCTATATTTAGGGTTGCTGTGAAAGAGCGAATACGGAGGGTCCAGTTGCATGTGGGGCTGCGTTAAGGCTCCCCTGGGGAGTCCAGTTGTACCCAAAGCCTTCCTTTGGGGGCACTTTGGGATGGTCCAAGGGGAATAGTTATGCGTTTTCTGAGGCCCGCTTTTTTCAGTCTTCTCCCATTGCGCCGAGGGCTATATTTAGGCTTGCGGTGAAAGAGTGAACCCGGAGGGTCCAGTTGAATGTGGGGCTGCATAAAGGCTCCCCTGGGGAGTTCAGTTGTACCCAAAGCCTTCCTTTGGGGGCACTTCTGGATGGGTGAATGGGGCTTGAAACGCTTTTTCTGTGGCCCGAGTTTTCAGTCTTCTGCCATGGTGGCTAGGGCTATATTCAGGGTTGCTCGTAAACAGTGAACAAGGAGGGTCCAGTTGCATGTGGGGCTGCGTAAAGGCTCCCCTGGGGAGTCCAGTTGTACCCAAAGCCTTCCTTTGGAGGCACTTTTGGATGGGCGAATGGGGCTCGTAACACATTTTCTGTGGCCCGAGCTTTCAGTCGACTGCCAGGCGTGCTAGGGCTATATTTAGGGTTGCTGTGAAAGAGCGAATACGAAGGGTCCAGTTGCATGTGGGGCTGCGTTAAGGCTCCCCTGGGGAGTTCAGTTGTACCCAAAGCCTTTCTCTGGGGGCACTTTTGGATGGGCGAATGGTACTCGTAACACATTTTCTGTGGCCTGAGCTTTCAGTCGACTGCCAGGCGTGCTAGGGCTATATTTAGGCTTGTGGTGAAAGAGTGAACCCGTAGGGTCCAGTTGCATGTGGGGCTGCATAAAGGCTCCCCTGGGGAGTTCACTTGTACCCAAAGCCTTCCTTTGGGGGCACTTTTGGATGGGCGAATTAGGCTTCTAATGCATTTTCTGGGGCCCGAGTTTTCAGTCGACTGCCAGGCGGGCCAGGGCTATATTTAGGGTTGCTGTGAAAGAGCGAATACGGAGGGTCCAGTTGCATGTGGGGCTGCGTTAAGGCTCCCCTGGGGAGTCCAGTTGTACCCAAAGCCTTCCTTTGGGGGCACTTTGGGATGGTCCAAGGGGAATCGTTATGCGTTTTCTGAGGCCCGCTTTTTCAGTCTTCTCCCATTGCGCCGAGGGCTATATTTAGGCTTGCGGTGAAAGAGTGAACCCGGAGGGTCCAGTTGCATGTGGGGCTGCATAAAGGCTCCCCTGGGGAGTTCACTTGTACCCAAAGCCTTCCTTTGGGGGCACTTCTGGATGGGTGAATGGGGCTTGAAACACTTTTTCTGTGGCCCGAGTTTTCAGTCTTCTGCCATGGTGGCTAGGGCTATATTCAGGGTTGCTCGTAAACAGTGAACAAGGAGGGTCCAGTTGCATGTGGGGCTGCGTAAAGGCTCCCCTGGGGAGTCCAGTTGTACCCAAAGCCTTCCTTTGGGGACACTTTTGGATGGTCGAATGGGGCTTGAAACGCATTTTCTGGGGCCCGATTTTTCTGTCGTCTGCCATGCGGGCCAGGGTTATATTTAGGGTTGCTGTAAAGAGCGAACACGGAGGGTCCAGTTGCATGTGGGGCTGCGTAAAGGCTCCCCTGGGGAGTTCAGTTGTACCCAAAGCCTTCCTCTAGGGGCACTTTTCGATGGGCGAATGGGGGCTCGTAACACATTTTCTGTGGCCCGAGTTTTCAGTCGACTGCCAGGCGTGCTAGGGCTATATTTAGGCTTGCGGTGAAAGAGCGAATACGGAGGGTCCAGTTGCATGTGGGGCTGCATAAAGGCTCCCCTGGGGAGTCCAGTTGTACCCAAAGCCTTCCTTTGGGGGCACTTCTGGATGGGTGAATGGGGCTTGAAACGCATTTTCTGGAGCCCGAGTTTTCAGTCTTCTGCCATGGTGGCTAGGGGTATATTTAGGGTTGCTCGTAAACAGTGAACAAGGAGGGTCCAGTTGCATGTGGAGCTGCGTAAAGGCTCCCCTGGGGAGTTCAGTTGTACCCAAAGCCTTCCTCTGGGGGCACTTTTGGATGGGCGAATTAGGCTTTTAATGCATTTTCTGTGGCCCGAGTTTTCAGTCGACTGCCAGGGCGGGCCAGGGCTATATTTAGGGTTGCTGTGAAAGAGTGAACCCGGAGGGTCCAGTTGCATGTGGGGCTGCGTAAAGGCTCCCCTGGGGAGTTCAGTTGTACCCAAAGCCTTCCTTTGGGGGCACTTCTGGATGGGTGAATGGGGCTTGAAACTCTTTTTCTGTGGCCCGAGTTTTCAGTTTTCTGCCATGGTGGCTAGTGTTATATTTAGGGTTGCTTGTAAACAGCGAACACGGGGGATCCAGTTGCGTA